>NC_140175.1:53241857-53499233 GCF_963971535.1 Notolepis coatsorum
GTTTCGACAGATACAGCCTATATATAGCCTGACATTAGTGCTAATGCAGGAATAACTTATGTTCTCCTAAACAAGTACAGTAACAGTAAAGTAAACATTTTCACTTCAGCCATCCAGTAGTTTCTGCCAGCCCTTCATTACAATGGCAATCACTCACTGTGCTCACTATGTTTGTAACTATATCTATGTATGTAAACTCACAATGTTTATTTAGCAATAAGTAGTTTTATCTTTAGTGTTATGGATTTCCCCATTCAAAACTACTGATCATTATATAGACTCTCTCTGGTTAAACTACCACAGTGGTCTGTCTGCTCATTCTATAGACCGTCTCTGGTTAAACAACCACAGTGATCTCTCTGCTCGTTATATAGACTGTCTCTGGATGCTGGCAGTTATCTGTACATGTGATGGAGGCGGGTACTGTGTGTTGAAAGCACAGTGCAGAGTTGCAATTCAACTGAATTTCCATTCCACCACTCAATGACTACAGGCCGGTTGCTCTGACGGCACAGGTCATGAAGGTCTTTGAGAGGCTGGTTCTGGAGCACCTAAAACCACAGGTGAGAGACTTTACGGACCCCCTGCAGTTTGCATATCAGCAGAACATCGGTGTGGAGGATGCCATAATCTATATGGTCCACAAGGCCTATCTACATCTGGAGAAGCCGGGCAGCTCAGTGAGGGTAACATTCTTTGACTTTTCTAGTGCCTTCAACACTATTCAGCCTCCACTACTGGCCGAGAAGCTGTCAGTGATGGGGGTGGAGGACGACTTGGTGGCCTGGATCCTCAACTACCTCACTGGCAGACCACAGTCTGTCAAACTGCAGGGGTGTCACTCGGACGTGCTGATCTGCAACACTGGCGCCCCCCAGGGAACTGTATTGGCACCCTTTTTATTCACCCTGTACACCTCAGACTTCCACTTCAGCTCCGGGAACTGCCATCTCCAAAAGTTTTCTGATGACTCCTCCATCGTTGGATACATCACCAACGACAACGAGGAGGACTACAGAGCTGTGGTGGAGAGCTTCACAGAGTGGAGCAATGAAAACCACCTACAGCTCAACATCAGCAAGACAAAGGAGATGGTGGTGGACCATCGGCGGAGCAGGAAGAAGCCCCCAACTCCCATCATCATCCAGGGGGTGGAGGTGGAAAGGGTGGAGAACTACAAATTCCTGGGTGTTATCATGAACAATAAACTGGACTGGACGGACAACACCGAGGCCCTCTACAGGAAGGGACAGAGCAGACTGTTCTTCCTGAGAGGGATCAGGTCTTTTAATGTCTGCAGCAAACTGCTGCAGATGTTCTACCAGTCTGTGGTTGCTGGTGCCCTCTTCTTCGCTGTGGTATGAATCAAGTTTCTTTAATATTTGTCATACAGAAGTACAGAATACTTTTATACAAAATGCTTCTTACTGTTACGCTCCAGAGACTGTGCAAGACAAGATAAGTATGAAATAAAATAACATAGTAAAATTAGAAGTAAAAAAATGAGGTCACAGTGTTCAGTTTAGACATATGTACAATGTTCGATGCAGAATAGACGTAGTTACCATACAATATACAATACTGTGCAGTGTACTAATATACAATACTATATAGTGCAAGGCAGAAATGGGACGAGGTGCAATTTAGGTACAATTCACAGTAGGTGTACGAGTTGTAGTGCAAATCCTTTATCAATAAATATAAAGTGTAAAGTGTGTTTGTGTGATCTAAAGTGTGGAGAGTGGGTGCTGCAGTGTGTTGTTTGTTTGAGTGAGTGTGTGCGTGTGGGTGTGTGTGCTGTGTGCATTTGATGGTTGTTGCATAGTGTTTATTGTTCGTTTAGCAGCCTGATGGCCTGGGGATAGAAGCTTCTTCTGAGTCTTTCTGTGCTCGCCTTAAGACTCCGGTATCGCTTGCCTGACCGCAGCAGTTCAAAGAGGCAGTTGTTCGGGTGGCTCGAGTCCTTAATAATTCTCTTAGCCTTCCCCTTGCACCGCTTGTTGTAAATGTTCTGGAGGGTGGGAAGCCCCCCTCCAATTGTGCGTTCGGCTGAACGTGTCACTCTTTGTAGTCTGCTACGGTCTTGTGCAGTGCTATTCCCAAACCAGGAGGTGATGTTGCCGGTCAGGATGCTCTCTATTGTACATGAGTAGAAGTTCCTAAGGATCTTCTGACTGACTTGGAACTTCCTTAGGCGCCTGAGGAAGTAGAGGCGTTGTCGTGCCTTCTTCACAACACTGTCAATGTGTGTGGTCCATGTCAAGTCCTCGGATATGTGGGCTCCGAGGTACTTGAAACTGTTCACTCTCTCAACCGGTGCCCCGTCGATGCTGAGGGGGCTGTAGTCCTTGACCCCCGACCTCCTGAAGTCCACAATCATCTCTTTTGTTTTGCTGACGTTCAGGGAGAGGCAGTTCTCCTGACACCACTGTGACAGGTTCTCTACCTCTTCCAGGTAGGCCCTTTCGTCGTTGGCAGAGATCAGGCCCACCACTACTGTGTCATCAGCAAACCACTACTGTGTCATCAGCAAATTTGATGATGGTGTTGTTGTTCCGCTGTGCTACGCAGTCATGTGTGTACAGGGAGTAGAGGAGGGGGCTCAGAACACAGCCCTGGGGGGCCCCTATGTTGAGCGTGATGGATGAGGAGGTGCAGTTGCCGGCTCTTACCACCTGGGGTCTGCCCGTCAGGAAGTCCAAGACCCACTGGCAGAGGTCATAGTTCAAGCCCAGGTCCCTGAGCTTGGCTGACTATGGTATTGAATGCTGAGCTGTAGTCGATGAACAGCATTCTCACATAGTTCCCCTGCCTCTAGGATGCTGGGGGGGCAACACCAACACAGACAAAATAAACAAACTGATCAAAAAAGCAAGCTCTGTGGTGGGAGTGGACCTGGACAGTCTGGAGGTGGTGGCAGAGGAGAGGACGAGGAGGAAGCTGTATGCTATCCTTGAGAACCCCTGCCACCCCCTCTATGATGAGCTGACCGCAATGCGGTCCACGTTTAGCCACAGACTTATCCCCCCCGACATACCACAAAGCGCTTTGGGCAGTCCTTTGTGCCGGTGGCAATCAGGCTCCACAACCAGGCAGGGCCAGGACGGGCCAACTGCCGTGGACTGGAGGAGCTGGGTTGTGGACTGTAACCAATTAATTTAATTATTTAACATCATGATTGGACTTGTTTCTTTTTCTTTTCACCACTTTTAGCTCTATTTTAGTCCTATTTTAGCTATTTTTATCCCTGTGTACTTGTCCATCTTGTTTTTAACACATACTAATACGTGTATGTTATGTATTAACTGTTTTTAAATAGCTGTTTTTAAATTGCTGTTGTGCTGTTATGCTGTAAAGGACATCTGAATCTCCCCTCGGGGATAAATAAAGGGTTTCAATTCAATTCAATAAAGAAACTCATTCACTACCAACCTCCAGCAGATTCATGGAAATCCCATAATATAGTATGAGAGAAAAATCAGAGGTCACAATATGTAACAGAGTTGGACAAAAATGTCTAAGGTTTCCCTCATTTACAGAAACAATAATATTACAAATATAGAACAGTGACACAAATAAAACAAGCAATATTCACAATAAAATGAGACACAAAAAGATAAATAAAGAATAAGTAAAAAAAAGTAAGCTAAAAACAGTTACAGGTAGACACGCAATGGTCAGAAATCATACACTTAAACTTTGCAGAGGAAGGAAGAACCTCCAACTTCAGAGAGTGGAGGAGGGCATTCCAAGAGTTAGAAGCATCAAAGGAAAAAGATGATTTCCTGAGATCAGAACATACTCTAGGGACCCTAAGAACCATCCAGTCATTAGATCAGAATATACTCTAGGGACCCTGAGAACCATCCAGTCATTAGATCAGAACATACTCTAGGGACCCTAAGAACCATCCAGTCATTAGATCAGAACATACTCTAGGGACCCTGAGAACCATCCAGTCATTAGATCAGAACATACTCTAGGGACCCTAAGAACCATCCAGTCATTAGATCAGAACATACTCTAGGGACCCTGAGAACCATCCAGTCATTAGATCAGAACATATAGGGACCCTAAGAACCATCCAGTCATTAGATCAGAACATATAGGGACCCTAAGAACCATCCAGTCATTAGATCAGAACATTTACATTTAGTAATTTAGTCATTTAGCTGATGCTTTTATCCAAAGCTAAAGTCTTTCTCTGGTCTGCATCCCCTTAACAATTGTGTGTATTGAGCCGTACTGTATTGTACCCATTCTGCAATCTGTTAATAAAATGTTCAATCAATCAATCAAAGCGACTTACAAGTTCTGTACAACAGGTCAGCAGGCAGGGCAGAACTCTTTCAGCTGAGTAACATTGTTCATCAAACAGTGTTGAGACTTGGCTGCTACAGTCTTGAATGCATATAGTAAAGACATATTAGTATAGTAGGTAGTAATATGGACAAGGAAGATTATTTAGTGGACAAGAACATGATAGTAAAAGACAGTACGAAAGTTTGTTTTTAATTATTTTAATAAAAGAAATTTAAGAAAATGTCCTTTCATTTCAGATATTGATTGAAGAACATACTTGAGGGACCCTAAGAACCATCCAGCCATTAGATTGAGTCGAATAGGTTCTAATATTCCATTATAACAGTGAAGAGATATAAAAAGGTTGCTTACCAATAAGGGCTTAAAAATACACAAATACCAGTTTCAACTTTCTGCAAGAGAAGGCCACCCCACCCTATCATACAGTGAGTATCATATCTGGTAATCACCAGTAATACATCTAAGAGCTGAGTCATATATAGAGTCCATAGGTTTAAGAGTTGATACCGCAGCAAGCTTATACATCATAGTCCAGAACTGATAATAACACTGATTCAGCAATTCTCTTCTGGAAATCTGGATATGTTTCTGTACAGAAAACCAACTTTCCATTATCCAAATATAACTTAAATGTACATTTCTCATCAAGCCACAGGCCAAGATATTTATACTCAGTGACTCTCTCAATACAAGAGCCACTTATGGTAGATATCTGCACATAATTATAATCAATTATCTCTGGCTCTAGAAAACAATATAAATTTAGTCTTACTAGAATTAAGAACTAATTTAAGATTAACAGGGGCCTTCTTCAAAGCATCAAAAGAAAGCGGCAATGTCTCGGTGGCCAGCTGTACAGAATCAGCTACAGTACAAAATTGTATCGTCAGCATGCGAATGGACATGACAAGTGTACAAAGAAGAAACAATACATTATTTCACGTTAACACATTGAGTGCCACGCCCCTTCCGGGAAGTGACCTGGCCTTGCCGTCCATTAACGTAAGGTTATGTATATAACCAAGTTCTGTGAATGCTAGTGACGCTCAGCGTCATATTGCATATATCTCGCTTCAGCGTATATACACTGAATAATTTCAAAATGTACCTTTACATACCAACATCCGTCTGACCACACCCCCATCTGCTGCCTATATAAGCAGGGGTGGGGCCACACACTCATCTCCTTCCCAAAAAATTTCACCACAATGAAAAATCAAGGGCCGCAGTGGCGCCTAGACGCTGAGCGTCACTAGCATTCACAGAACTTGGTTATATACATAACCTTACGTTCTGTTTCATGCTAGCTTCCGCTCAGCGTCATATTGCATAACAGGAGCTGAGCGGGAGCTAGAAGCTCGACAAATGTACCCTGCTGAGGCCCCCCACGACCATCAGACCGGAGAGGACCGAGCCCCCCGACCCTCCCTAATGGAGGGATACCCTCCCTATTGGAGGACGGGAGGGAGACGGATCCGACCGTGCGAAGAGAAACTCGAGCAACTCAACGCACAGGGTGAGCAGACCGTGGCTTGACCCCACGACTACGCACACGCACAACCCGCATGCCACCAGGGAACGAACGGACGGAACAAACCTCGTTACTACCCCCAAAATCACGGGGTCAAGAACAAACTCAACCCCGTGGCAAGGCCGTAGCAGCGGAGCGCGAAAAAGGGGGCCTGGAGAGGTCAATGACACCAAGCATCAAGACCTCACCAGGCGGTCACTTAGTGACACCGCCCCCCACATCGCCAGCGTATTCGGACAGGGCCCCTCCAAGAGCGGGTCATCCCCCCCACTAGTACACCGCCTGGCACACTGACCCTGCAACACAGGCAGTCAGCATGGCCGTAACTTGAAGCACTCAAAAGGCTAACCATAACGGAAGCAGGCAGCGCACCGGGGAGACGACCCCAGAGGGGTCGATCCCTTAAACCAGGCAGCAGGCTTTAGACCCGAGCCTGGAGCACTGCGGGCGAGACAGGCGCCAAAGGGGTCAACTGAAAACAGCACCCCGGCGGAAGGGGCGTATGCTGGCATTGTTGCGTACCATGACAAAGCCTCCACCAAAAACCCCCACCCAGAGGGGTCGAGGGGTTTCAGTTTTCAAAATGGGTTATTCCAGGCCTAGGGGTCGACAAAACATAACTTCGGACCGGGCCCGGCGGCTCGGGAAGCACACAGGGCTACCAGAGGAGGTCCAAAAGACCACCCCAACAGCCCCCTCTTCGCCATGCGTGAGAGAGGAGCGAAAAGAATGGAGAACCAGCCCCTTTATGATAGTGCCAGGTACAACCTGTACCCAACAAAGGGTCTCCATAACGCCCAACCCTGTGACACCCGGGCCGACCCGGCATTTTTTCCCCCGAAAAAAGCACAAGTCCCTCAGGGTACCAGAACAGCAGATCTGCGTCCCCGGTGGACAACGGGTTAACTGACCTGGACCAGCGTGACCAGAACCAGTCCTGTGCCCTAACCACGCCGACATCCCCACTCCAAGAGAGGGGGTAGGTACGCGTGTCGATCTAAAACATGAAAAGAGGGCGCCACCCAGACGGTCCCATTCGTACCGCGCTCAGTGGCCCACCCCAAGGGCGTGAGACCCCTCTACCTATGTTCTGATCTATTCCGTTAACATCCCCCAGATATGAATGAGAATTCGTCGAGACAAACCTAGTAAACTGGCGCTCGGAAGAGACAAACTCCATCCCAGTTGCCCTATAAAAACGCCGTTTTAATAACGAGCAACCAAGGCGTACTAGCCTCCTGCGTGATTCTTATCAGAAACACCCTGAGCCAGCACTATGTATGCGTCGAGACCCAAACACATCAATGGATAGTCTAACAAGACACCAGACATTGTTCCTCCAAGTCGCCTGGGAGAACGACAAGGAGCCGTCGTGCTTCATGTTCTTTCCTCTTTTTATTTAAAAAATAAAGAAACACAGACTGACATGCATCCCACGTGATGCAGCTGAGGGTAATTTTTTACATCCCGCCACCCTCGCCACAGGGAGGAGACGGGAATCCCCAGAGAAACTTCCCACGCGAGCTGTATAGATTGAAAAGAAATATTGCAACATTGAGCTATGTAATACTTGGGTTAGGGCTCCCCGAGGAGGAGGCACTGAACCAATACACACTCAATAATCGAATTGAATCGAATACACACACAATAGAGCAGAACTCCTTTTTGAAGTTCTACTCACCTTGACAATCTGAGGAGGAGGCTCTGAAACTCTGAGGAGGCTCCCTCACTGGGAAGGAGAGTCCGAACTCACAGAAGGCACTTCTCCCTGAGGAGGAGCTTCGTGAGGAGGAGCTCTGACAACTCCCTGATAACAGATCCATAACCTGGACCTGAACAACCCACGGAAGTCTTACCAATAGAGACGCGCTCAGTGACGTACTCTATGGCGGGGACATTTCTGCGGTGCACATGCCCAATATTTCAGGGCGTGGGACCAGGAAACTCCCCCCCCCCCCACCATGTAACATGCCGAACAGCAACGTGACAGGAACCCTGAAAGACAGGTGGTTTTAACCCCTGACCAATCAGAAAAGAGAAGGAAAGGTCTACCAGTTCACCCCTTTACGACCCCTCACCCCTGATACGATGTAATGACAAAGTAGAGCCATGACCCAGTCATAGCCTGCTACATGAAGCATTAACAGCTTCACATAGCTCATGTGCTAACCTGCTATCTGAGTTTTACCAAGGAAAAAACACAGAACAGAGAGGGCCCCTTTAAGAACCCCGGTCCAGACTTACACATGTGCTTCTGTGGACCAAACCTAACCCAGTTGTAAATCACAACGACACACACAACCCTTCATCACAACAAAAAATGGCAAAAGTACACTCTTACTACAGAGGAACGCCGTTTTTCATAACGAGAGAAGACACAAGTCCTCGATTATGTAATGGCCACAGACCTTGCTAAGCACACATGATAAGTGACCAAACAACCTTTTCTTTAGGAAAAAATTGTTTCTCAAGCGAAAGCACAACCCCAGCAACTTAAGCTGAGGGTTACATCGTATCCCCACAAACACAGTGACACAATATATTGTAAACAACATGTCTGAGAGGAGGGGGGGGAAGCCCCAGGGAAACCGGGGGGTCACCCCTCCTATCTTACCCTTGATACGACCAAGGTGAACAGGCACCCCTGTTAATATGTGAACATGCTGTTCATTGTCATCACAGGCTGAGAAAAAGATTCATTCCTCAATCACATGTCACTAAGCATAGCTTCATAGGTTATTACTAACCCTCTTAGTTGTGAGTTCACCCACGTTACAACGTTACATGAACACACATGTTCTCATCACAACCAACCAGTTTTACCACATGTAAAAAACAACGCCGATTCACTATGGAGATAGAAGCTATACCAGTGACAAGACAATTCACACACAACACGCGTCGTATCCTCAATGTATTGCAGCAACACATGTTTTGGAAACATCGTTATTACAAAACATTTAGAAGGGAAGAAAAGAAGAAGTGTTTAAAGTCCGGTCAGGACTCCTACCTTCACCCTGAGCGCAGGCCGAGAGAACTGCAACACTGGTTAACGGGACACCGAGTTGAACCCAGCATCTCCTGCGTTGGTGATGAGGGTATGTCCGCTACGCCACCCAGCCGCCGTTCTCCATGTTGACGAAGTCCTCGCTGGCACTGGCACCCGGGTGTAGGGTCGGCTAACATCCTCTGTCAAAGATGACGTCGTAGTCAGAGTGTTTAAGGCATGTTATAGTCACAGTAACGTTTCAACAGTGTAGCATTAAGCTAACAGCCGTCCGACTGATAGCAACAAGCTAATGTTTACTAGCCTAGTGAACACAACGAGCTAACAGCTGACTGGCTAACACAGTAGGCCACAAACTAGCATGCCAGCTAAGCAGCTATCACCTGAACTGTACACAACGACATAATAAGCCACACTTCAGACAGGCCGCCGCCTGAGTCCCTCCCCATCCTAAGAGGGAAGAGAAAAAGAAATGTCAACACAGTTTTCAACAGTGATTTACCAGACATACAGCGGAGCCGGCACAAATCCCATCTGGGCTGCAGCCGACTTGAGCATGGATCTTCCGATAACGAAGATCCATGCCCACATTTCCTCGTTAGGGTGTACTTCCACATTCATGTGAAAGATGGGGCCTGCACGGGACAGAGAAGCATCCGCTCGTCCAGAGAATCCCGGGTTTTAACCAGGTCTCGGTCGCGGCCCACTAGGTTGACCATCATGGGCGTCAGACCAAGATCCTCCGTCCGCCGCTTAAGAAGCCGAACAGAGGACCCCAGTCCGGGGTCGGCTTTCGTAAAATTGTCAGCTAACCCCCATAGCGTTTAACAGACAACTAGCGCTCGCAAGCAAAACAGTACTCACCCAACCCGGAAGCAACCCAGTTTCTCACAACAGCCGGTGCCTCCCACAGTCCAGCTGTATGACCGGAGGGTCAATACCCATCCAGCCGCAGCAAGGAGGACTGCAGTTGGGGAGTATATCAGCGGCGCGAGCCCCTAATACGAAAAAGCCGGTGGAGGTCAGAATGATCATCATCTTCCAGACACTCCAGTGACGAAGACAATATCGCCGTATTTTCTCGAAAATAGTGAGAGAGAAAATAAAGATATAATGTCAACGTATCTCCTTGTCTTCTGTTTTCCTTTCCTCGGACTAAATATTTTTCTCCACGTCAAGTGGGGTATATAACAGGCACTTCCTTGTGGTGAAATTTGAGAAGGAGATGAGTGTGTGGCCCCACCCCTGCTTATATAGGCAGCAGATGGGGGTGTGGTCAGACGGATGTTGGTATGTAAAGGTACATTTTGAAATTATTCAGTGTATATACGCTGAAGCGAGATATATGCAATATGACGCTGAGCGGAAGCTAGCATGAAACAGAACCTCATGTAAACGTAGTTGTAGTTTGTAGAGCTAAACGCCTAAACCTATATTATATAGTATAGCTATGGGTCTATTAACGCCGGCGAGTCTCATTGAGCTGCTTCTGGTCAACGTGCAAAAAACACATAATTTTTTCATCCGTACATTTCCGTTTTATACCGTTTTTATATGAACATAGTCCGGCCGCTTCTGAGCAATTGCAGGGAAAAGACACGAAAACAGCGTTTTTGTGTAATTCAATAAACACGTTGTAATTTTTCGCCTGATTATCGGATCTTCCTGAAATCAACGCTAGATCATCACTGTTATCCTTTGTCGTGCACGCATGCAATTTGGTTTAGACCGGCGCCCCCCCCCCCCGACCTCCTGCACCCAACGGCAAACAGCCACACACATAAAACACAGATAGCTTCAATAGCTGTAGAAATAAATATCAGATCAACGCAAGCTTTCATATATGGTGTCCTTACCTGGTCTCTGAAGTAATGCAAAAAAAAGAATCTAATAATCTCATCGCCATTCCAGTTATCCACAGCGATCCTGTCCCTGACGTTGTTGGGCATTGCACTTCAACGGGTGGGCGGGGTCAGTAGTCCAAACCATCCCTGTTACGAATGGCGCGTTTCGTTGGCATGGTGGAGTGTGGAACCCAATTGCAGCAGATAACGGAGAGATAATTAACAGGTGTTGTGACGATAACAAGGTTTACTCAAAACAGAAAACAAGGAAGGGGCACAAGTCTAACATAGTGGAAATAATAAAGACAACATAGACAACGAATATATCAAACATAAATGGCAGCAAATAATGTTAATCAGGTGAGTGAGCTGATGCCAGATCTGCCACATCTGGATCAGCCCACCGGTTAAGATAAGATAAGATAAGATATTCCTTTATTAATCCCCTTGGGGAAATTCGTGTTGGCAATGTTGTAGTGTGAAGTGGTGTATTGAAGGGGAGTTGTGAAGGTCCGAAACCTGGACCAGCCGAACCGGGAGGATTCAGATTCAGATTCAGATTTCTTTATTCGCCATTTTGTACAGGTACAAAATGTAACGTGATTTGACATTACAGTGCATGATTGATATTTTCACAAATAGGAACAACATGATAATAATAATGATAAATAAATAAGTAAGTGCAAAACAGGACAGAACAGTGAGACAACAATGAGACAGTAAAGTGCAGTGGTAGGGGACATGGAAAGGGGAGGGTTGCCGTCTGGTCCCGCAGGACCGGGGGAAGCGTTACAGTACCCTCCCCTCGATGGACGACTCCCAGGCGGCCGGCCAGGCCCCCCAGGAACGGGCAGGGTGGGAGGGTGGAACGCAGCGTCGGCGAAGAGGGGCTGGGGGAAGGGGGGTTGAGGAACGGGACTCGTGGGAACTGGGTCGGGGGGAGGGGGTCGACGAGGAGGGCTGGAGCTGGGGGAGGTGGAGGAGGAGGAGGTGGAGGAGCTGGAGGCCCCGGCGGGGAAGGACGGGGAGGATAGAGGCGATGGCTCAGGAGTGGGACCTGGGGCTGGGGTCTCCTCGGCGGCGAGACCCACCGCCGAACCCCGAACCGGAGGCTCCCCGATGGCAGGACCCGGTGCCGGACCCCCGACTGGGGTCCCTCCGACAGTGGGATCCGGCGTCGCTCTCCAGGCATGCCATGGTGAAGGCTCGTCTTCCGGAACCTCCCAGGGAGGAGGAGACCCCGACCAGGGCGGCAAGGAGGACCTGCGGTCCTGGGAACCCCGTCTCCCCCTGGGGCTGTGGCGCCCGGATGCGCGCCCCTTCCCGGACACTCCCCTGCGGACCAGGCGACTCCCCACCCAGGGATCCGGAACAGGAGCACCCAATGTCATCTGCGCCGCTGGGCCGGCCACTCCGTCCCACGGTGCCAGACCCCAAGCGGCCGCCCGGTCGGCACCCATGACCGTAGCCCCCAAAATGCTGAGCGCGTAGCTTGTCCCGTCTCCGTTCTTCTCTGCTGGGTTCCGAAATGGCTGGTTCATTATGTTACGAATGGCGCATTTCGTTGGCATGGTGGAGTGTGGAACCCAATTGCAGCAGATAACGGAGAGATAATTAACAGGAGACAGGAGACGGCGTTGTGACGATAACAAGGTTTACTCAAAACAGAAAACAAGGAAACACGACTGACCCACAGGTAACATGAAACAATGAACCAGCAAGTGTATGCTGGCCCAGAACACCTAAATACAAACACTAATTAGAGACAGAGGGTAATTACTAACAGGACACAGGTGTGGTAGACAGAACTAACAGAATACAGAGCACACATGGGAAGACAATAACAATTGTACAAACTGAGACATCTGAGACTAAAACACATTTACAAAACACAGACAGTAGGGACACAAGTCTAACACAGTGGAAATAATAAAGACAACATAGACAACGAATATATCAAACATAAATGGCAGCAAATAATGTTAATCAGGTGAGTGAGCTGATGCCAGATCTGCCACATCTGGATCAGCCCACCGGTTGGCAATGTTGTAGTGTGAAGTGGTGTATTGAAGGGGAGTTGTGAAGGTCCGAAACCTGGACGGAGGATTGCCATCTGGTCCCGCAGGACCGGGGGAAGCGTTACACATCCCTACAAGCGTGTGATTTGCCGGAATGTTTAGGACCCGCCCCCACGCCGCAGCTCGGTAGAGAAAATAAACAAACCCGTTTCTAACGGGGTGCAATAATGCCGGAACGCGTTAGAGGGCGGTATAAGACCGTCTGCCAGTAGGGTGCTCTTGTAGGTATTACCCAAAACCTACACACAGTAATTTAGATATGGCAGAATGACTAAACAGGAACAAATTTACCAGGGTTTCCAAAACCTTTGCTAGGCAAGGTAACCTGGAGATAGGATAATAATTATCTAAATTGTCCCTATCACCTCCGTGTGAAAAGGGCTGAATGGAGACATGTGAAGTGAGGCCCACAGGGGAACAAACAATCAGAATCAACATCAGCAGGACCGGGACCATTATAATTCATATTGAATAAATGTCCAGCCCCTGGAAAATGCCTATTAAAGGTGAGGCCAATTTAATTCTGATTCAGAGATCACACAACATTAATAATTTATCAACATTAATATGTGTGGACAAAGAATTTGACGATTTGTTATTATTGAGATTCACTGCACTCCAAAACGTAGCCAGATTAGAATATGAGCTAGTAACTAGCACTAGCTCTAGGTAATAATCAGCTTTAACTTCTCTTACTTCTTTCTGCTGCAGTACAGTAAAGAGGAACACCACCCAAATTAATAGAAGTACTTTATTGATCCAGAGGGAAATTCAGCACAACAGATCGCTCACAACGAACATTCAGGTAGTCTAATAATTCCAATTTGTTATATTTACATTCAATATTTGTGAACATGAGCTACATGAGCTACACGAGAGGACTGTCATCAGGTATAAAGTCTGGAGCTGCTCCAATAACAATGAATGGGACACCCAAGTGCTCTAGTTTTTGGATTAGGGAGGGAGTTGTGTGTGTTCACTAATACTTTGGACTGTCTCAGACCATAGGAATAACATGTATGGATTCTTTTTTTTTTTAATCCACTTTTTCTCCCATTTTTCTATATTTTCTCCCATCCCAATTTCGTATCATCCAATTCAACCCTCCCCTGTCACGAACGCTGTTTCTTGCCTCCCACAAGCCGGCTGCAATGTGGACTAAGTCATACATAGCACAAGTCCCCTCCGGTACTTGAGGTAACAGCAGTCGCATCTTTTCACCTGCGCAGCTCGATCTCTCAGTGTCGAGGAGTAACGCGTGGGAGGCTCACGCTGCCCCCGACACTTCCTGATTCTACTGCGCAGGCGCACCAACCGACTTGTAGGAGTCGCTTGTTCACAACGTTCGATCCCCACCCTTCAGTTTTCCCTCCCCGTAATACGGCCAATGTGTATTACTGCGGACGACCAGCTAAACTGAAAACAATGTGGAGAGCTGGATTCGAACACGCGAATCCTAGCGTCTCCACACTGGTGGCGAGTGCCTTGCCCACTACACCACCTAGCCGCCCACATGTATGGATTCTTAAATTAAGAAAGGCACTTCTCAGAAGTAATTATCAAAAAATTTCACAATCCCACAGTCCTTTTTTTAATTAATTTTTTTTTGGCATTTTACAGCTTTATTTCGGATAGGACAGGCAGAGAGGAAAGTTGGGAGAAGATATGGGGAGGACATGCAGCATAGATCCCTGGGCTGGATTCGAACCCCCGGACGCTGCGATTACACTGCGAGCGCAGCTACGTGGTGCGCCACCCCCTCAGAGTCCTTTTTTCAACCATTAACTCTTTCACCTCCCCTTCACCCGCCCCCTGCCCTGATGCTTCCCCCTCTAAATGTGAAGAATTCCTAAACTTCTTCATCAGGAACGTGGAAACCATCACAGCAGCCATCTTTAAGTCCTGACTAAAAACTCACTTTTACTCCCTAGCCTTCAATAAACCCTGATTTTCCCACACCCTAACTCACACACTCCCATGCAATTTTATCTTGCCCCTTCCCCCTTTTATCTGTTCTTGTGTTCTTCTGTCCCCTGTGTGCTATATTGTACTTTGTGCTACTCTATCCATGTGTTGGCTTACTGTTGTCTTATTACGTTACCATTGACTGAAGGAGTGCTCGTTGTCTTGTACTGTCTATCTGTATGTCGTGTGTGTCATATAAATTATGTTATGATGAATTGAAAATGGGGGACCCTGATGTAAACAAGATGAAAGTCTTTCTCTGGTCTGCATCCCCTTAACAATTGTATGTATTGAGCTGTACTGTACCCATTCTGCAATCTGTTAATAAAGTTTTCAATCAATCAATCAATCAATTGTCAATGTAACATAATGAGGAGACGGTAGCCAAAGTAACCAACACAAGATATTTAATTTATATTTACCATGGCTCGTAAAAAAAGAGTAACATAAAGTAACGACAAACAAAACACAGAACTGTACAAACAGGATCAGCATCTCACACAGGGGAGAACAGAACAGTTATACACGAGGGGATGACAAGACAAGACACACCTGGGTTGATTGCAAATGGATACACCTGGGAGGGAAACGATAAGGACTACAAGACCAGGACAGGGAACTACAACTAGACATAATACATCACACACTGGGAACACCTGATCAGGGTACAAACACACCCCACACGTAACATTCTGATTCTACTGTCTTGTCCTGCTGTGCCTTTTTGTAATATTGTATAATGCATTTTTATGCTTTGACTGTACAGCACTTGGCTCTTGAGTTTTTAAACATGCTTTATAAATAAATTACTTGACTTGACTTAAATTGGGGTTAGTTCCCTTTTAAATCATTGTGTTGTTATAAAGAAATTGTGCATTCTGTCCAACCGTCCTCAGGGGAATGGAACCTGCTTCTACAGCAGCTGTGAGGTATACGACGGGGAGTGGAGCGAGGGTCAGAGGAGCGGCTCGGGGAGGATGTACTACAGTAATGGAGACTTCTATGAGGGAGAATGGCTGAAGGATAAACACCATGGACATGGCCTATTACGATTGGGTGAGAAAAGTAAATATATTACACATTATATAAGATAAGCACCATTGACATGGCATGTTACAATTGGGTGAGAAAAGTTAATATATTACACATTGTATAACTATAAGATAAGCACCACGGACAAGGCATGTTACAACTGGGTGAGAACAGTTACTAACTTATGTTAGTTGTTAGTTAATAGTTAATATTAGTTAATATAGTTATATTACACACAATATAGAATAAGCACCACAGACAGGGCATGTTGCTACTGGGTGTTACGAATGGTGGGGTAGTGAGGGAAGGCGATAAGAACTCAGTTTGCGGACAGGAATGGAGGAGGCAGAGACGGCAGGGTAACGTGTATATATATAGACTTTACTTAGACGACGACATGTTACAAAAAGAAAACATAAATGGCACAGCCGAGCTGGCTCTAATACAAAAACGAAACTGAAGACACGAGAAAACAAAGATGAACAAAAACGGAATACTAATCTACTTACAACTCTCAAGACAAACACAGCAAGGCAAGGGAGAAGACAGGAGACATGACGAGCAGGGGAACACAGAGGTACTGGAGGAAATGATGCCACGACAAGGAGAGAGAGAAACACACTAATATACACAGACTAACGATGATGAGCCACACCTGGCACAGCCAGGCAAAAACAAAGAACACAAAATCAGACCACAAAAGGAATAATCAAACCTGGACACAAAAGGCAATAAGACACACAACAACCAGACAGGGAGACGACATCAAACAAAGGCATGGATGGCCCAAGATAACAAATAAGTGGAAATTAACTCTATTATATTTAACCAGACCAAAAGTCGCCTGCACCATCTGGCTCATCTGGCCATTAGAGGGAGGTAGGAGACCAGGTAGGAGACCACTGTCAGGAGGTAGGGAATGTCCAATGTCTTTATCATAACAGGCCCACCAAGGGCTGGGCCTGGGGTTGTTACAACTGGGTAAGAAGAACAGTTATTAACTATATATTAGTTGTTAGTTAATATATTAGTTAAGAGTTCATATTAGTTAATATAGTTATATTACACATTATATAGAATAAGCACCACAGACAAGGCATGTTGCTACTGTGTAAGAACAGTTACTAACTATATATTAGTTTAGTTTTAGTTTTAGTTTAAACTTTATTTGAACAGGGACAGCACACATTAATGAACATAAATGTAAATGTGTGAGACAGTGTTAGCCAAAGCTAATTTTCGACTGTTGTCCCTGGGCCTGGTGTTAAAAAGCAGCTAAAAAAGAAAGCATAACATATATGGTGTAACTGAGGGGTACAATTCCCTGACTGTATTACTAGATATGATACTTACTACCACTACCTTTGTACTTAATATTCGGCCACCCAGTACACGGCATAAATATATTATGATGAACACTGTCACGTAGATGAAACGGATCCAACACAAATGTACGAATTAGAAATAGGTCTTTATTTCTACACAGCGATGGTGTGTAGAGCAAGCACTTAATCAAATCAATCACATTTATGAATGGAATTAGTATGCACTTTTATGGCAAGAGTATTCGTCGGTATATCAATAGAGAATGTCCAATCTCTGAAGGCGCAGGTGGTACATATACGACCTGGAATAGTTTAAGGAATAACAGCAATGATACTTTAATGATTATATACTGGACACACTAGGGGGGGTTAATCCGGTCGCTTGTAAGCCGACAGGAGTAGGAAGGGGGGGGGGGTAGAATCCGGCTGCCTCATCCGGCCAAGGGTATCCCAGGTGAACCCACTGTAGTGCCGTTCAATGCGCCGGCGATCCTTGGACCACAGATGAAAGCAGGTGGACTCTTTGTGGGCCGGCTCTCTCCGGTCCACGGGGGAGAGACGTGAAGCGACCTCGTCTTGCAGAGCGTCTCCTCACCTTGCGTCCTCTCCAGGGGGGGGGTTCCAACACACGGCAGTGTCGGGGGTCTTTATCCATGGAATAATCAACGTATACAAAGCATAATCCGTGCCGGGGAAGGCGGGCTGTCGTCGGTAGAATAATCCGGTATACAGGTCCACTCGCTCGTCGGCTCTGGGGCTCCTCGGGTGCAGCTTCACGTGGGGTCAACCACCCTGGATAAGCAGCCAATTCTCTGCCCGAAACGATGGGGTACTGACTACGGTAGTATTCTCACCGCACGAAGCACTATATATTAACAGACTATTATTAGCTTAATAGACTACGTCCAACTCGACGATATAGTGCCAAATATGACTATTCAAATATTAATATACACGATGTCTCAATACCGATGGTAGGCGAACTTGGCCTTACTCCCACACGTGGCGTCGCGGGGAGGCTTTACGTCTGTGACTCTATTGGAGGGTAAGAAACTGGACTGAAAAGAAAGTCCTACTTTAGTAGCGCAGTATATATACGCACTATGAACAAATAGTCCCATTAGTGGTGCGGTAGTCAGATTCCTACGCGGAACTAGGACTTGTTCGTACATGTGGAGCGGTACGTTTGAACTGGGTCTGAGGGGTATGGCAGCCTGGCACCAAGGTCTCGACCAATAGTAGAATGGAGACTATTATGGGATGTTCAGTAGGCTAGAATGGATATTCAATGCATATTGTACAAGGAATATACAAGGGATATCAGGGAATATTAGAGAATATACAAATACAATTAAATATATATATATAAATAAATATATATATTCGGTTTAATCTGGCCCTTCACAACAGCCACCCCCTGATTGGTCCCAGACCTAATCAGTTAAACAGAGACAGATTAATCGCGTTGTCTATTTACACATAAGGGTTTGCTGTAGGGGTCAGTCAACTTCACAAAGTCATAGGGTTATAGGGTCATGGTCATCATCGATTGTGTCTGGGAGTCGAGGCAGTTCTATGAGCCTCGCCACGGGACGGGTGTAAGTGCGACCCTGGACGAGCACTTCAGCTGCTCGGACCTTGCCGTCGGCACCGGTGATCACTTTGCTTACGCGGCCGGCCGGCCACATAGCTCTGGGCAGTGATTGATCAATAATCATGACGACTGTTCCTTCTGTCAAATTGTCTCTCTCCTTTACCCACTTCTGGCGGGTCTGTAGAGACGGTAGGTAGTGCAGTAGGAAACTGCTCCAAAACTTGTCGGCTAATACTTGGCTGTACCTCCACATTCGTCGGCCGTTCGCTTCTTCAGGCCGGTACATTGTCTGGGGTAATGCAGGATCTAGCCGCCCCATCAGGAGTGTGTTGGGGGTAACTGGGTCGATATCCGCCACATCACTGGAGACATATCCGAGGGGCTTCGAGTTAAGTACTCCCTCAATCTCCGTGAGGACTGTCATTAGGACTTCTTCCGCCACAGTCTGGGCCCCAAGTACTGCGTACAGGGCTGTCTTTATGGAGCGCACTTCTCGTTCCCAAGTGCCACCGAAGTGGGGTGCGTTTGGGGGGTTGAATTGGAAATCAACCTGTGCTGGAGCGAGGTGGGTCTTAAGTTCTGGGCCCATAGCTTGGAAGCTCTCTCTCAGCTCTCTTTCGCCGCCTTTGAAGTTTGTCCCATGATCGGACAATAGGGTAGACGTTCTTCCTTTCCGTGATGTGAATCTACGGAAGGCCATAAGGAATGAGTCTGTGCTCATGGTCGGGAGAAGCTCGATGTGTATCGCTCTGGTGGTCATGCATTTGAATACAATACCCCACCGCTTCTCGGTTCCTCTTCCTTTCTTTATGTGCAGCGGGCCAAAGCAGTCCATACCCGTTGAGTGGAATGGCTTGTCACCGATTCGGAGGCGACCTGGAGGAAGGTCAGCCATCCTTGGTATGTTGGGCTGCGCGCGCCACTTGCGGCAGTCTAGACATGTTCGCTGGAAGCGTCGTACCGCCTCTCTTCCTTGTAGGATCCAGTAACGACGTCTGATTTCCGCGAAGACTCTTTCTGCTCCTGCGTGATGTACATCCTCATCGTATTTCTTTATAATCAGCTCTGTGACCTTGTGTCGGCTGTTCAATACGATCGGGTATTTAATGTCATCCGGTAGATTGGGGGCTCTGCGTAGGCGACCACCCACTCTGATGAGGGTATGAGCGTCGCTCTCGGGGGCCAGATGAATTAATCTGCTGTCGGATGGGACGGGCTTTCCTCCCTGTAGACAGGCCAATTCATCGGGGAACGAGTCTCTCTGGGCTCGCTGCAGTAGAAGCAATTCTGCTTCCTCGTAGTTAGCTGCTGACATATCAGCGGGGGACTTGCACTCCGGGTGGTACCGCAGGAATGTTCTTTGTTGTGCACTCTCTATGGACGTGCAATCGTCTATGTTAGGGTCGGTGGAGGCTACGGTGCTCAATCCACAGAACACAGACTTCTTATTTTCCACCTCCTCTGGACTTGCTTCCCTCGGGATAGGCATGGGCCACTGTCCTTCCGGGAGTCTTAGGAATGCGGGGCCGTCACTGTAGACATTGCGACGGGTGAGGTCATCCAGGGGCATCCCCCGGGTGATGACGTCAGCTGGGTTCTGTTTTGTATCAACGTAGCGCCACTCTGTTTCTCCGGTTAACTCTTCGGTTAAGTCTTGAATCTCGGTGACTCTGACTCCCACGAAGACTTTGTACTTGCATGAGTCCGATTTGATCCAGGCGAGTACCGTCGTGGAATCTGACCACAGGATTGTTCTAGACACCGGTATGGTGAGCTCACGTTGGATGAGCGTGGCTAGGTGCGCTCCGGCTAGGGCTGCGCAGAGCTCTAGACGTGGGATAGATTGTTGCTTGCGTGGGGCTATTCTCGAGCGGGCGAGGACAAATGCTGTGTAGATCTCTCCCCCCTTCTCTTGGGCCCGCAAGTAGGCTACTGATCCGTATGCGACCTCTGAGGCGTCACTGAAGACGTGTAAGTCCATTTTACATGTCTCTGGCCTCACCGTGGGTGGGAAGTAGCTTCGGCGCATATTAACGCCTGGGAGTGAGTGGAGCTCCATCTCCCACTCTCTCCAGGTGGATGCAAGGTGTGCGGGAATGGGGTCGTCCCAGCCCTGGTCCTTGTCCCACAATGCTCGTACAACCATCCTTGCCCTGGTGGTGTACGGTAGAATACATCCTAGCGGGTCATATTGTCGGGCGAGTGTTGTGTACACACTCCGTCTGGTGGTCGGCGCCGCCGCCGGCCTTCCCTGCTCCGTAGTCAGGGGCTTGTGTCTGTAGTGAAGCGAATCTGTTTTGAATCGCCACACCAATCCCAGGGTCATCTCCTGGGCTTCTCCCGGGATTGTAGCCATCCAGGTCTCGCTGCTGGCTGCCTTGTCCTCGGAGGAGAGGCTGCGCAGTACTTGCGGATCGCTGCTGGCCCACTGCCTGAGATCAAAGCCGCCTTTGATCAATGAGGCGCGGAGTTTAATCAGGAGAGCCTCGGCTTCTTCCTGGGTTGAAAGGCTTTGTAGACAGTTGTCTACGTAGAAGCTGTTCTTTACGCTGTGTCGGACCTCTTCGTCCGCTGCTGGGTCCTCTGCTACATGTTTCTGTAGTGCAAATGTAGCACAGCAGGGGCTGCACGTCGTTCCGAAGGGGAGGACTTCCCATTGGTAGATGGCTGGGTGCTCATCTCCTGGCTTCTCTCTCCATAGGAACCGTAACAGGGGCTTGTCCGCCTCTACTAGTCTCACCTGCAGGAACATTCCTTTAATGTCCCCGCTGATGGCCACCTTTTCCTGGCGGAAGCGGAGTAGAACGCCGAGTAGGGAGGGGCCGAGTGTGGGACCGGGCAGTAACTCTTTATTCAGATTTTGGGATCCGATCTGGTAGCTGCAGTTAAATACTATGCGGTCTTTACCGTTGTGATGGACCTTGTGGTGAGGCACGTACCACGATTCAGTGGTCTGGTCAGCCTCTTTAATGTCCATCTTTGTGACGTGTCCCGCTGTGATGAGCTTCTCAATCTCAGCGCGGTATACACTCTCTTGGGCGGGGTTCTTGGCTAAGCGCCGCTCCGTGTTCAGCAGGTACCGTTCTGTGGCGTCTGTCTTGGCGTGGAAAGTAGGCATTCCTTCTCGCCGCAGGAGTGGCGTGGCGTATCTCAACACGCCGTTGGCCGGGACTCTCTTGGTCCCTGTCTCGAGGAGGTGAATGGCGTAAATGTCATCTTTAGAGCGAATGTCTTTCTTTCCGTTCTTAAAGGGCATTTGTTCCAAGGTCCATAGCCGCTCTACGTGTTGCAGGAGTGCGGTTTCTCCCTCTGTGACTCGGGAGTGGAGACATCTAGTGGCTGTACTTCGGTTGAGAGATTTGGCGAGCGGGCCTTGGAGAGTCCATCCCAAACGGGTCTCGACTGCTGCAGGACAGCCTCGGGGTCCGGTATGAACCCGGTCTATCGGGACAATGAGGTCTGCATGGTCGGAGCCTATCAACAGGGTCGGCATAGCATTGTCTATGAGCGGGATCGGTAACTTGCGCAGATGTGCATATTTCTCCATCAGCTTGGCGACGGGGTATGTGTACCGCGACAGTCCTATTTCTTGGCTGGTGAAAGCGTCTGTAATCTGGTACCGTCGCTCAGGCTGGCCGCTTGCTGCGATAGAGAATGAGACATTCTCGCCCTTTATCGTCTTCAAATCTCGTCTTATTGTCCGAATTGTCATTTGGGTTTCGCTTCCCCGCAGCCCTAGCTGGGCCGCAGCGGAGGCGAGCAGAAGGGTCTTCTCGGACCCGTCATCGAGGACGGCGTAAGTGTCCAGGACTTTATTCTGGTAGCTTAGTGTCACACGCACTACTTTTAGGAGTACTCGGGCTCCACTGCTGCTGGCGGGATCGATGTACATGACGCTCGCTTTGCTGCTGGATGGTGCGGGTGGAGGGCGCCGTCTGTTACTGTCGTGAAGTATGTCCAGATGGGCTCCATCGCACTTGGTGCACCTTTTCTTTAAGCGGCATTCGGCTGCCATGTGTGAGCGCGCACAGCGAAAACAGCGCTTGTTGGACTTTATCCATTGACTTGCTTCCTCCGCGTTCAGCTTGGGGAAGGAGTCACATTGCGCTAGCCAGTGTTCTTTCTCACAGTAGGGGCACACTATCTTCCACTTCTCCGTTCTGGAGGGGGTACTGTGGCTCCTGCTGCTCGGTACTGACTCCGATTGGTGCATCACAGTCACCGATCTTCTTCCATCATTTAGTCATCTGGTTCCTTCTCTGGAGCCAGGGGTGCTCCGTCCGAATGTATCTAGCCGTAGGCTGCTGACTTCTCTCGCCAGGAAGTCTGCTAGATCGAGGAGGTTCGGTTCGGGGCCATTCGGGTCTCGGTGGTCCCTCTGTCGCCTAAAACGCTCCTGTCGAGCGGGCGGCAGCTTCTCCAAGATCCTTTCCACATTTGAGTTGGCGTAAAGTTCATGCCTCCCCTTCTCTCTCTGCGCTCCCAACATCCCTACCAGGGACTGCACTCTGATGGACAGGTCGTCCAGTGCTCGATTGTCTATTGCTGGGGGTAAGCGGTCGATGTGTCGGATCTCCTGGATCACGTAATCCCATATGCGCCCATACCTCTGGTCCAATGCTACCAGCGCTGCTGTGTATGGGGTGGTGGAAGTCGCGTAGGCGAGCGCTATATTATGTGCGCGGGGCACCTTTAAGTGCTTCAGTAGGATGGCGTATTTATGGCGTTCATCCAATACATCCACCAACATGGTCTCCAGACACATGCGGAGTTCCGTATACTGGGCCCGGTTCTCTTGGGTGAAGTCGGGTACCATAGGCGTGCCAATGTATGACGCTGACTGTGGATACATCGGCGAGCGTTGGGGGAGAGGCCTCCTAGGCGAGTCTCCTCCCGCTCCTTGGTATGGGCTGGTACCGGCAGTGTACCATGGCCCGCTTGTCCAGGTGCTGTTCCTCGGTGCGGGTCGTGCTCACCCGTGTATAGAGTCGGGGGTCTGTAGCGCAGCTCCGCGGGAGTATAGCCTGGGCTGTACCGGACCTCCTGGTCCGGTAGAGTACTGTGCTGTCGTCGGGCGTGGTTCTCCTCCTCTTCCTCTTCGTCTTCAGTTAGGTCATCCAGTGCTTGTAGTCTCTGGTTTAGCCTCTCCACAGGATATGCTGCTCCTTCCCGGTTGCTAGGTCTCGCTTGGACCGGTGGGGGGAGGTGGTCTGTGGGGGGTATAGACCTCGTCTGTTGGTCAAGTTCAGGGTTGTTTACTCGGCTAGGGGATGCCGCCCTGGAGGTGTGTCTAGACGAGTTCCTGGAGCCTCTGGCGGAGGGAGAGGGTGTTGTCCGTCTGATCAGCTGTTCTATTAGTTGCGCTTGCTGTCTGTCGCGCTCTGCGTCCCGTAGAGCACCAGCAGCTGCTCGCTGGCTGTCTGCTCGGTCTCGGGCCACATTCTCTTCTCTCTGAATGCGTCTTAGTTCTAGACGTATATGCTCTTCTTCGCTCCGCTGCTGGATCTGCAGTCGGTCGCGTTCAGCAGCGGCGTTCAGGCTGATGAGGAAGGCCTGCTGTAGGGTCCTCTCTGCCTCGCTGGGAGAAGGCGGTTGTATAGGGGAGCCTTCCCTCGGGGTACTCCTTGCGGAGCCTTGGAGCTCTATCTCCACGGTGCTCTCCCCGTCTTCTTCCGTGCCGAGTTCTCTCTCGGTAGCGTTGTATTCCTCCCGGGACTCATCGGGGACTACTTCTTCAGTACTGGCGGGGTGTGAAGTCATGTCTGGTTCCCACTGGTCCCCACCGTGAACTTGGTCAGTTACATTAGAGCCCGTGGGGGCCTCTATGGTCGGGGTAGTCTGGGCGTTGGGGTTAGACATACTTTTACTTTCTAGTTTTACCGCGTTTACTGTTAGTAGAAGACTAGGTTGTTGACTGACAGCGTAAGCCTCTAAGTACTGAGGGAGCCGTCGTTCGCGCTGCGGGCGTTGGTTAGGAGGATCGTTTCGTGGAGTGTTCATCATAGGCCATTTCAATATTAATAACACTATATTAATATTACACTAATTACCCTCCGGCTCGAAGGACCAATTGTAACTGAGGGGTACAATTCCCTGACTGTATTACTAGATATGATACTTACTACCACTACCTTTGTACTTAATATTCGGCCACCCAGTACACGGCATAAATATATTATGATGAACACTGTCACGTAGATGAAACGGATCCAACACAAATGTACGAATTAGAAATAGGTCTTTATTTCTACACAGCGATGGTGTGTAGAGCAAGCACTTAATCAAATCAATCACATTTATGAATGGAATTAGTATGCACTTTTATGGCAAGAGTATTCGTCGGTATATCAATAGAGAATGTCCAATCTCTGAAGGCGCAGGTGGTACATATACGACCTGGAATAGTTTAAGGAATAACAGCAATGATACTTTAATGATTATATACTGGACACACTAGGGGGGGTTAATCCGGTCGCTTGTAAGCCGACAGGAGTAGGAAGGGGGGGGGGGTAGAATCCGGCTGCCTCATCCGGCCAAGGGTATCCCAGGTGAACCCACTGTAGTGCCGTTCAATGCGCCGGCGATCCTTGGACCACAGATGAAAGCAGGTGGACTCTTTGTGGGCCGGCTCTCTCCGGTCCACGGGGGAGAGACGTGAAGCGACCTCGTCTTGCAGAGCGTCTCCTCACCTTGCGTCCTCTCCAGGGGGGGGGTTCCAACACACGGCAGTGTCGGGGGTCTTTATCCATGGAATAATCAACGTATACAAAGCATAATCCGTGCCGGGGAAGGCGGGCTGTCGTCGGTAGAATAATCCGGTATACAGGTCCACTCGCTCGTCGGCTCTGGGGCTCCTCGGGTGCAGCTTCACGTGGGGTCAACCACCCTGGATAAGCAGCCAATTCTCTGCCCGAAACGATGGGGTACTGACTACGGTAGTATTCTCACCGCACGAAGCACTATATATTAACAGACTATTATTAGCTTAATAGACTACGTCCAACTCGACGATATAGTGCCAAATATGACTATTCAAATATTAATATACACGATGTCTCAATACCGATGGTAGGCGAACTTGGCCTTACTCCCACACGTGGCGTCGCGGGGAGGCTTTACGTCTGTGACTCTATTGGAGGGTAAGAAACTGGACTGAAAAGAAAGTCCTACTTTAGTAGCGCAGTATATATACGCACTATGAACAAATAGTCCCATTAGTGGTGCGGTAGTCAGATTCCTACGCGGAACTAGGACTTGTTCGTACATGTGGAGCGGTACGTTTGAACTGGGTCTGAGGGGTATGGCAGCCTGGCACCAAGGTCTCGACCAATAGTAGAATGGAGACTATTATGGGATGTTCAGTAGGCTAGAATGGATATTCAATGCATATTGTACAAGGAATATACAAGGGATATCAGGGAATATTAGAGAATATACAAATACAATTAAATATATATATATAAATAAATATATATATTCGGTTTAATCTGGCCCTTCACAACATATGGCATACAGTTAATTAAGAACAGGTGGTTAAAAACACATCATGCTAAATATGTACAGCAGACATGTACAGACAATGTACAAACAATAATACGACATATTCGGTACATACGATCATACATGTTCATGTGGGAAAGCAAGCAGACAGGGTTAGGGTTCTGAACGGCTGTTGTGTTCACACGTGTAGTTATTTCTTAACCATGTTTTGAGATTGTGTTTGAATGATCTGTGTGTTTCAATATTGCGGATGTAAATTGGTATAGAGTTCCAGGTCTTACCAGCTCTCACGGAGAGGGCTGATTGGCTAAATGTGCTTTTCCTTAGTGGAACAGCCAAATCACCCGGTACAACATATATATAATAATTCGATTTTCTATGCGGCTGGGTGGCGTAGCGGAGATTGCGCTCGTCACCAATGCAAGAGGCTGCGGTCTCGACTCCCGGAGTCAGCATTGCCTGCGGCTTGGGCCAGTCGTCATACTATCTCAATTGGCAGAGGTAGCGGGTGGAAAGTCGATGGGTGGGGATTGGACGTTGTGGACAGCGACTTCTACAGGTCGGTTTGGTGACGCCTGTACAGCAGAGTCAGGAAGTATCGGGGGCAGCGTGAGCCTCCCACGCGTTACTCCTCGCCACTGAGAGACTGCGCTGTCTGGTGAAAAGATGCGACAGGCTGCCTCCTCGTGTACCGGAGGGGACACGTGATGCAAGGCTTCTATCCTCACTACAGCCGACCAGTGGGAGGCATAGTCTAGCAACGTTCAAGACAGGGGAGGGGAGAATTGAAGGGGAGAATTGGCGACACGAAATTGGGATGGGAGAAAAATAGAAAATAAGGAGGAAAAAAAGTGGATCAAATATATATATTTTTTTCTATATTAAATTATAGAAAAATATGGAAAGGGTTTTAACCATTTCCAGGTCTTTAAAAATACATGGATCTGAATCAGATTAACAACTAAGTGAATTTCAAGAGACTGACAGGTCTTACCTTGTGTCAAAGCCAATGATAACAGGTACAAGGGCAGGTGGAAGGATGGAGAGAAGAGCGGCCATGGTACGTTCTACTACCCGGACACAGGCAAGCTGTACCAGGGCGTCTGGCTAGACGGAGTTGCTAAATGTGGAACTCTGTCCGATTTTGGAAGGGAAGAGGCATCAGCACCCACAAAGTATCCAATTCCAAAGGTACAACATTCTGGATGACCGAGTAGTGAGACCACGGTGAAGGGAAACGGTGCCTTGAAAGGAACTGACAGAGGTGTAAAGTACTTGAGTAATTGTACTTCATTACAATACTGTTTTGGGGGATTTGTACTTTACTTGAGTACACGCTCACACACTAGCAGCCACTTTAACATGAGCAAACACACACACTCATGCTGCACACGCTTACACTTATGGTCACTTTACAAAAGGAAAGGTCACTTTAAGAATAGTATAGTATAACTTGAGATTGTATCATATATCATGTATAGCAGTGTACATAAAGACCCAGTGCCTCATCTGTCCTACCATGCTCTGTAAATAACTCATGTACATATACCGATATGCCATACTTTGTTTACTTGTTTTATTGCACAATGTTGTTCTATTGGATTCTATTATATATTACTATTGTATTATGCACATCGTTGCGGGCAAGACCCCCCGCATTTCATTTTATACTTGTATGCCGTGACAAATAAAACTCTTGACTTGACTTGCTATCAGAAGAATAGACAGTCAGAGTGACAAGCTACAGAAGATAGCCACAAACGATAGTATGAGTGATGGAGAGTACGAAACGGAACATTTCATTGCCCCAGAATAAAAAAAGTTTTTACTTTACATTTTTAGTACTTAATTACATTTAAAAGTAGAAACTTTTTGACTTTTACTCAAGTGTGTTTTTAGCCAGATACTCGAGTACGATTTTGAGACGGTACCCATACTTTCACTTGAGTATAATTTCTGGGTACTTTTTACACCCCTGCGATTAGATAAGGCTGAAAGAGGCATTCAGCGTAAAGGCATTACTAGTAAGATCTCAATGTCTATATCTTGACAGGATGACATCAGAAACACGAGGAGATGGATGAGAATGAAAGATATTGGGTCTCATTCTCCAACATTTCCCAAAGACTTTAGGGCAACTATCTTGGGACCGACTAAGATAGAACCGACGACAAGATCACTCTGATTCCCCAACGTGTGGGAAAGCTGTCTGAAGTGGCCCAAACAAACCCAGCTGGGATGCCGTCGATGAGGAATGTCACTATGAACGCGTGTTCCCGTCTAGGTCATTTGCATACAAGACACGCCTCCGAGAGCTCCTTATAAGCCAGGCTTTGTGCCGTGTGCAAATGAAATCGCAAAAAGACACACCTGTCCAGCTCATTAAATGCAACTGATGCGATGCAGCCATGTAAAAATGGTGGCGGAAGCGCTTTGTGACTGATCAAAATGAGATTAGATTAATGTATTGTCATCATACAGGCTACTACAGCTCGTGGCCACCTGCCGCAGCGCGCACACGCGCACACACACACACACACACACACACACACACACACACACACACACACACACACACACACACACACACACACACACACACACACGCTCGCAGTACTGTGTATAGTCTATACGTGCGTAATGAATGAACGCAGTAGGCTTATATTATTCTAATGACTTGTTTTATTAGGAAATCACAGATACTGCGCTGCCTATAGTAGTACAGTCCACCAGTCCGCTGCCCGACTCTGGCGGCCTTAATATGTGTACTGTACTTACTGTACGTATAGGGCAGATAATATATATAGTATCTAAATCCTAATTAAACAAGTATTTAGAATAATATAAGCCTACTGTTCATTCATTAGACACGTAGGCTACATAGTGTATTCCAATAACTGTTTAATTGATTAATGATATTGAAAGAATGCAGGTTATGTCTGTCCCATTGTACCAATCAATGGGATATATTGCATGTTGGCTATAACCTGCATTCTTTCAAATGTATAATTAATCAATAAAACAGATATCTAACCATTTATAAGAAATACAAATGCAACAGAAGGCATTAAATAATTATTATTTTCAATCATTTCACAATAATTGCATAATTGTGTTTGAATATCTGAGTAATTAAGTAATTATACATTTGTCCAAAATAGCTGGTTCAGATATGGTTAATCCAGCTGCCCTGTGACCAGATGAATCCATATTATTTATTTTTCCGACATCAAATGCGTAATTTTTTATTGTAGAAATATTGTCATATTTATTGTAATTGTGATTCATTAATTAATTCCAAGGAGGGTTGACATGAAGGAATCACTATGATTCCTCCCAAATAACACGGAGCACACCAGTCTGTCAAGTTAAGTGTGCTCCTCAGCACTCCTAAATCCTGCTCTCAGCCACGGCCGAATCCAAGCTTAGGGACGGTTGGGGAATCCCACAACCGGCCCTAAAATGTCTCAAATGGCCCTGAGAGCAAATTTCTTGTCGTAAGTCCGTTAGAGAATGAGACCCATTGGGACGGACCAAGGACTTGCCAAGGACTTACGACAAAAAGGGCTTTCTCTTAGGGCCATTTGAGACCTTTTCGGGCCGATTTTGGGATTCACCAACCGTCCCAATAAAACAAATATAATTAATATTAT
Source organism: Notolepis coatsorum (assembly GCF_963971535.1). Lineage (NCBI taxonomy): Eukaryota > Metazoa > Chordata > Actinopteri > Aulopiformes > Paralepididae > Notolepis > Notolepis coatsorum. The sequence goes on from NC_140175.1 coordinate 53,271,710, forward strand.
ATTATAATATATTGTCTATATTCATAGAGAAATATCCTAAGAGAAAGCCCTTTTTGTTGTAAGTCCTTGGAGAATGAGACCCAGGTCTCATTCCCGAACGGATTTACGACAAAAAATGTGCTCTCAGGCAAAGACATATTAGGGCTAGTAGCGCGATTCCACAAATTTTCCTGAGATCGGATTTGGCCGTGGCTGAGAGCAGAATTTAAGAGTGCTGAGGAGCACACTTATGATTGATTGACTGATTGAAAATTTTATTAACTTGACAGACTGTGTTCTCCATGTTCTTAATGGCTTTATTTGGGAGGAATCATAGTGATTCCTTCATGTCAACGCTACAGGCCTCCTTGGAATTAATTACTTAATCATAATTAAAATAAATATGTCAATATTTGTATGATAAGAAATTACGCATTTGATGTCGGAAAAATAAATAATATGGATTCATCTGATCACAGGGCAGTATTTCTTATTTGTTACATATCTGTTTTAATGATTAATTATACATTTGAAAGAATGCAGGTCAACATGCAATATATCCCATTGATTGGTATACAATGGGACAGACCTTTGTTTGATCTAGCTATAAACCTGCATTCCTTCGAATATATCATTAATCAATTAAACTGATATTGAAATACACTATGTAGCCTACTATACACCAACACTGAAATGACAGTGGATAAATAAATAAGAACTAAAGCTAATCGCGTGGAAATAGACTGCATTAATATTTCATAAGTCTTGTTGTGTGCGCCACACACATGCATACAGTATAGCCTACGTGTCTAATGAATGAACAGTAGGCTTATATTATTCTAATTACTTGTCTCATTAGGATTTAGTAGATATATATGCTCTGCCCTACGTACAGTAAGTACAGTACACATATTAAGGCCGCCAGAGTCGGGCGTACCATGTGTGTGTGTGTGTGCGCGCGCGCGCTGCGGCAGGTGCACCACGAGCTGCAGTGTTGCGATGCTCATATCAACACTGGTTGCACGCACGCTAATGACGCCACGTGCACGCGCGCTCCCGCGCATGCGCATAAATGTTCCCTACAGTGCCTAATTGCCTCTACGAATGGAATGTAACACCTGACGACCGGCGCTATTGATATGCAAAGTAGCCAGGTGGGTACTGCGAGTTGGCGCATCAGTCGAGTGCAGCGCATTCCTGTGTGCACGCGCGTGCACATCCGTGCGTGTGCGTGCACGCGCTTCTGCTCACAAAACTTTGGTTGCACGGAGTGCAACCTCGTCCCATGAGCAACGCATCACTGACGAGCTGTACTATATATGATGACAATACATTAATCTAATCTCATTTTGATCGTCGCAATTAGCTTCCGCCACCATTTTCACACGGCTGCATCATTAGTTGCCTTATAAGGAGCTCTGGAGGCGTTGTTTTGTATGCAAATGACCTAGAAAGGAACACGCGTTCATGTTTCAGAAGCTGTCTCAGCTGTGATAGTTTGAGCCACTTAAGACATCTTCCCCATGCGTTGGGGACTCAGAGTGAACTTGTCGTAGATTCTGTCTCAGTCGGTTCCAAGATAAGTCTTCCAAGAGAACTCTTTGGAAAGTATTCAGGAATGAGACCCATTGTCCCATATGGCAGGGGGCGGGAACAAATGTCAAAACCTCCTTTGCAACAGGGCTCATGGGAAATGTGGTCTTATCATGAGAATTAGGCTACCAGTATTTTCACCAATGGTCTCATTTGTACCAAGTTATCACAACTAATCTGACAATGATTAGTTGTCATTCATTTGTTTGATGAATTGAAATGGGTTGAATTCACTATCAGATCCCTCTGGCTCTCCCAGGTGCAGCTGTTGGATCCAGAGTTGGTTCTGATGGAAGCTCAGTCCGCCTACCAGAACCAGAGCTGAGGGACCTGAAGAGGAGCTCCTGGTGCCCCATGCTGTACACCTGATCAGCAGTATCATACCATAATGAATTAAACATTTACCAACATCACATGGAGGGTCTCAGTAATTCATTGTGCTCCACTATTAATAACCAGCGCTCAGTTACAGTAGGTACTTTTATTCAGCCGCGGAAGGCTTATAGCTGAAACGCATACGTTGTCTCTACCCGTACTCAATAACCATACCTAAAGGACAGTTCCGTGAGTGCTGGATATTTCAGTAACTATGTAAGAGCCTGTCTGGACCGTGCACCCAGTAAGAAACGATTGAAGACGTTTAATTGACCATGTTTTTTTGGCAAACTCTTTAATTGACAAAGGTTTTCCCGCATCTAACATAACACACACACACATACATATATATAAAATGTTCTTAACCTCTAATTACCCAGGGATATGCTGAGCATGCATGGTCTTCACCAGTAATGGCCGCGTGTAGCTTTATGCCAAGCAAGCAGTGCAAAAATTTACCGTAGTGGCGTGCAGTAATGCGCCTTTCATTTTCCGCCGCCCAGCGCCCAGGTCGCGCGGAAATAGGCTGTCTATTGCCATTCTCTTTGACAAACTCTAACCTTAACCAGCTCCTTAACAACGCCTAAACTTAACCGTTCTAACCTTAACCAACTCCGAAACAATGCCTAACCTTAACCTTAACCTTAACCATGCCTAACCTTAACCATAGAAATTATATTGCCATTCTCTTTGACAAACTCTAACCTTAACCAGCTCCTTAACAGCGCCTAAACTTAACCGTTCTAACCTTAACCAACTCCGAAACAATGCCTAACCTTAACCTTAACCTTAACCATGCCTAACCTTAACCGGCGAAAGAATACACGTTAAAAAAAAATCACGTTAAAAAATATTTTCGATGGGATTCGAACTCGCCAGCAAACGAGCCATAGGATCCACAGCCATGTGGCCTTGCCAATTGAGCTATTGCTAGATACTGAATAAGGGGCGGTGACTTATATATATTGAGCTCCGCTCGTGTCGAACCAAGGCGGGATCTCATGCGCATGCGCGGGCACCTCGCGCGAGCACGCCGGCGCACGCACGCACCTGAGCGAGCACGCCGCCGCCGGTGCACGCACGGTAGCATTTGTCTGAAAAGAAGGGCGCTTTACCGCACTGGCGTGCGGTGACGAATGCGGAAGCATTTTTGCACTGCTTGCTTGGCATTAAGGAAAACGCGTAATGGCCTGTACTGAAACAAGTCACACTGCCCACTACAGGTACTAAACAGGTAACACAAGTATTGATTGATTGATTGAAAACTTTATTAACAGATTGCAGAATGGGTACAGTACAGTACAGCTCAATACATACAATTGTTAAGGGGATGCAGACCAGAGAAAGACTTTCGTCTTGTTTACATCAGGGTCCCCCATTTTCAATTCATCGTAACATATATGACATACATGACATACAGATAGACAGAACTGCTACATCTATACATTTATGACATATCAGATTTGCAATTACAGTACTGTTTGTGATACAAAAAGAGTCCAGAAAAAAAAAGTATATACATTTGACGTAGAAACTGTACATTGGATTGGGTAGGTGGGGGTGGGGGGGGACTGTACATTGGAGGTGGTGGGGGGGAGGGGGGGGGGTTGGGTAGGAGTGGGGGGGGGGGGGGGGGGGGGGGTTGGGTAGGAGGGGTGGGTGGGCGACACTGTACAACTGTACAAACAAAACTGTACATTGGATTATTGACAAGACCATACTTGGTAATTTACTGTACATTGGAGGGGGTTGTGTTCGGACATTTACAGGGGCCAGTTTCGAGTTGCAGTCTCCCTTAGGTGTTTTTTGAGAGTGTTTTTGAAAGTGGGTAGCGATTCACATTCCTTTACAGCTTTGGGTAGGGCGTTCCACATTGATGTGGCATAATTGCGAAACGTGTTTAGTCCCTTGTTTGAGCCGAATCTGGGTTTAACATGATTTGTGGAGCTCCCTCTGGTGTTGTGATCGTGGTATTCACTGACCTTTGGGAAGTATTTTGACATGTACATGGGTACCTTGGTCGTGTAGTGTATCTTGTAGACCAGGCCCATTGCAAGTTGCTGTACTCTGTCGTCTACTCTAAGCCATCCTAGGTTGTCAAAGTGGGCAGGGGTGAGGTGGGTTCTAGGAGTAAGGTCAAGCAGTAGTCTGACCAGTTTGTTTTGAGATGTTTGTAATTTTGTTTTTAGCGCCTTTGAGGTGCTTTGGTACCATGAGGTGCAAGCATAGTCGTAGTAACCTTGAATGAGTGCTCCTGCTAGAGTCTTCAGGGTATTACCAGTGAGGAGATCCGGTACAAGAATCGAGTTTGTTGGTTGACTTTTTTTATTACATTGGATGCCATTTTGTCACAGGAAAGATTTGCCTCTAGGATGGAACCCAGGTAGGTAATATCTTCTTTCCTTGTGACAATATTGTCACCCACTGTAACTGAGAAGCCGTCGGTCTTGCTGAGTTTGTTATTTGAACCGAAGAGAATGGACTCTGTTTTGCCCATGTGTAATGATAGTTTGTTATCAGCGAGCCATATGCAGATTTTGCCTAGTTCTGAGCTGAGGGTTTTTTCAACCTGTAACTTGTTCTTGTCAGAGACCAGCAGGGCTGAGTCGTCCGCAAACAGGAACAAGTTGCAGTCACAAGCTGACGACATGTCATTTGCATAAATTAGGAACAGTAGCGGACCTAGTATGCTTCCTTGTGGAACACCACAGCTTACTGTGAGGGGGGGGATAGGGTACCGTTTACCTCCACCATCTGCTCTCTCCCCTCCAGGTAGGATTGCATCCAGCTCACTGATAGACTATCAAAACCAATTGCTTTTTGCAATGTATTTGCCCGCGTCCACCTCTTGTTTGATGTGGTCGTTTAAATAGAGAAGGCATGTGTCAGTGGAGTGGGATGTTCTGAAGCCAGATTGGAATTCGTAGATTAGATTTTTTTCCGCAAGGTATTTTTCGACCTGTTCGTATACAATTTTTTCCATGACTTTCGAGATGGAGGTAAGGATAGAAACAGGGCGGTAGTTGCCTGGGTCTAATTTACTGCCTTTTTTGTGCAGAGGGGTCACTCTCGCAATTTTGAAGTCCTTGGGGACGTGTCCCTGTTTTATGGAGAGGTTTATTATGTGTGTGATGACTGGGGTGATGGCGGCTGCTGAGTCTCTGAGGAATTTGGAGGGGATGTTGTCATGGCCAGTGGCCTTGTTAGGTTGGAGGGCGCTCAGTTTTTTGAGTACCTCATCTGTTGTTACCATTTCCAGTTTGAAGTCGTCTTTGTGGACCCCTAGGTTCTTGTAGTATGCTACTATGTGTTCTACCCCATAATGCCCTGAGTGGGAGGGTAGTTTGTTTATCAGTGTTGTGGCTATGTTTGTGAAGAAACTATTTAAGTAATTGGCTACATCCAGCTTTTCTGTGATGAGCGCGTTGTCCGTCTTGATGCTTGGTGTGTAGATTGTTGTAGTTTTCTGCTAAATACCCATCCTGTATGGAGGGACTTCTCTGGGGGTCCAAGATATATGATTACAGTCAAATAACAAAAGGAAATGCCATTTAACCACTCCTGAAATCTAAACCCCAATCATTAGCGACCATTAAAGGTAGAATATATAATGCAGTCAAACAGGTATACCTCTAGGCAAATAGCCATGCTTAGTATTGTACTTATTTTACCTTTTTTGTTTTGGTCTGATGTGTGTGGGTTGGAGTTTAATAACTGATTGTAGTGTGAATTTCTCCAGATCTCTCTTGGCAGAGCCTGAGGTGTGGCAAGCAATAGCAACCCCTCCACCTACATATCACCACTCAACTCCAACCCACACATCAAACCAAAATAAAAGTGTCAACAAAGTGCAATACTAAGAGGGGATCTTTTGCCTAGACATTGCTGTTTGACAACATTACAGATTCTACCGATAATATGTGACTTATTGACCATAACCTGATATTCAGATTTAGTTGTACAGAGTTGAAACCAGAACATGCAGTTATATTCCCTGAATAGTCTTCCAGACAGCTCCCACATGCCAGCTCTCCCAATGCAGCAGGGCAATAGATTAAATCCAAGACACACAGTTCAGTCTGTTCATCTCACTTCAATAATTTTTATTGCAGAATATGGTATTTTCTCAAGTAGACAGATGTAAACACTAATCTGTGTTGCATGTACCTGACAAACTGAACTGTTTGTATTAGTCATATTCCAACGTAACTGAATGCACATGTGTGCGTGTGTGTGTACTACTGTACTATTACAGGTATTGAAATGAACAATGCAACTTCCTTATACAAAAAAAGAATACAATTTTTTTTTTTTAAATAAATAATTAAATATCGATACTTGGCGTCCCTGTATCGATACAGTATCGCAAAGTATCGCGATTCCTATGTGAGCAGAGTCCTTTGTGTACAAGTGTGTAAGGGAATAGGGGGGACGATAGACCACTGGACTTCCGCGTTACATGGAGCTCATGGGGGAGAGCGTGGGGGGATCAAATGAGTGAATGTTGATGAGAGCCTTGAAGTAAGTGGTTGTAGCTACGGCTGTGGGGGTGCTGGAGACACGATCCAATATACTTTTTTTTATATACGCCTGAGTCTCCTGAACACGGAGAGACCAATCCCTAGTCGATCGGCACTTTCTCGGCCGAGCTATAGTCACTTTCCCGCACCTACTCCCCAAACTCTACATGCACAGATTTCCCAGGGAGTCTCTGGATTGTCCACACACTCCCTGGGCAATCTGCGTATGTAGAGTTTGGGGAGTAGGTGCGGGAAAGTGACTATAGCTCGGCCGAGAAAGTACCACTTCCATTAGCATAATATTCAAGGCTGATTTACATTTATTTTACAACTTTCAAATAAAATGTGCCAAACCAAGCTAGAATAGCTTTCTATGGAAATTGGTATCCATCTTCTTGTCTGGCTAGACAGTAAGCGCATTGCCCATAATGTAGGCATATTCCTTTAAGAACACGGTATATGCATTCTTATCTTTTCTAGGTCAAACTGGACATTTAATATATTTCAGAAAGTAAAAAGGCCATATGGTAAAAAAGTATTTATTTTAACACCACAGTTTGTGCTTATATTTTAGCAAATGTACATTAGTACAGATTTAGCTGTTTTCAGACACAATATGCAAAAGGCAGGCATCACAGTAAAACATATCACAAATATATATATATATATACAAGCTCAGGTTTGGAAAGTAACTCATTAGATGTAACTATTACAGACACGATTACTAAAATAAATGGCCACTGTAGTCTGTTAGTTACTGTATAGATACAGTATGAATGAAATACTTTTGAAAATATATTTTAATTAGTCTGTAAATTACAATCAATTGTTTAAATGTATTTTGCAGGCTAAAGTAACCCAGGCCAGGAGTAAGATTACATTTATTCTAGTGCATTTCTGACTACAATTTTAAAGGGATAGTTGATTATTATTTTCTTTTAGATAAAATGGTATGAAATACTTGCCGGTAGTATTATAAATGCATAGCCATTGGCTGACTTACTGAGTCCCGTAGTGGAAGTTCTGGCTATGTTTTCAAGCGAGCCGGGTAGCACACAGTCCAGTAAGAAAAAGGTTTTAAGCCACACCACAACATGTTGCAACATGCAAAAAGTGTATTTCAAATCGATGTTCGATTCTTCCCTTATACCTACACAATATCTTGGAACTAGCTAGCCCAAGTGCGTAGTAATATGTACACTGGCCCTCTTCAAGAAACTATACTGGTAGTTCCAAGATTAGTCTGGAAGAACCAAGCTTCGGAAATACAACAGGACTTTTGTATTCTGTTGTGGACGGTTAAAACATTTGTTTGCATGTTGTGGTGTGTCTTAAAAGTAAAACCTTTTGTTACTTCAACAACAGGACTCTGTAAATTAGATAATGGTTATGCATCGATTACACTAAGTATTTTATACCACTTTAAGTTAAAATAAATCTTACCTATCCCTTTAAGCAATCAGTAATCTGTAATGGATTACATTCTGAAAGTAACCTTGCCAATCCTGTGCATACTTCATCTGTCAAGTCAAACTCTGATGAATCCAGCACAAAAGGAAACAATAAGCTATTAGTGGTTCTTGAAAAATCAATGAGATGAGTTAACTGTGTATTTCAGCCTGTAGAGCAGACATACAGTACGGGCCACCAATACACCAGGCACAGTATGAGGATCTGTGTTGTTATCCGTCTGCCATATGTACATCAAGCCATGAGAGTCACAATTATTAAAGATTCAGTACAATGAGAATCCTGTTTTTCAATCTCATTGCAACATTTCTTTTTTTTACAGAGGGTATGTTGATGTACAATTGAAAATGATGACTAAAGCGCTTTGATCTCTATCCCCCTGGATATCAATAGAATCAAACCATTCCAGATATATTCCTTAAAACAAAACTACTGGGGTTACCCGGATTTGGCACATCTGTCAGTTGTCAGTAGTTGTAAAGGATATCAGCTAGTTAGTCCACAAACAAGTAATGAACCTAATTTGCTACAATTTAGGTCATTTTAGTGGTTCAAAAACATCCACAGCAACTGTGACAATTTATTTATCACCTGCTAGCACAGGTTAAGCCAATGTCAATCTCTCATCATAGCAATCGATCACACTGGTCCCATGAATTTGTTTACATTTGAAAGCTTCATGTATTATGATACTAACTTGACATCTCCTTTCAGTCAACATACTGAGAGTTGGCTGTGCTCAGATAGGGTGCACTAAAACACTTACAACTAATTAAACGATACATCTGAAGCTGAGAGCGTGACACTGACATTAACATTCCACAATAAGCTTTTTCTGAATTATGAATTAACATCATTGTACCGGTTCTTTAAGACTTTTCCTACCAATTCTGAGCTACATGCATTATATCAGATTTGTGCATTCACAGTTGATTCTATGCAACAGACTTCTTCCTACCCTTTCAGGTGCATCATCTCATGCGAGATAGAATTCTGAGAACTGAACATTCCAAGATAGAACATTACAGAACAGAATTCCAAGAGAACATACAGGTATACCCGAAAGGGCTAAAATTATTTTAAGATTTCTACAAAAGAAACGTGAACATACAGTGTGTGACAAAACAATCAGGCGCTGGTTCTTCATTCATTTCTAAAACCCAAAGCCAGTGGGGTCCTGACTCCAGACCACACAGCAGCAGCATCCACGTGATCCTGCACTGTTTTCAACAAGACTTCAATTCAAATGGTGCCGAGATAAAACCTGCAGCCCTGCTCCACAGAAATGTAATTACAGACATTTCCATCGGAATAGGCCTCTGTCTTTTATAACATCCCTCCATACAAAGACTTATTTGTGGTGGTTCCACAACAACATCACACTGACCCACTGCAAATAAGAATCCTAAAATGGCACAATGACATAAGAACAACACTAGTGGTACATGAGCACAGTCTTTCCCCCACTGCTGAGCCACCAACACAGAACCTAAGAACCTGTGGCAAACACTGCTCCACTCTAGTCTATGGGAACTGGGAGCTGGGGGATTGCATGATGGAGCCGTCTCCTCTGTTATCCAGCTCGTTCTGAAGCCTGGTGAGGTTAGAGAGCTCCTCCAGCTCCTGGAACTGTCTGTCAGTTTTGTGGCTGACCAGCGACCGGTAGAAATGCACGGCGAAGACGATGAACACCAAGCCGAATGGCACCATGATGGAGGTGGACGTAATGGCAGCTGCCACACCGGAGGAAATGGTTCCGTTGCCGGGCTTGCTGGGCTTAATGGGTAGAAACTTGACCCAGCAGAGAAGCACCACCTCGGCTAGGAAGAGCAAGGTGCCGATGACGGTGGAAAACGCCCAGGCCAGCTCGATGTGGCGGTGCATTCGCTCGTGCGGGGACTCCTTGACCGAGTGGAGGTTGTGGACATTGCTGACCGCCTCTATGTTGGGCAGGATGCAGGTGCTGACCATCAGAGCGAACAGGTGCACAGCCACCAGCACAGTGGTACAGGCACTGAAGGCAATCAGGAGACCGGGAGGATAGGGATAGCTGTTATCCAACTGCACCTCCACCATAGCCACCTGGGAGAGAATAAAAGGAGAAAAGAAATGCAATTATACTAGGGTTGGGTATCACCACTAAGTAATTACCCGATTCAAAAAGGTCCTAATTAGATGACGATTCAATTAAGGCTTGGACAGGTTTTGGGGGTCAGCAGCACCTGCCATTGTTTTCAAGAGATGTAATTTGATTAACTGCGTTTCTGTAGTAGTTCAGCAGAAACTCTAAACTAGGCAAACTAGAGACATCTGCAGGGCGGGAGGCATGCTAAAAGCAAAAATCTTGCCACATCAACTGAAAAGAGGCATTAAAAGATCTATCTTGGGATTTTAAGAAATCGATTCGAAATTATTCAATAGATTTTTTTTCTATCTTTTTTCCAGGCCCTAAATTATACACACTGTTAATATCCAGGATGATAATTACACACTGTTAATATTCAGGATGAATGATGGAATAATGCCAGCCGATATCAGGCTGATATCTGATGCCAGTATCTGTTTTAGCCTGGTATCAGACCGATTAGATTCGATTCGATTCAAATGTATCGTCAATGTCATACAGTGAAAGCAATAGGAAGGTGTGCAGTCGTGGGTGAAGAGGTAGTAGAGAAGGGGGCTCAGCACACAGCCTTGCGGGACGCTGCAGTTCAGGGTGAGGGTAGAGGAGGTGAGATTGTCTATATTTTGACAAACTGGATAGTTAGGAAGTCAAGTATCCAGTTGCAGACAGGGGGGTTAATGTCGAGGTCCTTTGTTTCCACGAGTCACCAAGTTTGGAGATGAGTTTGGAGGGGATGATGGTGTTGAATGCTGAGCTGAAGTCGATGAACAGCATTCTCACATGGGTATTGCTCTCATCCAGGTGGGAGAGGGCGGAATGTAGCGCAGAGGAGATAGCATCCTCTGTGCTCCTGTTCTCATGGTAGGCGACTGGTGTCAGTGAGGGTGAGAGGCCAGATTTGAGGTGAGCCAGGACCAGCCTCTCGAAGCACTTGGTGAGTGCAACAGAGAAGAAGTCATTGAGGCACAGGTACGATGGAGGTGGTTTTAAAGCAAGCTGGGACAACTGCCTGCCAGGGCTAGTGACAGGTCAGTTAAGACCTCTGTCAGCTGCTCAGCACAGTTCCTGAGCACACGGCCGGGATGCCATCGGGGCCAGACGCCTTATGCGCATTAGTCCTGCTCAGTGCGGTATACATCAGTGGGGGAGAGTGAGGGGTTGGAGGATGGCAGGGAGAGCAGGTTGTCCCTGTCAAATCAGGCATACAAGTTATTGAGCTCATCAGGGAGGGAGGGGTCAGTGGTTGGGGGAGAGTTGTTGGTGGGTTTATATACTTTATAGTATGTGATGATGGTCTGGATGCCCTGCCTCATGCATCTGTGGTCGGAGTTGTTGAAGTGCTCTTCAACCCTTAGCTTGTGGCTGTGTTTGGCCAGCATGATTCCCCTATTCAGGTTAGCCCTGGCTGAACAGCAGGCCTGCGTGTCACCAGATCTAAAAGCAGTGTCGTGCCTTTAGTAGTGTACGGACCTCTCTGTTCTTCCACAGCTTCTGGTTGGGGAATGTAGTGATCTGTTGATGTTGGAGTTGATGTAGTCCACAATAGAGGAGGTGTAGGAGTCAATGTCAGTGTGGGAATCCAGGGGGGCCTGGGTGGAAAACATACTCCAGTCTGTGTGTTGAAACCAGTGCTGCAGCTCAGAGTCTGCCCCCATAGACCATATTTTGACTGTTCTAACAGAGGACTTCACACCAGTGGTGCAGTCGCGGTCACACCCGGTTACACGCCGTGTTACCAGATCACTGAGGCAGAAGTACGTGCGATCGCGCATGGATGTGTACTCGCGTGTACGCGCACACAAAAATGCGCTGTATCCATTCGTTGTGACTAGTACCCGGCCACCGTTTTACATAACAAAAAGCGCAGGTAGACTAAGTGTCTGGGTGTTGGCTATCTGAATGCATCTCCCCCTTCATTCTGTGTGACACAGGCAGTGGAGGTGAATACTAATGTGGCTCGGAATTCGTGATGGGGGTCTACCTGCTTATGATATTGAATCAAGCGTCTGTGCTGCGCGCCAGCTTTCCACGCGCACATTCACACAAATAGAGAGCAAGAAGAGCTTGTATGATAGAAAGATTGCACTTGCGTATATGCGCTTGTGTGTGTGTGTGCGTGTGTGTGTGCGTGCGTGTGTGTGTATAAATCAGTTATGTGCGCATGCACGTACCCGCGCGTGTGCGTGCACGTGGTGTGGCGTGTTACCAGTTCCCATATTAGGACTGCACCACTGCTTCACACGTTTGATAAGTGGGGTGTACTTGGGTAGAACTTTCACCTCTGGTTTTTCTGGAGCCATCAGCTGTTCTGTCCACGCGACCTGGTAGCTCTATAGCACTGTCATGATGAATCCCGCTATTAAGCCAGGATTCTGTGAAAATCTGAAGATTGCCGATAATGTTGTCAGATTGTTGTAATCCAACGTCCAAAAGATATTGTCGTCGGGTGTACGGTATGAAAGCAAGACTGTTCTGGGTGAGCAGACGTAAAACAAATAGGTATCTGTATCAGTATCTGACACCAGCCTGGTATCAGACAGTTTTAGCCTGGTATCGGGGGCGATATCTGAGACTGATGCCAATATGTTTTAGCCTGGTATCAGACACCAGTATCTGTTTTAGCCTGGTATCAGACTGTTTTAGCCTGATATAAGACCGATATGTGACACCATCTATTTTAGCCTAGTATCAGACCGATATCTGACACCAGTATCACTATCACCAGACAGTGCATACCTAATAGAAAGGGCAGGTTAATGGTAGTAGGATGGCGCCACGGATGGTCGCCTCTGTGTTTTGGTGCGTGTTGCTGAATGAATGAATGAATGAAAACTTTATTTAACAGATTGCAGAATGGGTAATACAGTACGGCTCAATACACACAATTGTTAAGGGGATGCAGACCAGAGAAAGACATTTGTCTTGTTTACATCAGGGTCCCCCATTTTCAATTCATAGTGACATTTATGACATACACAACATACATGCCATCATGACATTTATGGCATAGGGACATATACGATATGCAGATATACAGTACTGTTACCCATAGATCCTAACAGAGAATATATACATATGATGGGGAAGAGACTGTACATTAGGAGGGGGTGGGTGGGTGGGAGAAAAAATATACATACGGTGAGGAGAAAATATGTATACGGTGGGGAGGAGACTGTCTATTAGGAGGGGGGGGGGGTTGTTGGTAAATGTAGTGTTAGGCCAAGGTATTAGGAGCTCTTTCACCAGAGATGAGCTTCTGAACATTAGGATTATACTTCACCACTTTATTGTATTATCTGTCTGTCTGTCCGCTAATGTCGCACCAGTAACGTCCAAAGCAAATTCCTTGTATGTGAAAAGTATACTTGGCAATAAAGACCTTTCTGATTCTGATTCTGAGGAAAGGACAGGACATTAAGTTGTTTAGCATTGATTGTACATGCTACATGTTTGTATCACATTTTAGAATTGGGAACATTATGCGTGCGGCTAATACACTGTTATAGTCTAGTAATAATACTCAATAACCTGCCTATCTACCAACAATGAGTTGGTAGGGATATTTTTCTATTTCGACCACTGTGTCCCATTATTAGAAATGGAGGAGATTCTAAAGCAATTGAACACAAAAAAAAATAACTCCGGGAAGGAAAGCTATGAATAGTACACTACTACTTTACCATTGCAAATCCAGAGAGCAGAGCAGAGGTCCGACTCGAAGCCTTCAGCTTGGCTCGACTCAAGTAGAGCTTCCTCCAGGAGAGAGCTTGCAGCGAGTGCTCGTTCAGACTCATAGCTCCGTCCTATGTTACAAGAAAGACCACCGGGCACCGGGTTGGGGCGTAGACTCGTAGTTACCGTATTGTCTCAACACACGACACAACGGAGCTTCACATGTCAACCGATGATTGTTTACTAGTTAAGCAGGCCAGACACAGCAGGTCAGACGCATTGGCAGCTAATAGAAAGTTATTTTTCACGGTCAGACTTTTAGCTCAGAGGCTCCTCAGCTGCAGCTGCTGCTGGCATCCCAAGATTACCCACAAGGCTGTGCGGCGAAGAGAACCTAGAGGCCGCGGGTAAATACAGTAAATACAGTAGTCGGATGAAGTGAGATTACACCATTATTACGAACGCATATTATTACCTATTTTAGTCAGATTTGCATTTTTTTTGCAGTACTGTGGCTTTGCACATGTACGTTTGTGTTACACCGGTGGCGTGTCCACGTGATGCGGATTATGTCCACGGATTAATTTAACTGAAAATAAATTCCTTTTCTGACGCTGGATTTAAAGGGATATTTCACTTTAATATAACTTGTCACTTGGCAGCAGTTTTACCTCTATCTCTAAAGTAATCTACAATAGATACCATTACTGTCCCTGCCGTCTGCCGTCAACACTAACCATTCCTCTCAGGACCGTGTCACTTCTTCTACAACTACACAGCAATATGATGCTGCTGTGTCTGAATGTTTAGAATATTTCCTCCAGCAAGGCAGCAAGTAACCATGGTAACATCTCCCCCACATTCCATACAAGGCAAAGATACACAGCACACTCAAACCAAAACTAATTGGCCAGATCTGATTTTATTTTTCAAATGTCATAAATCTGTAAAGACACATCAAATGCCAAATCAAACATATACATTTGACTCAGAATTGTCTGTTTTATTGAAATCTGCACAGCAGTAGTTTGTTTATACTTCAGAAGTGTGATATTTAGGAGTCCAAAATGAATGGAAGTAAATGAGGAGCCTGAGAACAGTTTCTTCCCCTCTGCAGTGAGCCTCATCATCACAACAAGGCTCAGTCAGGACCCTCACTGACACCCCCGAGCCTCATCAACAAGACTCGGGACCCTCACTGACACCCCCGAGCCTCATCAACAAGACTCGGGACCCTCACTGACACCCCCGAGCCTCATCAACAAGACTCGGGACCCTCACTGACACCCCCGAGCCTCATCAACAAGGCTCGGGACCCTCACTGACACCCCCGAACCTCATCAACAAGACTCGGGACCCTCACTGACACCCCCGAACCTCATCAACAAGACTCAGGACCCTCACTGACACCACCAAGCCTCATCAACAAGACTCGGGACCCTCACTGACATCAACAAGGCTCGGGACCCTCACTGACACCCCCCACCATTAACACACCCCTACTGGACTAAATACTTGCATAAACAACCAAACATACCTGTTCATAGCCTACATCACGACACGTACTCTTTGCACATAACTTCCCAATTGCACAGCCCTGGCATATTCCTATTTTATTTGTATTGTAGTATATTATTCTATTGTGCTATATTTAATTTATTTTATATCCAATTTAATATTATTCGACCTCTTTATTTGCAGTTGTACAGCCCTGGCCTATATTTTATTTTATTTCATAATTATATTATATTCGATTGTGCTTAACTTAGTTCATATTTTATTTTATCTTACTCCATGTTATGGTTTGTAACCGACCCCAATCGCACAACACAAGACAGGTATGATGGTTTGCCAAGAAACAGATATTTATTTAGAACAGGGAAAAAGGGCACTGTCCCTTTAAGGGAGAAAACACAAAACACTGGAATAACACAAGAGGGGAAGGTAAAGTGCCTTTAAGAGGCGGGCAGGAAAGGGAACACTATGGGAAGGTAAGGGAACGCCTAAGGGAAGGTTAAGGGAACGCCTAGGGAACAGAGGAACTAGAGACTAGGAGAACTAGGGAAAGAGGACTAGGGACTAGGAGAACTAGGGATAGAGGACTAGGGACTAGGAGAACTAGGGACAGAGGGACAGGTACTGGGGAACATAGGGAACAGGTTCTGGGGAACAGAGGGCCAGGTTCTGGTGACAGAGGGAACAGAGGCCCGCGGAGGCGGGCTGGGGACAGGGAGGAAACGGGGACAGAGGACCGCGGAGGCGGGCTGGGGACAGGGAGGAACTGGGGACTGGTGGGAAAACATCTGGGCCGCTCTGCAGAACAGAGGAGAGGGTTAATACTCAAAGGGAAAAAACAGAGCAGATGCAGAACAGTCCAAATAACAAAGTAACAAAGTAAATACTATCTTCGTGTGAACAAACACACAGTGGGAGATGGAATGTCCAAAATAATATCCACGAGAGAACAAAACAGAGTGGGAGATGAAATGTCCAAACTAATAACTAAGTGAGAACTAAAGGAGGCAATACGCTGGGTGAGTGACATCACAATCAAAACTCACCCAGGCGTATGCGTAATGGTGCAGGAACAGCAGCGGGACGAGGGCAAGGGGCATTACGCTGAGTGAGTGACATCACAATCAAAACTCACCCAGGCGTATGCGTAAAGGTACAGGGACAGCAGCGGGAACGGGGGCAAGAGGCATTACGCTGAGTGAGTGACATCACAATCAAAACTCACCCAGGCGTATGCGTAAAGGTACAGGGACAGCAGCGGGAACGGGGGCAAGGGCACTACGCTGAGTGAGTGACATCACAATCAAAACTCACCCAGGCGTATGCGTAAAGGTACAGGGACAGCAGCGGGAACGGGGGCAAGGGCACTACGCTGAGTGAGTGACATCACAATCAAAACTCACCCAGGCGTATGCGTAAAGGTAAGGGACAGCAGCGGGAACGGGGGCAAGGGCACTACGCTGGGTGAGTGACATCACAATCAAACTCACCCAGGCGTAATGGTACAGGGACAGCAACGGGGCGAGGGCATCGCCACCGGGTGGGTGGCTGTCCGAGCCGAGGGACAGAGTGCTGGAACAGTGGCGGTGGCGAGGGTGTCGTCCACCGGGTAGCCGACTGTCGGAGCCGAGGAACAGAGTGCTGGAACAGTGGCGGTGGCGAGGATGTCGTCCACCGGGTAGCCGCTGTCGGAGCCGAGGAACAGAGTGCTGGAACAGTGGCGGTGGCGAGGATGTCGTCCACCGGGTAGCCGCTGTCGGAGCCGAGGAACAGAGTGCGCGCCACACCTTGGTGTGCGCGTCGGAACAGTGGCGCGTCGGAACCGAGAGACGCCTCGGGGTGCGTCTGCGAGGAGGAGTGTGCCAAGCACGAAGGTCTGGAAGATGCGCGTCGGCGCGCTGAGGTCTGGAGAGCGTGCCAAGCTCGAAGGTCTGGAAGATGCGCGTCTGTGCGCTGGTACGGAGGAGCGTGCCAAGCTCGAAGGTCTGGAAGATGCGCGTCAGTGCGCTGGTACGGAGGAGCGTGCCAAGCTCGAAGGTCTGGAAGATGCGCGTCTGTGCGCTGGTACGGAGGAGCGTGCCAAGCTCGAAGGTCTGAAGTGGAACACTGGAATACCTCCCGTAGAGGATTAGAGAGCGCAGTACAATGTCTCCCTCCAGGCAAACGGCGGCAGGTGGCGAAGGCTTGAGCGCATCTGGCGCGCTGGTCTGGAGTGGAACACTGGAATACCTCCCGTAGAGAATTAGAGAGCGCAGTACAATGTCTCCCTCCAGGCAAACGGCGACAGGTGGCCAAAGCCCTTGAAGATGCGCGTTGCGCGCTGGTGACTGGAGAGCGTGCCAAGCCCGAGGGTCCGGGAGATGCGCGTTGGTCTAGATGTGCGTCAGGACGAACAGCTGCGCTGGGGTCTGCAGTGGAGCGCTGGGGTGCCTCCCGTGGAAGTTACAGGGAGCGCAGAACAGTCTCCTCCACAGGCTACGGCGACAGCAGACGAAGGCTGGAGCAAACATCTCAAGGCTGGAGAGATCCATCTTACAGCATTGGTAGACCAGAGGATCTCCCGAAAGAGTCTAGATGTTAGAGAATATGACTCAGCATGAATACAACACGACCCCACGCCGAAACGAGGGGAAGAGCCCTGGTATTTAAAGCCCACAGGGGAACTAATTAGCCTGCCACCACAGGTGCGAGAGGTAATTGATAATAGTCCAGGTGTGGCCACTGAGAGTAAACGAGAGTAAAGAACGAGAGGGTGGGGGCTAGAGAGAGTGAGTGAGAAGGGAATTTCTAACAGTAGGCTTTAAAGAAACAGAGAAAAGGTGGTGAGCAGCGGGCAAAACCTCACACTCCACCTCTTTATTGTATTATCTGTCTGTTAATGTCTGTCGGCCAATGTCGCACCGAAAACGACCAAAGCAAATTCCTTGTATGTGAAAACTACTTGGCAATATTAAAGACCTTTCTAATGCTGATTCTGATTCTTCTGACACATGGGAAGAGTGGTCAGTGGTGGTGTTGAACAGCAGGCAACGGGGGCAGCAGTAGTCGCAAGACTATACTTGTCTACTCTAGCCATAAACTTACATGGAGGCAAGACAAGACTGCTGATTGGACAAGCTCCACTAAAGTGAAATATCTCTTTAATATCTAGCACAAGTGCCTTTACTTATAAAATGCGACGCATCGGGAGGGGCAGTGTTGTGACCATGTCATGTGATGTGCTCTTCATCTCTCAGAGAGCAGATGTTGGAGGAGTAAAACTGATGACGTTCTCCAACAATGTTTTGGTTCTCTGGCCGAGGTGACGTCATCATACAACACAAACATGGTTCCCCTTGTTTTGACTCGGGAAAAGCTAACTGATTGTGTTTTTTCTTTTAACCAAATGTGATGTTTTCTCCCCCCAAAGTGAATGACTGGAAACGCCATAGATGATGATGATGATGATGGCTCAGACCATGGAAACGGGTGGTGAATCTGGACGCAAACTGGTGTGTAGTAATGTAGGCATCACTCCATTATAGACAGCTAGCTTCTTCACGAGAGAGACGGCTAACACGCTAAGCTAACGTCCAATTGATCAGGGCCAGTCTAGCTCATAGAGTCGTAATGTGTGGGAAAGCATTCACCAAAGCTTGCATTTCTATCCTCATTGTAAGGTTGATTTTTAAACAATTTAGATGTATTTGCACACACTGAGAAATGGCAGTGAGTTAAAATGCACCGCATATAAAGTCCGCAAGCAATATTATTTAATATAGAGAGATGACGTTACTTATCTAGATACAATAATACAGTACGATATTTGATTTTAGACCATGCATGGAATTCCAGTTCTGCAGTAAATTAAGCTATTTGATTAAAGAGTTAGGCATAGGATGCAGTAACTGAGTGTTATTATGGTGGAATAGCTATAGCAAATGTAATTATAGGTGTGTGAGCTAAACCTCTTGTCTTGAGCTCGTCACCATAGTTTAGTGTCATCTCTCTTGTTATGTTATTTATTGGAGATTTCATAATCATCGCTATAGTCACATTCAGGTTATTCTCGTAATTTTTTCACTGTCACGCCTCTGACCATAGATATATAGATATCTATGCCTCTGACAGCAGGGGGTTGCGTTTCTCATTACGCGAGTGTGTGTGTGTGGGGGGGGGGGGGGGGGGCGGGGTCGACGACACGTGTTGCAGTGTTTTTGTTGTTCATGTCTGTTCGTTTTGTTGTCAACCTCAGCGCTCCATCTGCCGGAGGATGTACGACGAAAACGAGGATTCGTCCGACGTGGAAGAAATCGTCAACACCCGAGGCTTCAGTGTAGAGGAGAAAGTAGCCAGTGACCAGTACAATGCAAACTTTGTCTGCCTCATGGAGGGCAAAGGTGACTAGTCCAACACATGTTTTGAGTCACACAGTGTACATACATGTACAAATGAAGTGTCACATTCAGAATTGTATTCATGACTAGATATCTAGCTTTTACAAACAAATACAAACCGTACATCATCAGAAATTGTACTATTTTAGGTATATGAGTCATTAGTGAGTGTTAGTCTTTCATATCAGTAATTATTCTTTTGTAAGAGTTGCCTATGTGTCACTTTTTCTAAATGCTGGATGTCTCATTTTGCAAGTGCTCATAACAAGGAGTAGGTTTACATGCATAAAATGCACATAGAAGACTGAAACGGGTCTGTTGAAGTTGGCAATGCTTTTTGGGGGCCATTATGGGTCACATAATACATTTGTAGTGTGTAATTCCATAGTATAAGTATTTATAGGCATGTTAGACTTGCTTTTGGCAATGGGAGTAGGATTCTTCATTGAGCGCTTATCCGTATTATTAGGGCACAAGTATCTTGTGTTTTATTATTAAATAAATTCAGTCATTATTATTTAATTGAGTTGCCCATGTGTCACTTTTTCTAAACGCTGGATGTCTAATTTTGGAAGAGCTTAGAACAAGGAGTATAGGCTTATGTGCATAAAAGGGACACAGAAGATTGAAGTGGCTTCTCTGTATTACAGACTTCACTTATGAATATGTTCAGAGGGAGGCGCTCAGGACCCCGCTCATTTTCAAAGAGAAAAACGGGCTAGGGATCAGGTAAGATTTATTTCTTTAAAAGGGCATTTCACTGAATATTTTTTTTGGGGGGTTTTGTCATTTGATAATCTCCCCATGCGTATTTCCTCAGATTTTAAATGCCACCTAGTGATGTGTTTTACTATATGTGCAAATAAATAAATACAAAAAGATGACAACATTTGAATCAGGAAGACTTTTAAATGGCTTCTATGATAATTCTTAGTAGTTCTTCATACTGTATTAGGCTAGCTGTATATTTATAATCCTCCCCCAGTATTAGACTAGCTGTATATTTAAAATCATCCCTCATTAGACTGTATATTTTAAAAGCCTCCCCCAGTATTAGACTAGCTGTATATTTTAAATCCTCCAGTATAAGACTAGACGTATATTTTAAATCCTCCCCATTATTAGACTAACTTCGGTTTAAATAACAAACTCAGCAAGACCGACGGCTTCTCAGTTACAGTGGGTGACAATATTGTCACAAGGAAAGAAGAAATTACCTACCTGGGCTCCATCCTAGAGGCAAATCGTTCCTGTGACAAAATGGCATCCAATGTAATAAAAAAAGTCAACCAACGAACTCGATTCTTGTACCGGATCTCCTCACTGGTAAACAAGAATACCCTGAAGACTCTGGCAGGAGCACTCATTCAAGGGTACTACGACTATGCTTGCACCTCATGGTACCAAAGCACCTCAAAGGCGTTAAAAACAAAATTACAAACATCTCAAAACAAACTGGTCAGACTACTGCTTGACCTTACTCCTAGAACCCACCTCACCCCTGCCCACTTTGACAAACTAGGATGGCTTAGAGTAGACGACAGAGTACAGCAACTTGCAATGGGCCTGGTCTACAAGATTCACTACACGACCAAGGTACCCATGTACATGTCAAAATACTTCCCAAAGGTCAGTGAATACCACGATCACAACACCAGAGGGAGCTCCACAAATCATGTTAAACCCAGATTCGGCTCAAACAAGGGACTAAACACGTTTAGCAATTATGCCACATCAATGTGGAACACCCTACCCAAAGCTGTAAAGGAATGTGAATCACTACCCACTTTCAAAAACACTCTCAAAGAACACCTACGGGAGACTGCAATTCGAAACTGGCCCCTGTAAATGTCCTAACCCAACCCAATGTACAGTAAATGACCAAGTATGGTTTTGTCAATATTCCAATGTACAGTTTTGCTTGTACATGTGTACAGTGTCCTATACCCCACCCACCCAACCTCCTCCAATGTACAGTCCCCCCCCACCTACCCTCCAATGTACAGTTTCTACGTCAAATGTATATACTCTCTTTTCTGGACTCTTTTGGTATCACAAACATACTGTATTTGCAAATCTGATATGTCATAAATGTATAGATGTAGCAGTACTGTCTATCTGTATGTCATGTATGTCATATATGTTATGATGAATTGAAAATGGGGGACCCTGATGTAAACAAGACGAAAGTCTTTCTCTGGTCTGCATCCCCTTAACAATTGTATGTATTGAGCTGTACTGTACTGTACCCATTCTGCAATCTGTTAATAAAGTTTTCAATCAATCAATCAATCAAACCGTATTAGGCTGTATATTTAAGCCACTCCACCTTTTTTCAGCAATTGCAGCAATAATGAAATGTAGAGAATGATCTGTCTTAATCCTTTTACATTTTCTGTAGAATGCCTGACCCAGAGTTTACCGTCAGTGAAATAAAAGGCTTAGTTGGTGAGTATTCTGCTCGTAAATGTTACATCTATATTTATATTTGGCTATACCTGGCATAGTGGAGATATGTTGTGTTTGTCTTGTCTGTTTGATTTGTGTGTTTTTCTGTTGAAACATCTTTGTTTTCAATTCATTTCTACAGTGGGTTTGCTAGGTTCAGTTTAGTTTTTATTGTTTAAACGTGTGTCTTGTTTATATTTGTTTCAGTATTATAATTTTTTCATTATTATAATATGTGGGGTGTTTGTCAGGGGCATGATTTAAGAAGTTCAGAAGGTATTGTGTAATCACTTTAGAAGGCATGTAGACATCCCAGTCTCAAACATATTCCTCACGCTTGCAGTGTTGACAAATTTAGAGATTTTATGTATATTCTTTAGTTTTTTTTTAGTTTTGATTTCTATTTGAGTTAACTGACATGTTTATTTCACACATGGTTTTAGTTTTTAGTTTAGTTTTAGTTAACTATAATAACCTTGGTCCACCCACTGAAATATGTCAGCAATCCTTCAAGGTAGAGCCATGAAAGAAAAAACAGAATGCACAGGGCGGCCCAGGACCAGTTAACTCATGACCTTTGACCATAGGCGGCGGGTCAGCCGAACATTAGGGGAGGCTATTTTGCGTGGAGCCCGCAAAATGTTTCCTTTTTTCTTTTTTTGTCAATACACACCCACTGGCTTTGCGAGCCCCACTCATTTAATATATAGTGCAAATGAAGTGTTCAAATGAAGGCATCCAATAATAGATTAACCATTGTCTTACCTTAATGCAGCAAAATGCGACGTTGCGTCTTGGCAACAATGATCTTTTCTCCTTTAACTTTGTCTGTGAGTGTGAGATCACTTTCAATGTGAAGCAGACTCAGAGTTGCCTGTCTCTTCTGGCGCATTGTTGTTCTGTATCGTTAGTGGCTTAGCTTGGCATCGCTACTGCACTATCTCGCGTACGTGCACGCGTACTGAATAAACCACAAATGTACCTCTAATACCAGTATTAGTCTGACCACACCCCTCATCAGCTTACCTTCATAAGCAGGTGTGTGGTCACCTGCTCTCCTCCTTCTCGCTTTCACCACAAGGAAGAGGTGCCTCGGTAGATCCCCACACTTGACACCATGATGGAAGAAATTGGATTAGGAACAGCTTGGGAAACAAGGATACGTTGACATCATATCTTTATTTTCTCTCTCACTATTTTCGAGAAAATACGGCGATATTGTCTTCGTACTGGAGTGTCTAGAAGATGATGATCATTCTACAAACCCTCCACCGGTTTTCGTATTGGGAGCACGCCGCTGCATGCTTCTCAACTGCAGTTCCTTGCTGTGTTTGTTGGGGTGAAACCTGTCAGGCCACAGCTGAACTGTCGGACATGCCGCTGTTGTGAGGAGCGGTGCGTTCCAGGTTGGGTGAGTAGTGTTTGCTGGCGGGCTCCACTTGTCTGTTAGTGCTATGGGGGCTACTTGACAAAGTTTATGGAAACCGGCCCCAGGCTAGGGTCCTTTGTTTAGCCGTCTAGGCGACAGAAGGCCTTGATCTGGCGACCATTATAGTTTTAACTAGTGGGCCGCGACCATTGACACTGGTGATCCCTGTGTGTTCTGGACGAGTGGATTCTCTCTGTCACCGTGTTAAGACCCCATCTTTCATATCCAAATGAGAGTATTCCTTCACGAGGGGATATGTGCATGTAATGTGCGATAGCGGCAGATTCATGTTCAAAGTCAGCTATACAGGCCAGTTGGTACTGTGCTGATTCCGCCGGACGTGTTAATGTCACCGTTGTGAAGCGGTGTTGACGTCTTGTTTTCTCTTTTCTCTTAAAAAGTGAGGAGGGTTCAGAACGGCGGCCTGTCTGGGTGAGTGTTATGTCATTGTTTACATGTTCATAGCTTACGGTTAGCCGGTCGGTGGCCTGGCGCGGGGTAGCTTGGCTTCTCGCGCGCCGCCGGGAGCTCGCTCCTGATCGCGTGCGTCGTAGATCGGCGTCTCGCGAGCGGAAGCAATAGCACCCGAACGGTTGGAGCAGCCGTTAGCTTGATGCTATTCTGTTGAACGTGCTTTGATTTTTAACATGTTTTACACTCTTGACCACGACGTCATCCTTGACAGGGGATGTTCGTCGACCCTGCCTGAGCCTAGACGGGGATTGCGTCAACAAAGAGGACTGTAGCGACTGGTGGAGCGGCGACGCTGCCCGGATCGAACAACACGGGACGGCTGTGTTCTACGGTGGCTTGTGACTGCACTTCGCTGATCTGCGTTCCGGGCAGGTACGGGGTTGGCCAGACCTCATAACACGTCTTCTGGTTTTACCTTGCTAAATGTATTGTGAATAACGGTGTTTTTTCCCAAAACGTGTGTTGTTGCAATGCATTTGAGATACGTTGCGGGTTGTGTGTGAGCTGTTTTTGTCACTGGCAGTTAGCTTCTCCGTGCAGGTTGTGATGTATTGATCTGGTTGTTGTGTGAGAAACATCATGGTGTTTATGTGTACCGTGTACTCACTACTAAGGCAACTAACCTATGAAGCTATGCTTGGTGACGAGTGAGTAAAAGAATGTTCTTTCTCAGACTGTAATGACAATGAACAGTGAGTTCACACATTAACAGGTTTTCCTGTTTTAACTGGCCGTATTGAGGGTAAAATAGGAGGATTGTGTTTCCCCCCCCGGTTCCCTGGGGACTTTATCACCTCCTATCAGACATGTTGTGCATTAATTGTGTCTTTTGTGTGGTAGGGATACGATGTAACTCTCAGCTTGATTGCTGAGGTTGTGCTAAATCTGCTGGAGAAACTTATTTCCTAAAGGGAAATTGGTTTGGTTGCTGTCATGTGTGCTTAGCAAGGCCTGTGGTCGATACTAATCAAGAATGATGTATTCTCTCATTGTGAAAAAAACGGCGTTCCTCTGTTGAGTGTTTTTGCCATTTTTTGTAGGTGATGATGGGTTGTGTGTGTCATGTGACCTACAACTGGGTTGTACTGGCCACAGAAGCACATGTGTATGTTGGACCGGGGTTCTTAGAGCCCTCTCTATTCTGTGTTTTTCCTTAGTAAAAATCAGATAGCAGGTTAGCTCGTGCGCTGTGTGGAGCTGTGAAACGCTTCATAGAGCTGACTATGACTGTGTCATATTCTCTTTTTGTCGTTACGTCGTATCATGGGTGTGGGGTCGTAGAGGGGTGAACTGGTAACCTTTCCTCTCCCCATTGTTCTGTCGGTCAGGGGTACACCCCCTGTCCTTCAAGGTTCCCGTCACGTGGCGGTTCGGCACGTTACGGGGGGGGGGGGGGGGGGGGGGGGGGAGGGAGTTCCTGGTCCCACGGCCTGGTATATTGGGCGTGTGCACCGCAGGAATTCCCCCGCCATAGAGTACGTCACCGTGCGCGTCTCTGTTGGTAGGACTTCCGTGTGCTGTTCAGGTCCATGTGATGGATCTGTTTTCAGGGGGGGTGGTCAGGGCTCCTCCTCACCAAGCGCCTACTCAGGCCTTCTGTGGGTTCGGACTCCTTCTTCCATGTGAGGAAGCCTCCATCAGAGTACAGAGCCTTCCTCCTCAGATTGTCAAAGTGAGTGGACCCTCTAGAAGGGTCCTTTTCTATTGTATGTATATTCGATTCAATTCGTTTATTGAGTGTGTATGGGTTCGGTGCCTCTTCCCCGGAGGCCCTAAAACCAGTTTTTTACATGGCTCAAGGTGCAATATATTCTTTTCAATCTGTACAGCTCGCGTGGGAAGTCTCTCTGGGGATCCCCGTCTCTTTCCTATGGGAGGGTGGTGGGATGTAAAAATGTGAACATTTTTTACCCCGGCTGTGTAGACTGGGATACATACTGTTGATGCTTCCTTCTTTCTATTCCAGAAGTGTTGGAGTTAGGGAGTGTCACACCCCTCTTGTCGTTCCCCTGGGCGCCTTGGGGATTCAATGACAGGTCTAAATAGCCTGTTCATTGATGGGGGTGTGTCCCGACGCACGTATAGTGCTAGCTCGCTGTAAACAGGCGATTGACTGGCACGCCTTAGTTGCTTGTGGTTGAAACAGCGTTTTTATAAAGCAACTGAGATGGGGGTTTTTCCTCTTCCGGCGACCACATCCCATGACCTGGGTGGGTTGTCGACGGATTCTCGTTCATGTCTGGGGGATGATGACGGGATGGATCTGAACATATGTAGTGGGGTCTCACGCCCTTGGGGTGGGCCACCAGGCGCGGTTCGTCCCGACGTCTGGGTGGCGCCTTCTTTTCATGTTAAGATCAACACGCATATCTGCCCTTCTCCTGGAGTAGGCATGTCGGCGTGGTTAGGGCACGGGACTGGTTCTGGTCACGCTGGTCCAGATCAGTTGAACCCGTTGTCCGCCGGGGATGCAGATCTGCTGTTCTGGTACCCTGAGGGACTTGGGCTTTTTTCAGGGGGAAAAATGCCAGGTCGGTCTGGGTGTCACAGGGTTAAGCGCTATGGAGACCCTGGTTGGGTATGTTTTTACTCAGCACTGTCGTCATGGCTTACAGCCATGCCATTCTGTACGCGCTCGATCTCGTCGGATCTCGGCCGCTACACAGGTTGGTCCTGGTTAGTACTTGGTTGGGAGACCGCCGGGGAATACCAGGTACGGTGTGCTTAGGGGCTGGTTCTCCATTATTTTTCGCTCCTCTCTCACGCATGGCGAAGAGGGGCCTGTGGGGGTGGTTTTTTGACCTCCTCTGGTGACCCTGTGCTTCCCGTACCGCCAGGCCCGGTCCGAAGTGATGTTTGCGACCCGTAGGCCTGGGTTAACCCTTTTTGGAAACTGAAACACTTGTACTGCGGTATAGCCGGTGTATACCCGCAGGTGTGTTTTGGAGTTTTTTCTTGAGGGGTTATAGGAACAACCACCGCATTGGGTAACACCGAGGTGGTTGATTCCCTGGTGTGTTGGAGCAGTGTCAACTCCCGGGTTCACCGTTTGAGGGTGCCCCTGCACGTTCATGACGTCTGCCAATCGTGTCAGCCTTCTCTGCCTCGACCCCTCTGGGTGGGGGTTGTTAAATGGAGGCTTGGTCATGCAACACCGCCAGCTTACGCTCCTTCCGCCGGGGCGGCTGTGTTCAGCTGTCCCCTCTGGCGCCTGTCTCGTCCGCAGTCTCCAGGCTAGGGTTAACAGCCTGTTGCCTGGTTTTTCCCCGGTGCGCTGCCTGCTTCCGTTGGTTAACCTTTTTTGTGTGCTTACGGCCATGCTGACTGCCTATTCTGCAGGGTCAGTGTGCCAGGCGGTGTACTATTGGGGGGACGGGGCCCGCTCGGCTTACGGCCATACCGACCTGAACACGCCCGGTCTCGTCCGATCTCGGAAGCTGGGCAGGTTCTGGCCTGGTTGGTTCCGCCTGGGAATGCCAGGTGCAGTAACTGAGGGGCCTTTGTCCGAATACGCTGGCGATGTGGGGGGCGGGGCACTACGTGCCCACCTGGTGGGGTCTTGATGCTGGCATCATGGACTTCTCCGGGCCCCCATTCCAGGGAGTCCAGTCCTTTTGGTGGGTCTGGGTCTTCCTTCGTGCTCCGCTGCTACGGCCTTGCCACGGGGTTGGGTTTGCCCTTGACCCCGTGATTCTGGGGGCAGTAACGAGGTTGTTCCTCCGTTCGTTCCCGGGTGGCATGCGGGTTGTGCGTGTGTGTAGTCGTGGGGTCAAGCCACGGTCTGCTCACCCTGTGCGTTGAGTTGCTTGAGTGCCTCTTCGCACGGTCGGGTCCGTCGCCCTCCCGTGACGTCCCTAATAGGGGGGCTACCCTCCATTAGGGGGGGTCGGGGGGGCTCGGCCCTCCCTGTTCTGATGGTTTTGGGGGGCTGTCAGCGGGGTGTATTTGTCAGCCAAGTGGCTCCGCTTGGCCTCCCTTGTGCAGTAGCGATGCCAAGCTAAGCCACTAACGATACAGAACGTTAGGTTATGACTATAACCAAGTTCTGTTAGTTAGGGGCGATGCTTGGCATCGGACGCCGCTGCAGCCCTTGTCCTCACCTTGTGGTGAAAGCTTGGGAAGGAGGAGAGCAGGTGACCACACACCTGCTTATGAAGGTAAGCTGATGAGGGGTGTGGTCAGACTAATACTGGTATTAGAGGTACATTTGTGGTTTATTCAGTACGCGTGCACGTACGCGAGATAGTGCAGTAGCGATGCCAAGCATCGCCCCTAACTAACAGAACTTGGTTATAGTCATAACCTAACGTTCTTAGCCAGTTTCAGATGTGATGTGCCTCATTGCTGAGAAAGACCGTTCACAATTTGAATCACAAATTGCGGTGCTGACAGCAATGAAGGGAACGTTTTTCGTCATTTGTATCTCATCATGCTTTGAAAACAATGTACATACAGTAGCTCTAAAAAGTTTCCACGATTTGATGAACTCTGACTCTCATCATGTCCTCTAAGAGCAAGCCCTTGTATGCCAAGATAAAGCAACATACAGCCTCAGGTGATCCGTAGTTATGCTCAGGGGCAGCCCGATGCAGCTTCTAAATTACTTTGTTTATATGTTGCCTTGGAAAAATACCATATATCCATTTTGCTTTTTGAAATTTGATTCAAAATAGCGCGCTGGTGTTCGCTACAAAGCAATTGTCGAAACGTCGACAATTCGAAAATTCGAAACGCAGATGTTTACAAAAAATAAAGTATGCCTTTCTGCGGCATGCGGGATCAGGATGATCATGTGATTGGCTACATTATTTAACCTGAGCCTACGCGTGATTGGTTACTGCCTGTACTTGGAATGTTAAACGTCGCCACCTAGCCTATTGACACCTCACGGAGATAAAACTGGGAACGAGGTTACTTGGCTGTTGACACCTTGGCCAGCCAGTGGGCTGTAGCACAACACACAGCCTATATGCTGCGCTGCAGCCTGCGCTGCTGCACACATATATTATAATATATACATTTCAAAATTCCTTGCATAACATTTTGGATA
This sequence comes from Notolepis coatsorum, assembly GCF_963971535.1. Taxonomy (NCBI): domain Eukaryota; kingdom Metazoa; phylum Chordata; class Actinopteri; order Aulopiformes; family Paralepididae; genus Notolepis; species Notolepis coatsorum. Next base: position 53,300,736 of record NC_140175.1, read on the forward strand.
GGCCTAGCCTACCCTAGCCTTCATTACCCACCGCCTATGCCTTTGACCTAGTAAATAGTTGGACATCATGGCTGATTGAGGCTGTTATGTGTTACAACTTACAAGGGCTGAGGTCTTGGCAGTTAGGGCTAAGAGGTATACCGAATATGAAGGTCATCATGGATGCAAGTTAATGAAAAAATGGTTGGTGTTAACAAAGTTAAATAAAACAGAGCATTTAAAATGCCTTGTATTATAAGATAATGACAAAACATGTCTTCTGTTCTAATAGACAATGTCGTGATCGATTATTGATACAGGAAGATGGAAAATTCACTCCAGCCTTGATGTATTACATTTTTTAATTTTTTTTTACTTGCATGATTCTCATGTCATGACCTTAGGACTAATGAAACCCATTCAGAACACATGATATAATTTCCCCAAAAATGCTTGAATGATTGATTGATGTCTTTATTTGTTGGCGACCCAAAAATTGCATGTGTGTGTTCCTGTGTGTGCCGCCCATCGCATGTGTGTGTCACTGCATGATTAATAAAGACTTCCTCAAAAAGTCCAGTTTATTATTATGTTTATAGGATATACAATACAAAGAATATTGATCAAAAGGATAAAAACACAATAAAGCCCTAGAGCTTGTTTCCATTGTGGTCCTATCTGTCTGGTCATCAATACAATAAGCCACAATCCAGATATATGTGAGTTTGTGTGATCTTTACGAAGAATGCTTTTTTGGAATTTTCTTAACCCATCATAACTCGAAATACAGGTCTGCTTCACTCCTATCAGTCCTGTATCAATACATTTGGTTTTCGGTGGGGCTACTCTTTTTTTTTGTGAACACATTTATTTTTATTTTTATTTTTGACATGACATACAAACATTTACAGTAGAAATCCACTATAAATCACAGGGCTATTACAGACATAATACTAACAATAATGACAGCCCGGTTTTTAAAATTAAAATAGATGTAGATTAAAGATTAAAGATATACACAGATTCGGTGGGGCTACTCTTGTGTTTATATTTTAATTGAGGATTGGGCCTTTAAGTTTGGTGGAGTTCTGAGTTTATTATTATTATTATTATTATTATTATTATTATTATTATTATTATTATTATTATTATTATTATTATTATTATTATTATTATTATTATTATTATTATTATTATTATTATTATTATTATTATTATTATTATTATTATTATTATTATTATTAACATTTTTGTATATAAATGTGACTATGACTGATGCCTGTCAAGTATCAAGGACAGTGAAGGCACTGAGGGGGAAAACACTCTGTTGTATAGTTCCATCTAGTGGTGAAGAATGGAAACAGCAGGTACATTAGAAGGCCTGTACCAGGAAGACATGTAAATAGTCTGTTTTTATCAGTGATAGATTGCTAGATGCATGTCTGACTCTGTTATACTGACTGCCAAACAGTCATTGAATTCAAATGAATGTAGAATCCTATTAAATCCAAAATTAATGGTGCTATAGATAACATTCAGCCACTAGATGTCACTAGAGCGACAATGCACAATAGTGTGCTGACATAGGATTGCATAGGTATGATAATTATTGTAATCAGATCAAACTAGCTCATACTAGTTGTCTGAAACATATTTTAGGTTCAACTTTTTTTTTTTTTTTTTTTTTTATGTTTTTTTTATTATTGCAAAACAAAAATTATTAAAAGTCAGTACTCAACACAATGCATAATGAAACTAACAGTCAAGGTGGTTAAAATTACATGCAAGTACAGAAACAAGATAAAAAAAAAAGTCTATAATAACATTTTAACCGTATACAGTGTATATCCAGCGAAATTACAATTATATAAATGTTTATATAGAACATACCCCTAATACCTATTTTCTAAAACCCTACACACATATGCTCCAGCTCGAACCCCCCCCTCCCGGACCCCTCCTTGGATAGTACCTCCATTATCCCTTACTCCTAACCAGACACTACCATTATAAGCTAGCTTTTATTCTCTCCACCACTTCTACCCACATTGACATTTTGGATTCGTTGAGACCCAGAATTCTTGCTGTAGATATTTCTTGATATATCACATCTAGATATGTAAGAGACCAAACTTTCCGGCACATTTTTTCCGGTTGAAACCAGCGTGATGCGATCAGTTTTTTAGCAACTGTGATACCCGATAAGACCAATCTCTTTAGCTGTGGATTTACTGCAAACTCAAAAACATCATTTAAAAGCAATACAGAAGGGTGTACTGGTATATTCCAAGATACGAGTTTTGATAATTGATGGGTCACATCTTTCCAGAATGCCTTAACTGGTGGGCAGTCCCAATACATGTGCATAAATGTCCCTTCGTCTCCATTTGTACATTGGGAGTACATTTAGGTTCAACTTTAAGAGAAAGTTGACGAGCAAGCAAGCCGCCATTTCTTTTTGAAAATGGGAGCAGAGAAACAGCGACCTCTCAACTAGCAGCACATTTATCCAATCAGGTGCATTCCATGTGGGGAAATGGGAAGTAGGGAGGTATACATGCACGCAACATGCACATAACATGTAAATAACAACATTAATTTAGGACCCACTAAAAAAATTTTAATGAAAAATTAATGAATCAATCATTTATTTGGGGGAAAAGCAATACTTTTATTCCACACCTTTCTAAAAGCTCTATGGTTGTATTTTTCCCTTTAAATTATTAATCTACATACAATTGTATATAGCACTTTTAATGCTAAACTTTAATATTAGTTATTTTCTGTCATATCTGTTAGTTTGTGTGTTTCTATCAGGGTTGAGACCAATCATTTATTTGAAATTCAAACAATGACAAGTACATCTGAATGTTCTATCATCATAAAGTCTCTCTCTCCATCTCTCACACCCTGTCTATCTGTCTGCCCCAACCTGCTTCTGTTTCTTCTGTTTCTCTCTGTGTCTGTCTCTCTCTCTCCATCTCTCTCACTCTGTCTATCTGTCTGCCCCAACCGCTTCTGTTTCTTCTGTCTCTCTCTCTGTCTGTTTGAGAGATTGCCGCAATTTCTGTTGACATTTTGAATTGATCCTAGCCCTAGATCCTAGTTTCCATCTGCTCGTACAGCAAGATACCTTCACAACCATTCAAGAGCCATGATGCAAAAACCATGCAAGAGCCATGACACAAAAACCATGCAAGAGCCATAATAATAATAATAATAATAATAATAACTTTATTTGTATAGCACCTTTCATACAGGGGATTGCAGTTCAAAGTGTTTTACATCAGTAAGAAATAAGACATACAATCTGTGTAAAACAAGCAGCAAGAGCAAAGCATAAAGTGAGATAAAATAATGCAGATATATTAATCAAATCAGAACCTCATGTTCCAATAGGCTTCTTGAATTTCTGTAATCTGTTACAAAACATGATAAAGGTTATAGTATGCACCCAGTGGATAGTGGGGCGTAAAGATAAAAGTAAAAATAAGTAAAATAATAGCAAGGGTCAAATGAGCAGACATATAAAATCACAGTTTTTCACATTCGGATCTAACATCCCAACAGGCCACCTTGTTTATGGTTTGATTCAGTTTTAGTAGAATGTAAAAGACATGAATGATGAAATGAGCACATAAAGTGCAGACATACTATAAAATCACAGTTTTATAGTATGCAATAAAATAGTTCTGGATTACTGTTACTGTACAGTTCAAAGTTGTCTTTACCTTCTGTTTGGTATCCAGTTTAAAACCTGAGAGTCTTCCCTCTTGTTTGATACCCACTTTGACCCTTCAAAATGCCATGACACAAAAAAACATTTAAGAACCATGACACAAAAAACATGCAAGAGCCATGACACAAAAACCATTCAAGAACCATGACACAAAAACCACTCAAGAACCATGACACAAAAACCATTCAAGAACCATGACACAAAAACCATTCAAGAACCATGACACAAAAACCATGCAAGAGCCATGACAAAAAAAACATTCAAGAGCCACAACACAAAAACCATTCAAGAGCCATGGCACAAAAACCATTCAAGACTACAAGGGGCTGTGGAGTCGGGAGGCCACAAACGATGTTTCTGCCTCCTGATTGCCATGTTGTGTGTTGTTGTTCTCTGCAGGCAGTCGTCGCGCGGTGGATGTGATGGACGTGAGCACTCAGAGGGGATCTGAGATGACCATGGCTCAGTTTGTCCGCTACTACGAGACCCCAGAAGAGGAAAGGGAGAAACTGTTCAACGTCATCAGTCTGGAATTCAGCCACACCAAGCTGGAAAACCTCATCAAGAGGCCGACAGTGGTGAGAGGACAGGACACTGGCTACATGGTGCAGGAGGGGAGGGGTTAATGACAGGACACTGGCTACATGATGCTGGAGGGGAGGGGTTAATGACAGGACACTGGCTACATGATGCTGGAGGGGAGGGGTTAATGACAGGACACTGGCTACATGATGCAGGAGGGGAGGGGTTAATGACAGGACACTGGCTACATGATGCAGGAGGGGAGGGGTTAATGGCAGGAGACTGGCTACATGATGCTGGAGGGGAGGGGTTAATGGCAGGACACTGGCTACATGATGCTGGAGGGGAGGGGTTAATGACAGGACACTGGCTACATGATGCTGGGTGGGAGGGGTTAATGACAGGACACTGGCTACATGATGCTGGAGGGGTGGGGTTAATGACAGGACACTTCCTGTATGGTGTTGAGGGCTGGAGGGTTAATGAAAGACACTTCCTGTATGGTGTTGGGGGGGTTAGTGACAGAACACTTCCTGTATGGTGTTGAGGGCTGGGGGGTTAATGACAAGACACTTCCTGTATGGTGTTGGGGGGGTTAGTGACAGGACACTTCCTGTATGGTGTTAGGGGTGGGCAGGACGCCTGTATATTTCCCCCAACGGAGTTTCACTTCCGCGTTCGGTTTGCGTGATCTGATTGGCCACTGACGTTTCTCTCAGCGCCAATCGCGTTACTCCTAACAAACTGGTTAAGCTTTCGAAGTTGGTTAAGGTTAGGGTTAGTTGATTAAGGTTAGGGTTAAGGTTAGGGTTATGGTTAGTTGGTTAAGGTTAGGGTTAAGGTTAGGGTTAGGGTTAGGGTTAGGGTTAGTTGGTTAAGGTTAGGGTTAGGGTTAGGGTTAGGGTAACAGCCTGTTGGCGCGATTAGGAGTAACGCGATTGGTGCTGAAAAAAAAAATCAGTGGCCAATCAGATCGTGCAAACCAAACACGGAAGTGAAACTCCATTGGGGAAAATATACACACGCGGGCAGGACACTGGCTACATGATGCAGGAGGGGCGGGGTTAATGACAGGACACTGGCTACAGGATGCTGGAGGGGCGGGGTTAATGACAGGACACTTCCTGTATAGTGTTTGGTGGCGGGTTAATGACAAGACATTTTCTGTATGGTGTAGGCCAGGGGGTGGGGGGTTAATGACAGGACACTTCCTGTATGGTGTTGGGGGGTCAGGGGTTAAGGACATGACACTTCCTGTATGGTGTTGGGTGTGGGGGGTGGGGGGTTAATGACAAGACACTTCCTGTATGGTGTTGGGGGGTTAATGACAAGACATTTCCTGTAGGGTTAAGTAAGGTCACAACACTGGTGCCAAAACTAGAGAGCATACATTATTATTTGCCTTAATTAAACCCAACAAATCAGATTGAGAATATTTTCACATTTACATTGACAGCTTGGCCAATAGACCCAGTCATACGTTGGGACAAACGGAAATACAAGCAAAATTCAAATAAAAACCAGGGGCAGCTGGGTAGTGCAGTGGAGAATGCACTCGCCTACCACCGCAGAGACTCTGCGTTCGAATCCAGCTGTCAGCGGTACCTCCGGCTTGGTCAGTCGTCCCTACTAAGTACTAACACAATTGGCAGTGTTAGCGGGTGGGAAGCCGGTGGGGTGTGTCCTGGTCGTTGTAAACTGCGGTTCCTACTGGTTGGTCGGGGCGCCTGTTCAGCAGGGAGGGGATCGGGGGGAAATAGCGTGAACCTCCGCACGCGTTACATTCCCCCAGTGAGAGTCCTCGCTGTCAGGTGAAAAGAAGCGGCTGGCTGACTCCACATGTATCGGAGGAGCCATGTGGTAGTTCTACACCTCCCTAGGACGACAGTGGGACAATGCGCGCAACGACCAGGCATAACGACTAAATTGGGATGGGAGCAAAAATACAGAAAAAGTGAGAATATATATATATTTCTTTAATAATTAAAAATAAATAAATTCAAATAAAAACCATAGCATAGAATATCTATAGCAAGTACTGCATACAATTATAGAGTCAAGTATACAATAAAACAAGTGCTACACGGTTGAGAGATGACAGGAGTTCAGCATGTTTAGATGTCAGTGTTTTGAGTTTTAATGGTGTAGTCTTTCTGTCTGTCAGGTGGATCTGGTTGACTGGGTGGTTTAACAGTGTAGTCTTTCTGTTTGTCAGGTGGATCTGGTTGACTGGGTGGTTTAACAGTGTAGTGTTTCTGTCTGCCAGGTGGATCTGGTTGACTGGGTGGATAACATGTGGCCTCCTACTAGGAAACGCAGCCAGACAGAAGCCACCAACGTCATCTCAGAGATGAAGTACCCCAAAGTACAGAGGTACGTACTACAACTGTGATTGGTTGGTTGATTGATGGATGGATTGCTTGGTTGGTTGGTTGGTTGGTTGGTTGGTTGATTTTTTTTATTGCTTGATTACAATTCCTAATTGACAAGATACAAAATATATGACATGTATATAAGTAATACTGTATTTACGGTACAGTCTCACCAGGAAATTCCATATATATTTTTAAATGGTTAAAAGGATGAACACAATAATGCCCAATATATTATTTTCAGTGAATGTGTACTGTATGTTGAATATGTGTGTATGTGTATGTCCAATATGTGTGTAAGTGTGTGTATAATATTTGTGTAGATGTACAGTACAGTATGTACACTATGTGTGGTGCATGTAGACAATATGTCTGTTTGTGCATGTACAATATGTGTGTAGGTGTATGTACAATATGTGTGTAGGTGTATGTACAATATTTTTGTAGGTGTACGTACAATATTTGTGTCGGTGTACGTACAATATGTGTAGGTGTACGTACAATATGTGTGTAGGTGTGTATGTACAATATGTGTGTAGGTGTACGTACAATATGTGTGTAGGTGTATGTACAATATGTGTGTAGGTGTGTATGTACAATATGCGTGTAGGTGTATGTACAATATGCGTGTCGGTGTATGTACAATATTTGTGTAGGTGTACGTACAATATTTGTGTAGGTGTACGTACAATATTTCTGTAGGTGTACGTACAATATTTGTGTAGGTGTACGTACAATATGTGTGTAGGTGTGTATGTACAATATGTGTGTAGGTGTACGTACAATATGTGTGTAGGTGTATGTACAATATGCGTGTAGGTGTATGTACAATATGCGTGTAGGTGTATGTACAATATGCGTGTAGGTGTATGTACAATATGTGTATACGTACCTTTGGTGTGTGAGTGAGTACATGAGAACATGTCATGAATATAAATGAATATCTCCTCTTGGAGCAGATTTGTGGCTGAAATTGTACTCTGTGTCAACAAGTTGAAATTGAAAAGTTGAAAGGTCAGACTCTATTGTCAGATGAAATATTTGTCACCCACTGCAAGTTATCAGCCTGAGAAGAGAACTGTCATTGCCTCATTGATGTATTTATGAGAACACATGGAATGCGTTTTAAATCAGGTATCATTGGATCTATCTATAGTTATCTAGTTGTGAGATTTACTAACGCATGGACCATGTCATTTATTATTCCTAATAAGAGGTATTAGAGCTATATCTTCACATGACAGCAGTGAATAAGATAAGATCAGAAAGCCTATGTATCTCCTCTCTTCTCATACTGTCTCTCTCTCTCTCTCTCTCTCTCTCTCTCTCTCTCTCTCTCTCTCTCTCTCTCACTCTCTCTCCCTTTCCTGCTCACTTCCTTCCCTCTCTCTCCTCTCTTTCCTGCCTCTTCTCCCCTCCTCTCCTCTGCTCTCCTTTCTCCTCCTCCCCTCTTCTCTTCCTGCTCCTACCCTCCCCTCTCCTCTCCTCTCCTCTCCTCTCCTCTCCTCTCCTCTCCTCTCCTCTCCTCTCCTCTCCTCTCCTCTCCTCTCCTCTCCTCTCCTCTCCTCTCCTCTCCTCACCTCTCCTCTCCTCTGAAAGGTAGGTATGTATTACATTGATCCCTAATGAGAAATTTGGTTGTCAGGCAGTCTTTTGAATACAGTATACAGTAGACATGATGAGACAAGACAGATAGAAGTAAAGCCAAGAAAAAGCATCTAAACAAATATCCTGTTTTAATTTGGTTAATTAATTAATTGATTTATTGTGTCATGCACCCACATGGGCTTGCAAGGCACCACATATACAGCTGCAATACAGAAACAGTGTGTTGCACAAAATACAATTTTAAAGTAAAAAAAATCTATAAAAAAAAACACATCAACAAACCAATCAATCTATGATGATCTGGCAGAGACATCATCAGAGGGTTCTACTGTAATGACTGTAAGATAATCTGTTTCTGATCAGATGGCTCTACTGTAATGCCTGTAAGAGAAGCTGTTTCTGATCAGATGGTTCTACTGTAATGACTGTAAGAGAAGCTGTTTTCTGATCAGATGGTTCTATTGTAATGACTGTAAGAGAAGCTGTTTCTGATCAGATGGTTCTACTGTAATGACTGTAAGAGAAGCGGGTGCTCCAACACAGTGTGCTGCCAGTTGTAAGTTAACAGTGTTTCTAGCCTTTAATAATTTAATCCACTCGTCACCTGCTGCTCCGTGACTGGCCTCCGCGTTGTGTCATTTCACTTGGATATCTCATTAGCTGTCTCACACTGTATCAACCCCTGTTAGTACATCCGTAGTCAGAAGAAACGACACTGCAACGTGATCTACTTCCTGATGTTTATTTTCATAAACATAGCTTCGTACGAGATGTAACCCATTCTGTAATGTCCTTGAACAGTCAAGAAAAACTAAATTCATTATTCTCCACCGCCTCTTCTCTCATTAGTCCAATGGTTCTGAGGCCTCGTCGTAGCCAAGAACCATTAGCCGAAGTTAGCGATGATGTGGCACTTCCCCTCCCCCATCCAGCGAGGGTGAGGAGGGATTTCAAAGTCTCTGATCAGCGCGTCTGCTAGATTCCACGTTGTGTCTTAATCTAATTTACCCCGGAAGGAACTCACATCTCATAACGGTTCTCCCCCTAGAAAGGGGCCCGCCCCCTCTTCTCGTTACTACGTGACACGCTACCATGGCAATGGCTGGTCACCTTTAACACACTAAACGCCCGTTTCTATCGATGTCAAACTCTCCCCGTAGCTCTGACCAAACCTCCCCCACCAATGCATATCAGTGTTTTTGTTAACAACCTGCCGACGACCTCGGAGCCCATGGCTCTGCTATTAGTCTGCTGCTAACACACACTCTCTCTCTGTTGTCCTCCTCCTCTGAGATGGCTATGAGTAGATGCTGTCATCCACCAGATATTTACATTATATACACATTGAAAAACATAGATTCCTTCACTGTGACGGCTCTCACTGGTTGCCATGGTAGCGGCAGGGTTTCTAATGGCTGGCTCTGGAACAGCTGTAGCCTGACTGCACGGCCAATCAGCTGCCAGCGTTCAGCTGTAGCTAATAAGCCCTCCCTCTCTCAATATCCATCTCTCTCTCTTTCTTTCTTTCTTTCTCTTCATTTCTCTCTATATCCCCCTCTCTCCATTTATCTCTTCTTCTCCCTTTCTCTTTTTCTACTACCAACACACACACACACACACACACACACACACACACACACACACACACACACACACACACACACACACACACACACACACACACACACACACACACACACACACACACACACACACACACACACACACACACACACACACACACACACACACACACACTCTTTCTCTCTCTTTCTCCCTCTCTCCTCTGTACTACCCAGCAGGATGGATGGAGGGTGTAGTTTTTTCTCGTCTAGTGACCAGTGGGAGGGAGGGAGGGGAGGGTTGGTCCTGAGCAAGTCAGTTCAGAGAGTGAGAGAGAGAGAGAGAGAGAGAGGGAGGGAGGAAAAGGTACGTCTCTCTCCTTCACTGATTTTGAGGCTCTGAAACAACTCTTGACTCCTGCTTGTGGTTGTGATTTATTGTAGTGTAACGTTAGGCTGTAGTCTGACTGTTGTATGCTGACTCACATTGTGATGTGTCATACAGTAGTATGGGATAACTGTTGTTGGTGTCTGGGAGCTCAGTTCAGTGTGGCTCGGCTAAGCTCAGTGTGGCTCAGCTCAGCTCAGTTTATCTGGACCAGGGGAGAACTATGTAGGATAGTAGCTAGAAATGAGTGTGAGATGTTGGTTTTTAGACTGTTTTAATGTTGAATATATTTTGATTCTTAATATTAGACAGGTCGGTACAGACAGTCCTGGTGCATGTAAACATACTTGTCAGGTTAGCATACAGGTTAGCTTATCAAATACAGAGTGATGTTATTGTCATATACAGGTTAGCTTGTCAGTCATATACAGGATGCTGTTATTGTCATATACACGTTGTGTTGTGAAATACAGGGTGATATTATTTTCAAATACAGGTTAGCTTGTCAAATACAGGGTGATATTATCAGCATAATACAGGTTAGCTTGTCACATACAGGTTAGATTGTAAAATACAGGGTGATGTTATTGGCATATACAGGTTAGTTTGGCATATACAGGTTAGCTTATCAAATACAGGATGATATTATCAGCATATACAGGTTAGTTTGGCATATACAGGTTCGATTGTCAAATACAAGGTGATGATATCAGGATATACAGGTTAGTTTGTCATATACATGGTGATGTTATTGTCATATACAGGTTACCTTGTCATGTACATGGTGATGTTATTGTCATACACAGGTTAGCTTGTCATATATAGGCTAGCTTTTCATATACAGGGTGATGTTATCGGCATATACAGATATTTTGCAGCAGTGTTAACGTGCAGTTTTGAGGTGTGTTTTAATATGTATGTGAATATCACACTAATTAAATTTACAACACACAGGTTAGACATACAGATTGGTGACATGGCAGTACATTTTAGGGAAATGTTTATGTTAGTGTGTGGTATTTAAGATCACATCAGTCAGGCTGCTAGCTCCTGACCTCCTGCTAAGCTAGACTAACTAACACATACAGGACAATTATACGGCGTAATTACAGTATATCTTGCAACAGTAGGAGTCAGTGTGTGGTCCTGAGCTTTAATTCATGTTAATGTAGAGTATTTCCTATTTTTTTTTATTATCCCTTACCAGGCTAACATACCATACACAGGGAGATCAAATTATGTATTGACCAGATATGTGTTTCTTTAAAGAGAAAAGCCTTGTTAATCCATCTGTGTAATTACCACTGATTAAAGTGTATTCATCAGGATACAGGATAATCCCTAGAGTGTTAAAGGTGAATTCATTTCTATGGTATGAATGACTTGTGATGCCTGTGTATGCCACCCTGTCACATGCAGGAGATGTCACGCTCAGACAGGGAGCAGTTTCAGCCTGCTTGCAGTTTTCCCCCATTAGCTCAGTCAAGGTCATTCTACACTTTCGCTGTCGTCACCTTTCTCCTTACTGTGGGTCCCACAGGAAGGAGCAAGCTGCTAAACTGTATCTATTATGATGGGGTGAATAGGTACTGTATCTATTATGGTGAATAGTTATACTGTATCTATTATGATGGGGTGAATAGGTACTGTATTATGGTGAGTAGTTATGCTGTATCTATTATGTTGAATAGTTATGGTGAATAGGTACTGTATATATTATGATGAATAGTTACGATTAATAGTTACACTGTATCTATTATGGTAAATAGTTATACTGTATCTAATATGATGAACAGTTATGATGAATAGTTACACTGTATATTATGGTGAATAGTTATACTGTATATTATGAATAGCTATATTGTATCTATTATGATACATAGTTATACTGTATCCATTATGATGAATAGTTATACTGTATATATTATGGTGAATAGTTACACTGTATATATTATGATGAATAGTTATACTGTATCTATTATGTTGAATAGTAGCTACTGTGCCTGTAGCTAGCAGTAGATTGGTTAAACTGTACCTATAGCTATTAGACTAATTAGACTGTACCTGTAGCAAGCAGTAGACTGGTTCGACTGTACCTGTATCTAGCAGTAGACTGGTTAGACTGTACCTGTATCTAGCAGTAGACTGGTTAGACTGTACCTGTATCTAGCAGTAGACTGGTTAGACTGTACCTGTATCTAGCAGTAGACTGGCTAGACTGTGCATGTAGCTAGCAATAGATTGATTATACTGTACCTGTAGCTAGCAGTAGACTGATTAACCTGTACCTGTAGCTAGCAGTAGATTGATTATACTGTACCTGTAGCTAGCAGTAGACTGGTTAGACTGTACCTGTATCTAGCAGTAGACTGGTTAGACTACCTGTAGCTAGCAGTAGACTGGTTAGACTGTACCTATAGCTATTAGACTAATTAGACTGTACCTGTAGCAAGCAGTAGACTGGTTAGACTGTACCTGTAGCTATCAGTAGACTGGTTAGACTACCTGTAGCTAGCAGTAGATTGGTTAAACTGTACCTATAGCTATTAGACTAATTAGACTGTACCTGTATCTAGCAGTAGACTGGTTAGACTGTACCTGTATCTAGCAGTAGACTGGTTAGACTGTACCTGTAGCAAGCAGTAGACTGGTTAGACTGTACCTGTAGCTATCAGTAGACTGGTTAGACTGTACCTGTAGCTAGCAGTAGACTGGTTAGACTGTACCTGTATCTAGCAGTAGACTGGTTAGACTGTACCTGTATCTAGCAGTAGACTGGTTAGACTACCTGTATCTAGCAGTAGACTGGTTAGACTGTACCTGTATCTAGCAGTAGACTGGTTAGACTACCTGTAGCTAGCAGTAGACTGGTTAGACTGTACCTATAGCTATTAGACTAATTAGACTGTACCTGTAGCAAGCAGTAGACTGGTTAGACTGTACCTGTAGCTATCAGTAGACTGGTTAGACTACCTGTAGCTAGCAGTAGATTGGTTAAACTGTACCTATAGCTATTAGACTAATTAGACTGTACCTGTATCTAGCAGTAGACTGGTTAGACTGTACCTGTATCTAGCAGTAGACTGGTTAGACTGTACCTGTAGCAAGCAGTAGACTGGTTAGACTGTACCTGTAGCTATCAGTAGACTGGTTAGACTACCTGTAGCTAGCAGTAGACTGGTTAGACTGTACATGTAGCTAGCAGTAGACTGGTTAGACTGTACCTGTATCTAGCAGTAGACTGGTTAGACTGTACCTGTATCTAGCAGTAGACTGGTTAGACTGTACCTGTAGCAAGCAGTAGACTGGTTAGACTACCTGTAGCTAGCAGTAGACTGGTTAGACTGTACCTGTATCTAGCAGTAGACTGGTTAGACTGTACCTGTATCTAGCAGTAGACTGGTTAGACTACCTGTATCTAGCAGTAGACTGGTTAGACTGTACCTGTATCTAGCAGTAGACTGGTTAGACTGTACCTGTATCTAGCAGTAGACTGGTTAGACTGTACCTGTATCTAGCAGTAGACTGGTTAGACTGTACCTGTATCTAGCAGTAGACTGGTTAGACTGTACCTGTAGCTAGCAGTAGACTGGTTAGACTACCTGTATCTAGCAGTAGACTGGTTAGACTGTACCTGTATCTAGCAGTAGACTGGTTAGACTGTACCTGTATCTAGCAGTAGACTGGTTAGACTGTACCTGTATCTAGCAGTAGACTGGTTAGACTGTACCTGTAGCTAGCAGTAGACTGGTTAGATTACCTGTAGCTAGCAGTAGACTGGTTAGACTGTACCTGTATCTAGCAGTAGACTGGTTAGACTGTACCTGTATCTAGCAGTAGACTGGTTAGACTGTACCTGTATCTAGCAGTAGACTGGTTAGACTGTACCTGTAGATAGCAGTAGATTGATTATACTGTACCTGTAGCTAGCAGTAGACTGGCTAGACTGTGCATGTAGCTAGCAATATATTGATTATACTGTACCTGTAGCTAACATTAGACTGATTAACCTGTACCTGTAGCTAGCAGTAGATTGATTATACTGTACCTGTAGCTAGCAGTAGACTGGTTAGACTGTACCTGTAGCTAGCAGTAGAGTGGTTAGAATGTGCCTGTAGCTAGCAGTAGACTGGTTAGACTACCTGTAGCTAGCAGTAGACTGGTTAGACTGTACCTGTAGCTAGCAGTAGACTGGTTAGACTGTACCTGTAGCTAGCAGTAGACTGGTTAGACTACCTGTAGCTAGCAGTAGACTGGTTAGACTGTACCTGTAGGTAGCAGTAGAGTGGTTAGACTGTACCTGTAGGTAGTAGTAGACTGGTTAGAATGTACCTGTAGGTAGCAATATACTGGTTAGAATGTACCTGTAGCTAGCAATATTGGTTAGAATGTACCTGTAGGTAGCAATAGACTGGTTAGAATGTACCTGTAGGTAGCAATAGACTGGTTAGAATGTACCTGTAGCTAGCAATAGACTCGTTAGAATGTACCTGTATCTAGCAGTAGACTTAATGTCTGAAGGAGTCGACGGAAGGCTTCTTGTCCTCTGCAAAAGCATGCAATTGGTCCACCGATGGATACATCTTGATATTTGTCTAGTCTAGTGTGTTCATTAGATGGGTGAAATCCTCTTTCAGTGCCTCTGTGCCTGTTTTCTTAGGCAGTTAGCCTCTAGTATGTGTGCCATTAGCGTTAGCCACACTTCTAGGCCTCTTTTCTTTTGGAAAGAATGATAAAAAAAAAAAAAAAAAAAAATCGAATATATATATTTTCCTTTTTTTTGCATTCGACTAAGAGGTTGGCAGTCGACTACGGCTCCTTTCGATCAATTAGTCGACTATTCGACTAATAGGGGTCAGCCCTACAGTGGACTGGTTAGACTACTCTTGTGTTAGACTACAGTGTTATATGGTACTGTGATGGCAGGCTGCTCCGTGTCCTCCACTTATGCCCTGCAGTCAACTCTCATTGACTGTCCTGCTATAAATAGGCCTCTGCTCGTCTCCTTCTCATCTAGCTGTATTACTGAATGATTTATGTCCCACTGAGCCCTAATCACTCCTCAATTAATATCCAGAGAAGAGACGTCCTGTCATGAGATATGTTCTCTGTCCTCCTCCAGAGAGCCATCCTTGAAGTAACTTGATTTTTGTTAGTCAATGTAAGTAGTACTAGAAAGATACAGTTTGTCACCTGGTAGATATCAGCCGATATGAAACTTTTGTCAATATACTGTTATTGGAAAAAGTCCCACAGATAAAGCACTGATAGAATTCCTTGGTAGAATTCCCTTTTCCCCACAGTGTGCAGGACCGCCGCCATGGGCTGTATGCAGTAAATTGTGGTCACTCATACATGGATGTTTTGGATGATGTTGTTATTTGGAGCGTTTTGGTCATGTAGGTGATTCTAGCGACACATTTGTCATCATCATGACTTCGATCAGCGTTATCCACGTTATCCTGCTTTCACTTGCAAAATATTCACAACACGCCCCCAGCTGCTAAAAGAAAGGATCTGATCCGGGGGTCTGAAAGCCCTGCTGGCTAAACCACAACTTTATCCCCAAACTAGTTAGCTAGCATAAAACCTGCTGCTAAACCCCAGCTTTAGCCCCAAACTAGTTAGCTAGCGTAACACCTGCTGCTAAACCCCAGCTTTAGCCCCAAACTAGTTAGCTAGCATAAAACCTGCTGCTAAACCCCAGCTTTAGCCCCAAACTAGTTAGCTAGCGTAACACCTGCTGCTAAACCCCAGCTTTAGCCCCAAACTAGTTAGCTAGCGTAACACCTGCTGGCTAAACCCCAGCTTTACCCCCAAAGTAGTTAGCTAGCGTAACACCTGCTGCTAAACCCCAGCTTTAGCCCCAAACTAGTTAACTAGCGTAACACCTGTTGGTACAACCTGAAATCATCAAATCATGAGTTTTGGGCTTACGCCGGCCTTATACTAAATATAGATTTGGAAGCCAGCTAACCCTGTTTGGGTATCGTTTAAATGTCCCTGAATGAAGAACATCACTTATTCTTAAACTGAAAGCGTGTTCTCGTACACCTGAATTAGCTTACAGAAACGCCCCGCCAGATAAGGCATGCAACCACAGCACCGTGTGCAGAAATATTCAGCAATTTGCGACTGATCAAAATGAGATTAGATTAGATTCAAATGTCATTATACAGCATAAGTACATTCCAATGAAAATAGGTTTGGCATCTAACCAGAGTACAATTGTAACAGTAAAGTGCAATAGTAACATACAATGCACAGGTGATTAAACTGGGTAATAGTGCTCATGTATATATGTAGCAGGGGTAAGTATGCCCGCCCTTGTAGGGGTTAATATGGTGTGTTCTTACCTTGGAAGATTGAGACAACGAAAGGAGCTAAGTCCCCGTCCCCAAAACAATTGGCCTCACTACCTACGTGTGTAAGTATGTTTGTAACTATCCTGCTCTACTCTACCGTTAGTATGAATATATTATAAATAGATATGACGAGGTGGGCTTCAGGGTTTAACTCTGACACAGTGGCAACCTGAAGTGTACAATTATGCTCAACCCTCAACAGCTTTAGCTGAAACATAAACCCTCCCTCCCCAAGTCTAGCAGGATAGGTGAGACGCCCCTACTCCGAGGTAAACCATTACTAAAGAACACGTGAGAAGTTAATTCAGTTTGTCAAAACAAAATGAAATATTTATTTTCCATGAAGAGAAATATTCTCTCTCTCTCTCTCTCTCTCTCTCTCTCTCTCTCTCTCTCTCTCTCTCTCTCTCTCTCTCTCTCTCTCTCTCTCTCTCTCTCTCTCTCTCTCTCTCTCTCTCAGTCCTTCCTTCTGCTGGACATCTCTTTCCTTCAAGGACAATTATTTCAAACAAACAATATAACAATTCACTTTCACAGCAACAACATCTTTCTTAGTTCTCCTTAATCAATACCCAACCTGGATAGTCATTTCTACTTAAAAAACTTACTCACAGTGTATAACTCAATATATCCCAATGTTATGGCAGTTCACTTATAACAGTTGCATATAATTATGACAGTTCACTTATCAGTTGTAATTACCTCACAACAAAAGCTCTCTTATAACTTCACAGAGGGAGTATTGCGTGTAACTGCTTGATCACTGGGCTTGTACGTATGTTCCGATCTGTTTGTGTATGTGTGTGTTCCAGTCTGTTTGTGTGTGCGTGTATCCCAGTCTGTTTGTGTGTGCGTGTATTCCAGTCTGTTTGTGTGTGGAATAGTGTGTGTGTGCGTGTTAGCTGTTAATGGACACCAGCCGGTCTCCCTCAGATCCTGGTTCTGTCTGGACAGCGGCACCACGTCTTCTTCAATCCAGAACGAATGCACAATTCAGTCTGGGCACCACGTCTTCTTCAATTCAGTCTTTGCTGAGGTTGTCTTTCATCTTCTGTACTCGATACGATAGGAACATCAACGAACACGACTGCAATAACACACTCACTGGTATTTACTGCGTGTGCCGTTCGAGGCGCGAAGCTACATTTCACGTTAACACTTCACGTACTGACCGCAGGTCTCGGCGGTAGTTACTGACTTTTAGCTTATTAAAAGTCCATCAAAACTCTCACAGAATATCCGTCTGCTTCTTTCTTCAACAATGTCATTCACTTTCTTGAAACTCACAGCACTGACGAAGCCTCTTTCGCTTTCAGTCGAATGTTACTTTTCAGAAGCAAATTCCGCCATTGTTGCGGTTAGCATGATATTCTCTCAGACACGAGGGTACTTGTCGCATAAAACTCACGTTACGATAACAATGCAACCACACACGGTTATTAGACTGTCCGTTCTAATGTCCGTTACTTCTTCTTAGAAGTTGTGTTGGCTTAATGTCAACTTCTAGTAGTTTCGTGAAGAGACGGTATTCTCCGTGCCTCTCTCATGGGCAACGTCTTGTTCCAACATGCCGTCTTGTTCCAACATGCCTGGACACGCCCGTCACTGTGGGACTCCACTCAGGTACTCCATTCTGATAGGCTGGTTCTGAAAACTCCCGCCCCACTTGTGATAGGACCATGTACCTGTTCATAATGATTCCACTATGTGTAGAATTACGATGGTAGGATTGATAACCATCTATTTGCATCCCCTACATATACAGAGTTGTAATACATCTTCCACCCGGAGCCTATTTTCTTAAAATCCGCCTAAAATAAATGGAAAAGTAAATGGAATATTGCTCCACTTCTACAAGGTCCATTTTCATATTCTTGGTATCTAGGGACATCTATGGACCTCAGTGAATGTATTCCCAGTGTCAGAAATATTCTGTCTATTACTAGCCTTGCTTAAATTGTGATGAAACAAAGGAGAATATGAATTATGATTTTTCTTTGCATCTTTGACAGTGAATAACACCATGCTAATAATGACCAAACATTAAAAACTGCCACTGATCTCGTTCAGTACTGAATTCTCCCATCCGGACCAATGCAACTTGAAATATTATTATAGAATATAGAATAACAGGCTTATAAATTACCTTATTATAGCCAATTCGCACATTTATATATATATACATATATTATCTTTCAAATACCCGAGTTCAATTTGGATTTAGTATCACCAAGCGTGCATAAGAACAGATAATGAAATCTACTGTAAATACAGTATTTCTTTATTTTGATTAGGGTGCAACTGTTTTGAAACTAATTTCAGATTTAATTGTTGCTACATGCTAACAATAGGGAAGAGAAACTAACTACGTTTCAATATTTGTCATAAACGTTACCTTTTGTGGTAGAATTATCCCGAATAATAGCAGTTATTGAAATAATTCATAAAGTACTATGAACCTTGAACCCAATAGAATCTTCCAGGAAGTGTAGTTTTGAAAAATGTCAACGCAAAACCAGACCTGTGGAAGTCTGCTTCAAAATGGCAGCAAAAAAACTACAATTCCCATTCCCCCGGTTTTACAAAGTGGTCACCTCTCGCGGAATATACAGACATTCCACAGAGGAAAATCTATCTATAGGCCTATAACACTTTAACCTATTCCTAAACTAACGTATTGATGATAATATACATTCTAAATGCTGTTGTGACATGTTCATGATGTTTTTACTTGAATACGTTTGAAATTAAAATCGCTAGTTTTATAAAACAGTCTGGAAATATTGATTTATGACCATTATGTCATTTGCGGTCCGTCCGGCGGAAGAGGTTGATAGACCCTATAGTAGTAAGTCATACTGGCCAGCAGTGTAACTAGAGTAGGTAAGCGATATGTACAGATATATAGTATCTAAAGATATGTAAAAGGGATTATATGCAGATATGTGCAGACAGATGTGGATTTATATATACAGTAAGAATAAATAAATGTATATATGGTATATATATGGCGCATGGTGCACCGTAAACGCAGAACTGTTCTAAGGAGTAGAACATGACATCTTAGCGTGACATCTTACACTAGCTGACTAGTTTGGGGCTAAAGCTGGTGTTTAGCCAGCAGGTGTTATGCTAGCTAACTAGTTTGGGGGTAAAGCTGGGGTTTAGCCAGCAGGTGTTACGCTAGCTAACCAGTTTGGGGCTAAAGCTGGGGTTTAGCAGCAGGTGTTAT
Organism: Notolepis coatsorum; assembly: GCF_963971535.1. Lineage (NCBI taxonomy): Eukaryota > Metazoa > Chordata > Actinopteri > Aulopiformes > Paralepididae > Notolepis > Notolepis coatsorum. The sequence continues at coordinate 53,320,503 of NC_140175.1, forward strand.
GCTAGCTAACTAGTAGTGTCAATAGGTGTACAAAAAGACAAAAGAAAGCAGCGTCGGACGAGTTAACAGTTGAAATCAGAGGATTGCAAAATACAGGAGAGAGATGCTGGCCACTGGAGAAGGAACAGCGGGCTCAGGGTTGTCTGTGGTGTTTCAGCTGCTGCGTCCAAACACATCCAGTGTCTTTTCAGCAGTCCGATGCTGCGCTTGACGGTGGAAGTTGAGTGCACGCGTAGCCCTCATTGTAGGCCATTTCCTGCTCCGTCTGGGGGTTGGTGAGTGGGGTCATCAACCAGGGGGCCAGCTCATATCTACAATCTCCCAATAAAACAAGTCATTAGAAGAATGAATGCCTATACTGTTGCTGGAACGATTCAATGTGCACATATATGTGCTAATTAGCCATGCATCTCCAGCGTTTCCTTGCTCGAAGTGCACACCCACAGAGCTGTTCTGTAAGATGTAGGAGTCATGTACACCTCCTGGGAAGCGGGAGACCACATTGAGCAGGTGGTTCTGGGCGTCACAGATGATTTGAAGGATTGAGGGAGTGGTATTGCTTTCTGTTGAGATATGGAAACGCATGGAGAGGTTGCCTTGATGCGCACATTCCCAAGGTGGACAGTACCTGGACGTGTGGTGGCACAGGGTTTGTGTGTCTGGTCCGGCTCCTCAGTGCTGGCTCCAGGGTATTGCACAGGTCTTGGTAGGTATTCGCTCTCTGTGAATAGGTTCTGCATGGTCGCGGTACTGGCACTCCCTCCTCAGTGCACAATCAGCTATATCTTCCAGCAGCAGTAGATATGCCATATTGTGTGTGTGGGTGTGTGTGTGTGTGTGTGTGTGTGTCTGTAGGCCTAGCGCTGAGAGCAGCTGCCCAGGAGCATGCAGCTCCATGTGCATCCTCCCCAAGCCGCCTGTATCAGGCTGTTGCATTGTTGCTAATAAACTATAGATTTCTATGGAATCTGTTAAACTTATCCTTTGTGTCTGTTGTCATTTGTGTGGGTTCAATTCATGAACAGTAAGATGAGCTGTGGAATGTTTCTCCACTGGTGCTTACAATGTGCACACTAAACATGTGAAAATTAAATAAAACCAACAATAAATAATAACAATAGAGAACAAGACGGTATATGGAATGTTAATACAACATATACAAATATATAGCCTACATGAAAGGAATGGGATATGCAGAGAGCAGAATGTAGATGTGTCCATTCTATTCCACTATAGCTTCATCCGTGCGATTGAGTTTAGTTTTTATTTATTTATTTATTCACTGTCATTTGCAGTGTTTGTCTAGTGCTTTTATTTATTTTCGGACATCACGATGCCTTGTTGAGTCACGACTAATGTAAAATGTAATTGTTAATGATACAAATATTGTTGTATTTATTATTATAATTATTGAAATCCGAGGATGTCTGTTGAATCGACGTGAACGCAATCACCAATGATTTCTCCCAAATGAAGACCTTAAGAAGGGCGGACACCAGTCTGTCCTACTGTATCTACGTCTGCTTTCATAAATCCTGTTCTTAGCTACAAACGAATCTCCGAAAAAGAAACCGTTCGATCATGCCAAAAGTTACAAAGACATTTGTTTGTAACTTTCTCTGAAATCCGTTTCGAGCATGAGGTCCAATGTCGGTACTGATATCGGTGCCACACTTTGTTTGGACTGGGTAGTCTCAACCATGTTGGAACCCGTACCGCTCGATACTCTGTTCTCGATAACCAGTTAATCAAATTACATTACTGATTGAGTGTTGCAGTGGATTACATTGTTGATTACAATTACAAGCAGGTACAGTACTGTAATCAATAACCTGCAAGTGATACATTTTTGATAGTAGTCTTCCCAATCTTAGCAACATAATGATATGAGTGTGATGTGTGTCTGTACAGGTACTGTTTAATGAGTGTGATGTGTGTCTGTACAGGTACTGTTTAATGAGTGTGATGTGTGTCTGTACAGGTACTGTTTAATGAGTGTGATGTGTGTCTGTACAGGTACTGTTTAATGAGTGTGATGTGTGTCTGTACAGGTACTGTTTAATGAGTGTGATGTGTGTCTGTACAGGTACTGTTTAATGAGTGTGATGTGTGTCTGTACAGGTACTGTTTAATGAGTGTGATGTGTGTCTGTACAGGTACTGTTTAATGAGTGTGATGTGTGTCTGTACAGGTACTGTTTAATGAGTGTGCTGTGTGTCTGTACAGGTACTGTTTAATGAGTGTGCTGTGTGTCTGTACAGGTACTGTTTAATGAGTGTGATGTGTGTCTGTACAGGTACTGTTTAATGAGTGTGATGTGTGTCTGTATAGGTACTGTTTAATGAGTGTGATGTGTGTCTGTATAGGTACTGTTTAATGAGTGTGATATGTGTCTGTACAGGTACTGTTTAATGAGTGTGATGTGTGTCTGTACAGGTACTGTTTAATGAGTGTGCTGTGTGTCTGTACAGGTACTGTTTAATGAGTGTGATGTGTGTCTGTACAGGTACTGTTTAATGAGTGTAATGTGTGTCTGTATAGGTACTGTTTAATGCGTGTGATGTGTGTCTGTATAGGTACTGTTTAATGAGTGTGATGTGTGTCTGTACAGGTACTGTTTAATGAGTGTGATGTGTGTCTGTACAGGTACTGTTTAATGAGTGTGATGTGTGTCTGTATAGGTACTGTTTAATGAGTGTGATGTGTGTCTGTACAGGTACTGTTTAATGAGTGTGCTGTGTGTCTGTACAGGTACTGTTTAATGAGTGTGCTGTGTGTCTGTACAGGTACTGTTTAATGAGTGTGCTGTGTGTCTGTACAGGTACTGTTTAATGAGTGTGCTGTGTGTCTGTACTGTACTGTTTAATGAGTGTGATGTGTGTCTGTACAGGTACTGTTTAATGAGTGTGCTGTGTGTCTGTACTGTACTGTTTAATGAGTGTGCTGTGTGTCTGTACTGTACTGTTTAATGAGTGTGATGTGTGTCTGTACAGGTACTGTTTAATGAGTGTGCTGTGTGTCTGTACAGGTACTGTTTAATGAGTGTGCTGTGTGTCTGTACAGGTACTGTTTAATGAGTGTGATGTGTGTCTGTACAGGTACTGTTTAATGAGTGTGCTGTGTGTCTGTACTGTACTGTTTAATGAGTGTGATATGTGTCTGTACAGGTACTGTTTAATGAGTGTGAAAGGCTGCTACACAGACTTCCACATCGACTTTGGCGGAACGTCAGTGTGGTACCACGTCTTCAAGGGACAGAAGGTAAGTCCATTGTACTTCATCACAGAATATACAATATTTAAACTATGTATTTCTGTACATATATACTGTATATACTGTATCTGCCATTGGGGCGACAGTGGATCAGGAGGTAGAGCGGTTGGCTGGTAATCGTAAGGTTCCCTGTTCAATTATGGCTCCTCCCGGCAGCGTGTCGAAGTGTCATTGAGCAAGACACTCAACCCCTAACTGCTCCTGATGAGCAGGTTGGAATCTTGCATGGTCACCTCCGCCGCCAATGAGTGAATGGGTGAATGTAGTAAAGCGCTTTGGATAAAAAGCGCTATATAAAATGCAGTCCATAAAATGCAGTCCATTTACCAGATAAAATGTGTCGATGTCGATGCACATGCCTTTCCTTTCTGTTCTATAAACTAGTTTGGCTGATACAAGTAGAGTGCAGACGTCCACCAAGGCCTACAAATCTCCCCACTTTGCCATTACTTTCACACTCAACATGGGTAGATGACAGATCAAGAGTGGTTGATATTGCCAGTTTCAACACAGTGTTTAAATCCATATGGTAGCACTAGAGGAAAGGTAAATCACCAGAGGTTTCTTCCTGTAGGGGTTATGGATATTCACAAAAGATTGTGTGACTGTACACCACATGGCTCATTTTAAGTTTTTGGCCAGATAGAAAGTTCATGCGGTCATACAAACCATTGTTTTTCTTTCTCTCTTGGGGTTATGAATGTGCACAGCAAATGTCATGGCTGTCTGGCTGTTACTTTTTGAGATATGGTGAGAACAGACACACAGACAGGGCTTTGCCTGGGTGGAGGTACTACTGACAGAAGTAATAATGAAAGTAAGTGTTCACCTTCATCTGTAATGCAAAGGATGGTTACATCAGACCATTAATCAGCATTTCATTTTATTCAGTTAATGTTATGTAGCATCCAGCCATTCAGTGCTAAGCCTCCCTGCCAGCTGCTACTCTGACTCATACAGGATGGTGACTGAACATATAAGCCTCCCTCCATTTAAAATCCCTGTTTCTAAGAACAACAACAACAACAACAACAACATCATATGAGCCCCCCACCATTTAAAATATACGCTATCATGTGCTTAATATCCAAATGTTATGCTGTTGACTTATAAACCTGACCTATATTCCATTGGTTTAAGAAACACAAACAACACAGACTGTTTTTTCTTCCCCGACCTGGTGCACAATGATAATGGGTTTTCTGCCAGACGATTCTCCTGCACAGCACTACAATGCAGTGTGCAGATGTGTCTGGCGAGAAGAGACTTCAGAGTGTCAGCCGCAGTGTCAGCAGATCAGCAGTGTCCTCTTCTCCCACTCCATAGAGAAATTACATTCTATACCTGCAGAGGTCATACATGGAAGAGGAGGACAGAGAACATTAAATGCCACTTCTGGTTAAAGTTGAATACATCTCCTACTTCATATAACTAAATATAACCTCATATAACCACGGCAAAGTTCATTTACGTGGGTTTTCTTTGTTGTCACAATGCTTATATCCCATCTGTCTTAAGTTTTTGATTGACAGACAGTCAGTGTGTTAGATTTCGAGGACGATCAATCACACCGACCAATCGATTTAAAGCACGATCTGTAGTACACAGTGCACTCTTTGTGTTCTACGTCACCCCCGCGCTCATGGCGTGCTCGTGTGTCCTTGTGCACAATGCTGGAAGGTCACTTTACATTGCTCTATAACGCCAATTTCATCAACTAGTGTTAAAAAACTCCACTGGATACCTTCGCTCTTTCTCTTGTGGCATTATCTTGTTTTTTTGACTGCATTACAGCTTGGTGGTGGATATCAATATGGTATGATGCCAGATAAATGGACTACATAGCATTTTTATCCAAAGCGTTTTTCAACTTATGCCTCACATAACTTATCCTCACATTCACTCACATATTCACACACCGTCAGCGGAGGCAACCGTGCAAGGCGCCAACCTGCTCATTGGGAGCAGTTAGGGATTAGGTGTCTTGCTCAAGGACCCTTTGACACCCTACCGGGAGGAGCCGATATCGAACCTGGAACCTTATAATTACCAGATGACCACTCAACCTACTGAGCCACTGTCGCCAGATAGAGACAATTAGAGAATAGATCTATGAAACACTCTCGATTGTATTTCTAATACCTTTTTGACACAGAACACACTGGGTACATTGTTGTGGTGATATTAGAATACATATAGATATAATCCATTTAGTCCATTAGAGACATCTAACACCTTTCTATGTGTTAAAAGAGCAGACAATTAAGTGTCTTTGCATTGATTTCTGACATTCTTACACGTGGCTCTTGGTATCGGCTTTCATGATGGCACCAGGGGACATTCTCCTGACACTGTTTTAGCCTGGTATGGTGGGCTCAATATCAGATACCAGTATCAGCTCAATATCAGATACCAGTATCAGCCCAATATCAGATACCAGTATCAGCCCAATATCAGATACCAGTATCAGCCCAATATCAGATACCAGTATCAGCCCAATATCAGATACCAGTATCGGTATTGGTTCAACCTTGCTGTCATTCTAATTCTCTCTCTCTCTCTCTCTCTCTCTCTCTCTCTCTCTCTCTCTCTCTCTCTCTCTCTCTCTCTCTCTCTCTCTCTCTCTCTCTCTCTCTCTCTCTCTCTCTCTCTCTCTCTCTCTCTCTCTCTCTCTCTCTCTCTCTGTCCAGGTGTTCTGGTTGGTACCGCCCACAACTCACAACCTGTCCCTGTATGAGGACTGGGTTCTGTCTGGGAAGCAGAGTGATGTGTTCCTGGGAGACCGAGCCGACGGCTGCCAGAGAGTGGAGCTCATACAGGGATACACCTTCTTCATCCCCTCAGGTCAGCAGACAGGGCTGCCTCCATCCTAGAATCATAACCTCTTAAGCATACCCCCCATTTTGCAGAAAGCGATTTGCATACTTTTATACTTTATACTTATAACTATATAGTCTCTTTTGAAAGGTAACATTCTGAAGTTGCTAAAGCAGTAAAGAAAAATCATTTTGAGTGCTAATATATTAGAGAAACAGAGGTTTGAACACACTGAAATTAAATATTCTTTTGACTTGTTGCCAGATTCCTGTTTTTGGGTTCCACCATAGAGGTAGTAGCTGGAAAACAAAGCGGTTCCATAGCCAGAAGTCTTATGTAGTACAGGTCCACATTTTATAAAAATCCATAAAAAAACGAGTGCTTGAGAAAGGTTTTGGTAAAGTCTGTACCGGAAAAAAACGGTGTGAAAATCCAACATGGCGATCCACTTCAATTCATTCTGACACTCGAGTCACAACAACGGACTTATTCGTCAACTTTCACCACCTTCCCCCACTCTCACCCACTCGGCTGCAGTCTCGTTCAGAGCAGACGCTCGTTGGCTATAATGGTGATCAATCATTTTCGCCATCAGCGGTGATTGGTCAGTTCTAGACCGGTCACAACCGGACGTGGTCATTTGACGGAGCGGCTTTTTGGATGATGCTCGCCGGATATATCATCATGTATCTCGAGACCAGAAGCACGCAGATGGTTGAGTGTGGTGGCAATCGAAAGGCAGCTAATTCAACTTTAAAATGCTGCATTGGATGATCCAAAAAATGCAGCCCGACCCGGTAGACGAGCGCAAAGTGCCGCGACGTGTCGTGCACGCAAAGTGCGTGACGGCCCGTATGAGGGCCGTTGGACGTTATGAGGATAAGATCCCCTCAGGTCAGCTGACAGGGCCGCCTCCGTCCTAGAATCATAAGATCCCCTCAGGTCAGCTGACAGGGCTGCCTCCATCCTAGAATCATCATGTGTATGACTGCTAATCTCGCTTAACTGCTGTATCTCGCACACGTCAGGGTTTTCTCCAGAAAAGTTGTTAGGCCCATTGGCAAACCCAGAGTCTGTGGCTAAATGTTTTGGTATTCACAAGGACCGGCAACCAAGTGTCTTTTTTTGATGGGGGCCTTACATTAAGTCAGTGCTAAAAGCTGACTACAAATGAGAAAATATGACTACATAAGTTTCTGAGCCTGCTCGTCCTGGAACTGAGATTCATGTAGTTCCTCCCAGAGGGGAGGAGGGCAAACAGTTTGTGGTTGGGGTGAGATGTGTCCTTGACGATACTGCGTGCCTTCCTTAGACACCGTTTGTGCTGGACAGTCTCAATTGCAGGGAGTGGTGTAAGGGTGATGCATTGGGCGGTTTTCACCACCCTCTGCAGATTTCTCTAGTATGAGTTGCACTGAACTACTACAGAAACTCACTTGACCAAATCACATCTTTTGGCAAACAATGGCAAAACCAGCTCCATCAAGCCTAATTGAATCAATATCAAATTAAAATTAAATCAAATTGAGACTGTGCGAATTTAATTGTAATCAAATTGGCTAATCAGTGGCAATATCCAGCCCCATGTTGCCTACCAGTGCTGAACTTGTTCTGTGAAAATGTTGAATGTTGTGTCCCATCTTCATCATATCATCTGTCTGTCCTGCTTTTATGGATTCATATTTTCACTGATGCTGTCAGTAATTCTAACTAGAACGGCACCTTCCCTATTTGAAACAGTTGAAAACATTTCCTACAAAACATTTGTAAATATTTTTTTAATAAAACATCAAGTCATGGAAATGTGTTCAAAATGTCCTCCCCAATTTGTGATGTATTTTACTCTGCTTTTGATACCTTTGAAATATTAATAACCACATAACAGTTCTTGTAGGAACCCTCTTAATAGAACACATGTCTTCAGGCATGTGAGAGGGCTTGTCTGGATGTGCCCCCATGTTGTATTCTGACCTGGGCTCTGTGGTTCTGTGCTTGTGATGTGTTCCAGGGTGGATCCATGCTGTCTACACTCCTGAGGACACTCTGGTGTTTGGAGGGAACATTCTGCACAGCTTCAACATCCCCATGCAGCTCAGCATCTATGAGATAGAGAACAGGACCAAGGTAGCTTCAACATCCCCATGCAGCTCAGCATCTATGAGATAGAGAACAGGACCAAGGTAGCTTCAACATCCCCATGCAGCTCAGCATCTATGAGATAGAGAACAAGACCAAGGTAGCTTCAACATCCCTGTGCAGCTCAGCATCTATGACAGCAGCCGCCCTTGAAGGACCATACCAGTCGCAGGGCCCTCATTTATTAACACTTCTTAGAAAGTGTTCTATTTTCATACGTAAGCACAGAATTTAGAATGTGTGCACGCACAGAAATATTGGGATTTATCAACCATGCGTACACAGGTCCTACACTCCTCCGTGTTGATAAATACCTCTTTGTTCTACCGTCAATGCTCGTGCATGATTATCCATATATGGTCATGAAACACCCCCCATGGGATGTGAAATAATGGACTGACCCGAGCGGAACTCTGAGAAACTTCACGGGAGATTGTTCACTGAGGCGCTGTCGAACCAAGAAGACACAACCGGTGTTATGGGATAAATAAAAGGCTGACTTGTACACGGTGATGTCAGATATCAACGGCTCCCTAAGACCATTGCTGCATTGCAATTCTGCCTGGACAGCTCAAAATACAAAAAAAAACGTTCGTTGACCACTGTTTGGCGTTGGTGGTGTGTCATTATAACCATGCTGTAATATGAATGCCTTTATTAGTTGTGTTTGATTGGCTATAATATGATTTTTAGAGGCATCTATTTTGTTGTCGGTATTAGCCTAATACCGACAACAAAATAGATGCCTCTAAAAATCATATACTATTAGGTAGCCTATATGAATTACATATAATAGCAGCCATAGCCTACATTATGCAACAGTAACTTGCGCATATATAATAGCACAATGCACAGCCCTGCGAACCCTGCACAGTAAACTAACTTGATCATTAATCTAGCTGTTGTATCTTTACGCTTATGAAAACATTAAATAATATGTTTTCATTGCATTAATAGCCTATATTCTCAAATGGCATTTAATGGCTATCCTACTCCTCGTCGCTATCCTCGCGGATGGACCAGTGTATACCTTATATCATATTCCTATTCATATTCATATAATAGTTTACTCTATCAGCATACCAGCATGTAATACGTTCTGAGTGTGTATCTACCTCAACTCCTTATTATTTTGCGCATAGATTGCAGAAATACGGGAACGTTTTGATTTATATTAAAAGGCTTTGACATTGTAAAACTAAATACGTGGAATTCTGTAAGCATAATACAAGTCATATCACCCACACGATATATGCTCTGTATCCAGAGCATGTATGCTTTTCATTCATTTAAGACACATTATTGCAAGGGTTTTGTAATACACATACACCCTCTGTTCTCATTGCAATGCGTTTTTTATTCTTTCTTATACAGTAGGAAGGGGGAAGAACACTATATCGTGGGTGTTCATATGACTTGTATTCTGCTTACAGCTTCGAAATTCCACTTGTTTCGTTTAACGTATAAGCCTTTTAAATATAATCAAAACCGGTCTGTGCGCAAAATAATAACGAGTTGAGCTACGCAGAGCGCAGTCAGTCAGTACACCCCGTATATTCCGATAACGCTATATAAACCATGCTGAATTTGATTCGGAGATAAAGACCTATTATTCCAAATGCTATTTATAGGGTTTTGACCATAATTACACTACTGTTGCTATTTTACAATGAACTATAATGAATTACGGTTCATACAGAACACGCCAGTGTTGAAACTAATGCACAGAAGCTTATTTCCTTGTTGTAATAATATATTCTACCACAGGGCGTCAGCTACGCATGCTCTGGGCTGTGCGTAGACATACGCACAAAGTCAAGTTCACGTTCAAATTGATAAATCCCACACTTTGCTTAGAAATGGTTGTACGCACGGGTTAAGCACATCTGTGCGTACGCAACGTTGATGAATGAGTGCCCTGCTCCAGACTAACTTTTTCCACTAGGAGCACTGGTGCTCCTTACTGAAAATGTTAGGAGCACTAGCACAAAAGTTAGGTGCACCACATAATGTAACCTGTCTTAACCTGACCCGACTTAACCTGACTTAACCTAACCTGACGTGATTTAACCTGACGTGATTTAACCTGACGTGATTTAACCTGACCTGACGTAAACTGATTTAACCTGACCTGACCTAACCTGATTTGGTGTGATGAGCCCAATACAATGAACCTCAATGGGCCTTACTCACCTTTATCATAATATCATAATAGTTGTAACTGAGGGGTACAATTCCCTGACTGTATTGATAAGTATGGTATTATTAAACCACTACCGTCTATGTACTTTAACTACTGGCCACACAGTACATGATATAGATATGATGAACACTTTCCCACCTGATGAAACGAAGTCCACACAAATGTATAAATCGAATATTTTATATAGCAAAGGGTATATACAACGTTCACTTAATGACATTTATGATTTGAATGCACTTGTAAGGCAAATGAGTATTCGTAGGCAAATCAACATTGAATGTCCAATCTCTGGTTACGCAGGGAGCAAGTATGCAACCTGGTTCTTTAGGGAACTATAGCGATGGTACTTAAATGATTATAGCTGGATACACTAAAGGGGGGGTCCCGCTGGTTGTAAGTCAGTAGGGGGGGGGGGTTTAGGAGAGCCGCTGGCGATATCCCATCTGGCCAACGATTTCTTGGGAGAATTCAGAGTGCTGAACACGGTGCCCACAGAACCTCGGTCCACAGATGAATACAGCTGGGCCCTCTTGTAGACGGTAGCTGCCGGTCCACAACGAAGAGATGTGAGGCGACCTCACTCGGGGTAGAGCGCCGTCTCACCTGGACTCCTCTCGGGGGGGTAGTTCCAACACTCAGCAGTGTTGGCTGTTATCCATGGCATAATCAAAGCACCCAAAGCAAGTAGATAATCCAAGCCGTGTAGGGCTTGCCGTCGTCCGGGTAAAGTAATCCAATGTACAGGTCCACTCGTCCTGGCCCAGAACTCCTCGGATGAAAGCACCACACGTGGTCTGCCCAGCCTGGTTAAGACTCTAGATAACGCCAGGAACGATGGGGGTACTGCTCACTTTATAACTCTAACCGAACGATGCACCATACATAATAGACTATTATTAACTTAATAGAAATACGTCCCACTCGACGGTATAGTGCCAAACTATGACAATTCAACTATTAATCCACACGATGTCTCAATGCCTATTCTGAGGCCAAGTAGGCCATACTGCACCACACGTGGGTCGTGGGTGAGGCTTCACGTCTGTTACTAGGTTGGAGGGTAAAGGACTAATGGACTAAAAGAAAGTTCTACTTTACTTGCGCCATATATATATGCGCTGTGAACAAATAGTACCATTCGTATTTCGCCAGACGTATTCCTACGCGGAACCGGGCTTGTAACGACATGTTCGTCGGCACGATTGAACTTGAACCAAGGGGCTTGGCTGCTGGCGCCAGGTTCTTGTCCAATGGTAGAATGAAACTATTATGGGCTGTTAGTAGACTAAAGGGATATTCAGTGTATATGTACAAGGAATATACAAGGGATATCAAACGATATACAAATACTATTAAATATATATCCATAAATAAATATATATATTCGGTTTAATCTGATCCTTCACAACAATAGTGCAAACCATAATAAATTGCAGTATCTGTCTTAAGCATCACAATGTGACCCCCCCCCCCCCCAGATGGTTCAGCACTACTACTGACAGGTGTGTAATTTTGCTTCTCTACAAGGGAAAGAAATGTTGTCACCAATTTTATATGATGTTGATCTGAAACTGTATATTAATGATGTCAGACTTCTTTATATGAATAATGTAAAAAAAAGAGTACAGAGCATGCACTCTGTTAAAGAAAACCTTTGCTGGTACGGTATGCAAGTATATAAATAGAAGAAATTGAAAGAAAGAAATGCGCTCACACACTTGATGCCTTCTCATCTTTCCTAGTTGACACCTTTATTGTTGGTTAAACAGTGATGTTGGCAGCCTGAGAGAGAGAGAGAGAAGCTGTTTGTTTATACATCCTTCTTACAAAGCGACAGAGGCCGTGAATATTAATGAAATATCAATATCAACTGTTCACAACCTGCATATATTAACCATACACTGGGAAAGAAAGAAAAAATAAGTCAATATTTACATTTAAATTTCATAATGAATGTGATATTCAAAATAATGTCAGCTAAACTTAGAAAATATGAAAAAGAAAACTGGTTGTCGCCAGAACTGGATTGATACCTTTAATGGGAATAATATGTGACTGTAGGCTCTAAGAACATAGTGATAATCACCATAATCATACATACATTATTTATGCAACATGTCATTGCTCACTGGCATACATACGATGATAGCATTCTGCTTGGGCCTGGATTGTAGATCAGACTAAGACCCTAAAGCTTTTGATTTCATGTGAAATAATGTCAGGAATATAGCATTGTTTTAAAAACCAAGGTTAATACAAAGGTATGGATTTTTACTATGCCGTTGTCCATGATATATACATAATATTGTAAAAAAGAATATAAAAAAAGAATATATACGAATATATATATATAATGGAAATGCCTAATACAAATATTGTGATATGACACTTTAGCCATATGGCCCAGCCCTGGTCAGGGTGGTTGTGGGTCCAGTATAGGGCTGAATTATTTGGAAAAAAATATCTAATTGTGATTATTTTGACTAATATTGAAATTGCAATATGATTCACAATTACATAGGGAATGATTATTGTTGCCTGATTATTCTCATTGAAAAACATATTCAAATGATCATGCTGTGATTTGGCTTGTGATCTGTACCAAACAAAGAGTTTTTCTTGAATCTGTACTGTAGAATATGATTTGTAGGCGAGGACATCTCTGCAGTGCCACAATACTTAATTTAGAATGGTATTTTAACACACATTTCGCCTTTAAAAAACATTGCACGATTTTAATATTACACCAGGCCATATAACATTTTGATAAATTGCTCAGCCCCAGTGCAGACGCAGGTTGTTTGAGTCTGTATGGAATAGATTCTGACTGCAGCTTTCTCAGCTGTGGTGACTAGCTACAGGGAGGTGTCAAGACTATTTTAGTTGCTTGTGGAGAAGAGAGATAGATAATCAGACACAGTTCCTGAGGCTCCCTGGGGCCCGGCCTGGCCCTGCTCAACATTCTATTTTTACACCAACACAACTTCAGACCACAGCAGTGTTGATGAGGTTGAGTTGAGTGTGTGAAATCATCTGAGGGATTGAATTATAGTCCTGGGCTCAGTGGTAGTAGTACTGATAGGGGGCTAGGTATCAGACTATTGTCACGACTCGACGTATTGAACCCAACGTGCAGATAATGAGAATCGGCAGACAGATCTTGTTTAAACCCAGTTCGGGTATATTTAATAATAAAAGAGTAGTCAGGTATTCAGGCAGAGGTCGATACACCGGGGGAGTACTCGTACAGTCCAGGGGCGTCCACAGGACAGGAGAGTCAGACAGGCAGGAGTCGATACACAGGTACAGCGTAGTCAGCCAGACAGGGGTCAAAACGGGTACAGGGTAGTCAGCCAGGAAGGGGTCAAAACGGGTACAGGGTAGTCAGCCAGACAGGGGTCAAAACGGGTACAGCGTAGTCAGCCAGACAGGGGTCAAAACGGGTACAGGGTAGTCAGCCAGGAAGGGGTCAAAACGGGTACAGGGTAGTCAGCCAGGAAGGGGTCAAAACGGGTACAGGGTAGTCAGCCAGGAAGGGGTCAAAACGGGTACAGGTCCTCATACGTTCCGGGAAAAGGCAAGGAGAGTTGTCAGGCAGGCAGGGGTCAGAGCACGTCTATCGAGAGCCAGAGAGCAGGGTGAAGAGCCAGGTAGGACTGCTGGGAAGGAGGACAACAAGGGTTAGACACAGTCGAAGACCAATGGACTACTAGAGAACTATACGAGAGAGCAGAATAACACGACTAACTGGGAAATACGAAGTTACGATCTGGCAGCCTCATGACATCTGCGGCGGGGTTATATCACTGACGTAATTGGCCCACAGACGTCAATCAGCTGCTCCGCTGACAGCAGCACACCTGCACTCTACACCTGACTAACGAGAGAGAGAGAGAGAGAGAGAGAGAGAGAGAGAGAGAGAGAGAGAGAGAGAGAGAGAGAGAGAGAGAGCGAGAGCGAGAGCGAGAGAGAGAGAGACCTAGGTATGAGACTATAGGCTCAGTAGTGTGGTTCTGATAGGGCTAGGTATCAGACTATAGGCTCAGTAGTGTGGTTCTGATAGGGCTAGGTATCAGACTATAGGCTCAGTAGTGTGGTTCTGATAGGGCTAGGTATCAGACTATAGGCTCAGTAGTGTGGTTCTGATAGGGCTAGGTATCAGACTATAGGCTCAGTAGTGTGGTTCTGATAGGGCTAGGTATCAGACTATAGGCTCAGTAGTGTGGTTCTGATAGGGCTAGGTATCAGACTATAGGAGACTTGGGATCATATTGTGATTAAATTAATGTAATTAATTATTAGTGTAATGTGATAAACATCAATTGCATTATTTGACGTGATATTGCCCAGCCCCATAGCAAGCCTGGCCCTGGAGGTAGAAATGAACCCCTGAACCCCACCAGACCTGACTAGTCTGAACCCCACCAGACCTCACTGACTGATGTCAGACCAGACCTCACTTGCCTGAATCTCACGTGTGTGTGTGTGTGTGTGTGTGTGTGTGTGTGTGTGTGTGTGTGTGTGTGTGTGTGTGTGTGTGTGTGTGTGTGAGAACGCAGGTTGGGTTGTACAACGCTAATGTAAGCAAATGTATATTTAGTAACTTCTACCCCTGGTTTCAGGTTCACTCCAAGTTTCGCTACCCGTTCTACCATGAGATGTGCTGGTATGTCCTGGAGCGCTACGTCCACTGCCTGACGAGACGCTCCTACCTGTGCCAGGACCTCTGCAGAGAGCCAGCACCCATGGGTCAGTCAACTGGTCGTCAGGCCGTCTCTTCAGTGGGGCTGGTCCTTGACTAAAAACATTCTTAGTCAACTAATAATCATCAAATCTGTTGACTAATCGATACATTGATTTCAATCTAGTGCTTAACCAGAGATGTTGTAATTGTTCAGAAAATAACTCATGTGGAAAAACATAAAAAAACAACTAATGGGCTAACAAAGTCTTGGTGGACTAACACCAGAGACACACCAGATCCAAAGCTCTAGTCCTAACCTGAAGTGTAGTATGGAGGAAAAACTATGGAAAACAGAGTAGATGGTCTGGTTTTCAAAGAAGATTGAGAAATAACAGTAAGGGTTAGCTTACCAAATCAGTACACCAGATCACAGCCTTGGGCCAGCTCTGTCTGAGCTCACTTGAGCGGCATGACCTGGTGGCGGTTAGATCCATAGTTTGTTCAGGGTTTGTCATTTTAGTGGGTTGGTTCGGTGACCAAACAACACTTGTTTTTTTTAACAAAGAAGAATCCATGGGCTGTTCATGATGTGTAGGTTCCTGTAGCACGGCAATGGTGGTCTCCATGTGCCAAGACTCCCGCACATTCCACTGCATACTACCTCTTCCGCAAGCACCACCTGAGCACCACTCTATTGAGGTGATCACTTCCTGTTCCCAGTGTATGCATGTGCACTCATTCCCACACATTTATCAACAGCTTAGCACCCATATTTCTCAATGAAAACCAGCCCATATGAAATGTGAGTGAAAGGAAGGAAATGAAGAAAACTATTACTTACCCTAACAAGCATTCAGATTTTAATTAAATGAGATTAGAAACTAATTGAATGATTGGAAATTAATTGAATGATTAGAAACTAATTGAGTGATTGACCACAGGTCGGCTGCCTAGCTGCACATGCTGCTTCTACTAGCCACTCTGACAGGTAGCTCACCTATGTGGAATCATTGTTTCATTCTAAAACATGCTATGGCGACTGAGACATTAAAGTAGATGGTGGAGTTCTGAATCCATCAGCCACTGTTGCTAGCTGAACATTAAAGCAGGAGGACCTGGAGGGCGATAGAGAGTAATGGTGAGATTGAATGGATTAGAGACAGATACTGCATGGTATTCAAGAGAGGAGAGTGACAGTGCTGGGAGTGATAATACATAGACCATGAGGGAGAGGTCAAGAGACCAGTGCCTTCACCACGTCTGGAAGGTCATGGTGTGTGAGTGAAGTTATAGTTTGTAGATAAACAGGTATTGTTGAGTTATCTGGCGTTATCCAGGTCTCAGTGAGAGCCAGAAGCTGGAGGTTTTGACTATGTAATGAAGTCTGCTTTCCTGACGGCTGATAGACAATTCCATAAGCCTCCACGTACAGTGACAGGTATATTTGTGGCTGTAGGGGGGTAGGAGGGATTAGCAGGATTGCTACCAAACTGTCGTGGATGGCTTGAATCTGGTCTGGTGGAGGAGAGTGTTGGGATAAGTACGAAGCACATTGTGGTGTCAGAGTAGCAGGAGGAAAGGTGAAGTTGGGAGGGAAGAAAGGCAAAGAAATAACAGAGAGGGAGGGTCGGTTTCCCTCCTCAGAGAACTCCATACGGAAAACTCCTATGCTGGTCCTCATACTAGCTCCGGATAGTTAGCCACAAACCGAATGCAAAGTCAGTGGGAGAAATTACTCTACCAATCAACATCATCCAGAACTGATGGATTTATCAGCCACAGACAATATTTACAAGATATTTTCTCCCCTTCTCTCCCCATCAGACTTGGAGGCGAAGACGAGCACAGAGAGCCCTTCCTCTGACTCCCGGAGTCCAGACATGGATGAGGACTCGTGTGAGACGCAGACCAGAGACAACCGGGGTGAAAGGTCAGACAGAGGTCATCCTCTGGATGACCCCGTCTCCCCTGACAACCGGAAGACCAAGAGCAGCGACTCTAACAGCCTGCAGCCTTTCAAACAACCTCTGTCTAACGTCTCGGAGGACAGCTGTACCCCCTCCTCCACCCTGCACACAGACTTCCCCAAAACTCCCTGTGGCTCCCCGGGCTCAGAGCAGCCCAGCAGATGGACTCACCTGACGCAGTTTGAACTGACAGGCCTGAAGGCCCTGGTGGAGAAGCTGGAGTCACTCCCAGAGAACAAGAAATGTGTCCCAGAAGGTATAGATGATCCTCAGGGGCTGCTCGAGGACATGAAGGTAGGAAACAACTACTGCATTTAAGTACTATGTTGTAGGGATGTATCAGTACCACGTCCTCATTGCCAAACTGCATTCAGAGAATGAAACTGTAACAGTACGTTCAGAGACAAACCTCATTCAGAGAATGAAACTGTAACAGTACGTTCAGATACAAACCTCATTCAGAGAATAATAATAAATAATAATGCAGGACCTCTTTAGAGGTCTTTATTCGGCATGCAACGAACTGGACATGCAATGGGAGCGGCACACACACACTGGAATACACACACACACACATGCATTGTCTTTTTCTCAGTCGCCGATGCGATAGAGCTCTGCCCTTGACCCATCCCGTCGTCCTTCCCCCCAAGGGCAGCCGGGAGCAGACAGGGCGTCGACGAGGGGCCGCGCTCGGGGACCAATCCAAGTGCTCCTGCCCGTCTTCGTCAGCGATCTGTTGGTTGAGAATATAACTGTAGCAGTACGTTCAGATACAAACCTCATTCAGAGAATGAAACTGTAACAGTACGATAATGCCGCTTGTGCCACCCAGAGCAAAGCTGTGTTTGTTGGCCTCCGTTGGCGTCTTTCCATTAACTTTGTCTGCATTCACACCACCTCTAAATGTCCTTTATCATAGTTGTCCTCCCTTAGAGAGATCTAACATCCTTTCCGGACTGCGTGCTCCCAGCTGCACCCCTCCATCCCCAATGCTCTCTCTCCTCCTTCTCCCCAGTGGATGTTCCACTGGTCGCGAAGTTGGTTACCAGAGCCTAAGCACCTGCTCCCTCAACCCCATGCTCACGGTGCTGGTCAAGGCCTGCCTTCCCACCCTCTGCCCCATCATAACGGACATCATCAACTCCTCTCTGTCATCTGGAATAGTTCCCTCCTGCTTCAAAACCGCCTCCATCACTCCCATCCTTAAGAAGCCTGGTCTGGACCCTGAGGTGCTGAACAACTACCGGCCAATCTCCAACCTTTCTTTCCTAAGTAAAACCTTGGAAAGAGCAGTCACCGCCCAGCTTCATCAACATCTGTCCAACCATGAGCTCTACGAACCCCTTCAGTCAGCCTACCGAGCACATCACAGCACATAGATCGCCCTCATCAAGATCACAAATGACCTCCTCCTTGCTGCAGACTCCAGACACATCAGCCTCCTCATCCTTCTTGACCTCTCCGTGGCGTTTGACACAGTTTCTCACGCAGTCCTCCTCAAATGCCTCTCTGACAACCTTGGCATCACCGGTACAGCTCTGTCTTTCATTCATATCTTTCAAACATGTCTCAGTTTGTCAGCATCAGTGGCTCATCCTCCCCCCCGGCTCCAGTCAACCACGGTGTCCCCCAAGGCTCCGTGCTTGGTCCCCTACTTTTCACCATTTACATGCTCCCCCTCGGTCAGATCATATGTCACTACTGCCTTAACTTCCACTGCTACGCTGATGATCCATTGCAAGTCACCGCCCCCCCCCCTCCAACCATTAACTCACTGGACTGTCACTGTAATATTTATTTATTTGCACTAGCACTATTGCACTTGGGACATTGATGGTATATTATTATTATTATTGAGGACATTGGGACATTGATACTATATTATTATATTATTATTATTTTTTTTTAAATACTTTATTTCTCAGTTTACTAGACAAGAACAGACAAAACAAAAAGGAGGAGACAGAACAAAAATAAACAGACAAAACTAAACAAAAAAAAAACAAAAAGGACTGCCAGACAGGAAAATAAAATAACAGTGTGACTTAACTCAAAGCATTAAAGTGTGTTGTATAGCCAGGTGTTACAAGGTGCAGGTCAAACATGATATACAGGGGTGAGTCTCTGCAGAGTGCAGTTATTTGTCCTTCAGATAGTCAATGAATAATTATATTATTATTATTATTATTGACATTATTATTTTGCACATGCTATATTTTATGTTTGTATGCCAGTGGTGATGCTCCAAACAAAATTGTGTTGTACCACAATGACAATAAAGATTCTATTCTATTCTATTCTATTCGATACTTGATTATACTTATTATTATAATTATACTTCGATTTATCTCAGCACCTCACCATCCTCCCAGCTCCCCCCACAGTCAACTGCCTCCACGTCATAAAAACCTGGATGTCAACCTAACTACTAAAACGAAACAGCAAAAAGACAGAGCTCATGGTTGTGGCCCCCAAGGCACTGCTCCGGAAGGTTGGAGATCTCCTCCTCCACGTGGATGGCTGTTCCATCTCCCCGAAGTCCGTAACCTCAACTCCACACTTTCATTCCACTCGCACATCAAATCCGTTACCAAGTCTGCCTTCTATCACCTCAAAAACATCTCCCGTCTCCGACCATCACCCTCAGATTCTGTGGCTGAGACCACTGATTCATCACCTCCCGGTTGGACTACTGCCACGGAGTCCTGTTTGGGGTACCCAGCAAAGCCCTGGGCCCTCATTTATCAATGGTGCGTACGCACAGATATGTGCGTAACCCGTGCGTACGATCATTTCTAAGCAAAGTGTGTGACTTATCAATTTGAACGTGTGCTTGACTTTGTGCGTATATTTACGCACAGCTCGGAGCATACGTACCTGGCGCCCAGCGGTAGAATATGAATATTGCAACGCGGAAATAAGCTTCTGTGAAAAAAAAAAAAGGAAATAAGCTTCCGTGCATTAGTTTCAACACTGGCGTGTTCTGTATGACCCGTAATTCATTATAGTTCATTGTGAAATAGCGACAGTAGTGTAATTATTGTCAAACCCTATAAATATAGCATTTGGAATAGGTCTTTCTTTCCAAATGAATGCAGCATGGTTTATATATAAGGTTATCGGAATACTATGGGGTGCACTGACTGCGCTTCGCGGGGAACTGTTTTCAGAGATAGCAGATAGGAATGAATGAATGAATGAGGGGCAGTCTAATTGCCGAGAGAACATAATATTAACTAGAGTCCGCTATACCCGAGACACCTCCTTCATTTGTACCGCAATTTGAGACAGAAATTGGAGCATGGAACAAAACGCACAAATGCCATCCCCATGCACATTCAAGTCCTCTCCACCCTCGGGTCTTTGGCCACCGGCACGGTCCATCGTGATATTGGAGATGGATCGAGCAATAGACTGTTACTGTACCACCCATGTTGCTGTCAAAGCTCCATCACAAATGCAGTTATGTGAATAGAAAGGGATTCCACTCAGTCAATGTTGCGATGCGCATTTGCCTGATACATGTCGTTGCTGCATGCCGGGAGGAAGGCAATGCTGCATGTTTTCAATTCATTAAATAAAACGGATACTTTTTGCAAGGGTTTACTGACTGTCATATAAATAATCAACCAACTACATACTGTATCTTTTCAGTGCACGTTTTTATTTACATTGTGACAACAGCCTTGTG
Organism: Notolepis coatsorum; assembly: GCF_963971535.1. Lineage (NCBI taxonomy): Eukaryota > Metazoa > Chordata > Actinopteri > Aulopiformes > Paralepididae > Notolepis > Notolepis coatsorum. The sequence continues at coordinate 53,341,274 of NC_140175.1, forward strand.
AGCTCCCGCACACAGACATGATGGAATTCAAGTTCAAGTTTGTATTGATCACATACAGTATAGGCAGGCTACACATGGTGTAGGCTACATGGCAGTGAGATTCATTGTTCTTGTATATTCTCTTGTATTATTGTTTATATAGGCTACCTAATACCGAAATCAAAATAGATTGTATGCCTCTACAAATCATATGCAGGTAGAAAATTTATGGAAAATCCGTCGCGATTTGGAATCAAATTGACGGAGAACTTTAATCCCTGGGTATTAATCAAACGAAATGAAGAAAAGGCAGTCATATTCCAGCATGGTTATTAATGACACCAATGGCAAACAGTGGTTAACGGTCTTTATTAGTGTTTGCGCTGCTCAGGCAGCAATGGTCTTTAGGAAGTTAATAGATATCATATATCATATCCGACATCACCGTACGTGTACATGTCTGTCAGCCTGTCGCGTATTTCTCCCATAACACGCTTCGCTCGGTTTAGTCCACTTTTCCACATTTCATGGGGGTGTTTCATTACCGTATATGGTTAATTACGGGTGGTTCTATATAGGGCTGTCTTAAATACTTCAAAGCTTCGAAGCTTCGTTCGATGGCACAAGCTTAAAAAATTATAATAATAATCGAAGTAAAAAAGAATTATATATATATATATATATATATATATATATATACATTTCTTTTTATCATTTTTAATTTTTAATTTTCTTTTTTGCCTCCAAAATCTTGTGCCTCCATTCCAATGAAACGAAAGTAAGCGGCGCCTTCCCGCCTCCATTCCAATGAAACTAAAGTAAGCGGCGCCTCGACTCCACCTCTCTACAACAAGCACATGGAGATTATCTGTGTTGAAAACAACAAGGACATGTGCAGCAGACATGTCGACGAAGAAGTGAAGCAATGCCGTTTGTTATTTAAGACTATGTCGGACAGATTTGTGTTCATTGTGCTGCTTTTTTAAAGTGTCCCGACCCATATAAAAATATGTCTTAATAAAACGTGTTTAATTAAGTCGAATTCTGCCTTTGTCTCTATCAACTACATATAAATATTTATATAATTGTTTGCTTGATAGACGAAGGTTGCAACATAATTATGTAATGTCATGTCGTTGGCTGTGAGAGCAGCCCCACTGCATCCAGGCAGGGCAGCCGAGTGAAACCTTGTTGGCTGCGTCACAGTCACGAAAGGGGCTACTTAATTAATTAATCCAATCCACTTTATTTATAGAGCACATTTAAAAACAACAAAGTTTACCAAAGTGCTGTACAAGTCCCACAACATAAGAAAAAAATAATATAAAAAAAAAACATTATTAACACTATGATCGCCGATGACGAGTTAAGACGTCATTCCTAGCCATGCTCATTCTGCCGAAGACGCCGTAACTCGTCTTTGATGTCAATATTTCAAAAATCTGTGATCGAAATCATATTTCCCCTCCGGAGCCCTGAGACACACTGCAAAGCTCCACTCAACTCTCTAGCGGTTCAAGAGCGCCATCTGGTGGCCGATCGGCAGATCGCCAACCGGAAATGACCCTTTGAACCGGTAGTGCTCATCCATATGTGGTCCGGGCACTCGCTATCGTTAGAGAGACTCCGTCTTGACACAGTGAACATCGATCGGTGCAAATAACTCGAAAAAACAACATGATTTGGACGTATATACTATTATACAACCTAGAAATGGATCGGGCATTTCTCCATCCCATAATAGAAAAAATTCTGTTCCACGCTCATCTGCCAGCGGCGCGAGGAAGCCACGGTAAGATTCAGCGTTATATTCTAACGTGTTCCATATAAACTGCTATGATGAACATATGACCCACTCTGGATGAATCATCTAACGCTGCCCACGGAATTATAAACGATCCCCCGCCCATCCGGTCATCATCAGATGATATGTAGTAACTCCTAGAAGCACATCCAGTTGAAATTTTTTATCTCGCACAGATTCCTACCAAACTGTATTTGATCATCAATATAATGCATTTAGGGCTATAAATCACGTTCTGAAGAAAGCTGCAGAAAACTATAAAAACATACTTATACTTTAGACCATATTTTAGTATGAATATGTGAATGAAAAAGTTTAACGTTGCTACACCCTGAACAATACATATAGGACATTGAATGGGCCATAATAATGGCAATTTAGCAATAGAATTAAAAAAGTTATAGCCCTGCAAAGAAGGGGAACTTCTCCATAGACAAATAGAGATGGCGAGGGATGGTAAATTATGAATTTAACCCATGGCGATCAAAGTGTTAAAGATTTTTTTTTTATTTCCCCCGAAGCTTCGAATTAAAATCGAAGCTCGGCCCCGAAGCTTCGATTGCCAAAAAAAGCTTCGAAGGTCAGCCATGCAAATACTTAAAATCGTGCACGAGTGCAGAGCGTAGAACAAATGGTATTTATCAACACGGAGTGTGCGTAGAACCTGTGTACGCACGTGTGATAAATCCCGATTTTTCTGTACGTACACACATTCTAAATTCTTTGCTTAACACTATGATCGCCGATGACGAGTTAAGACGTCATTCCTAGCCATGCTCATTCTGCCGAAGACGCCGTAACTCGTCTTTGATGTCAATATTTCAAAAATCTGTGATCGAAATCATATTTCCCCTCCGGAGCCCTGAGACACACTGCAAAGCTCCACTCAACTCTCTAGCGGTTCAAGAGCGCCATCTGGTGGCCGATCGGCAGATCGCCAACCGGAAATGAGCCTTTGAACCGGAAGTGCTCATCCATATGTGGTCCGGGCACTCGCTATCGTTAGAGAGACTCCGTCTTGACACAGTGAACATCGATCGGTGCAAATAACTCGAAAAAACAACATGATTTGGACGTATATACTATTATACAACCTGGAAATGGATCGGGCATTTCTCCATCCCATAATAGAAAAAATTCTGTTCCACGCTCATCTGCCAGCGGCGCGAGGAAGCCACGGTAAGATTCAGCATTATATTCTAACATGTTCCATATAAACTGCTATGATGAACATATGACCCACTCTGGATGAATCATCTAATGCTGCCCACGGAATTATAAACGATCCCCCGCCCATCCGGTCATCATCAGATGACACGTAGTAACTTCTAGAACCACGTCCAGTTGAAATTTTTTATCTCGCGCCGATTGCTATCAAACTGTATTTCATCATCAATATAATGCATTTGGAGCTATAAATCAAGTTCTGGAGAAAGCTGCAGAAAACGATAAAAACATACTTATACTTTAGACCAGGGGTTCCCAACCTTTTTTCCCCCAGGGACCCCCAAACATCTCTGATGAAATTCCTGGACCCCCCTCCTAATAAAATACCATAAAATAATTTTTTTTGTCATTTTAATACTTTTTTTTGTCATTTTAATAACAAACTGCTTATACACAGGCATATGCATCATAATTAGACCCACTATGCTTCTTTGACTTGTGCCTTCAATCAACAAATCTAATCTTGCACCATATGTATTTCAAAATTTTGGCCAATATTCAAATCCTGTATTCATCCTCTCAAATCAGGCCCTAATGGTGAACGGTTTGCATTTATGTTGAATGAAGTAAGAATCCACTGCAGTAAAAATATCCTCACCTCGAGTGGTGGTAGTAAGGTTGACTGACATGAGAATGTCCTGCTTCAGATCCTCATTTTCGATATATTGCACATAAACGATGAGCACAGCCTCGTCTGCGACAGTTGTAGTTTCATCAAGTTGTATGGCAAATGGACCCTTTCTAAGCTTTTCTGACAGCTGCTGCTCGCAATCACTTGACATCTTATCAATTCGGTCTTTGACTACATTGTTCGAGAGTGGTACTGATTTTAGTTTATCCGCCACCTGTGGGCCGCACAGTTTCTAAACCATTTTGATGCAGGCTGGTTTGATGAGCTGCTCGCCAATATTGTGCGGTTTCTTTGCTTTTGCAATTAAAAGCGAACACTCAAAGGAGGCTTCGGTAGCCTTCTGTAAATCACTGCCACCCCTGCTCCACGCTACTCTAACATCAACAGGCTTGTTCGCCTTGAGAGACTGTTCTTTCCTCTGAAAAAAGTCCGGATCCTTCCCAACTGTTTCTGGGTGCTTAGACGCCTGATGTCTCTTCAGCTTGCTGGGCTTCAGGCTCGAGTTTGCCAACTTTTCTCCACAAATCACACACTCAGGTCGTTTGTCTGGTCCCTCAGTGAAGCCCATGGTGATGTAATTTTCGCGATTGCTGTAGGTCCTAACTTTTTTTGCAGATGAGCTGCCGTCATCTCCTTTTCGTTTGTCACACATTTTCGCCTTTGGCGGCTGACTGCAGACGAGCCGAGAAAGTCAACTAGCGTGCTAGGCTAGCTACAGAAAGTGATACAGTCAACTGATTCGCGTTTTAGCGGCTACCCGGTAGCCTACTGTTAACGTTCAAAAATCATGTCTAGATGTTTATTTATTTATCTTTATTTTTTATTGTAGTGGAGAGACTATTCATGCTTCTGATGATAAAAATATGCTAATTAACACTTTGGCTGCCATGGGTTAAATTCATTATCAACCGTAGGTTGCCGGCTCTATTTAACATGGAGAAAGTCCCCTTTAAATATTTATCTGAAAAAAAAATAAAAATACCTCAAATCATCTGTGGTCTGGCGGACCCCCTGCGCCCCCTGGCGGACCCCCAGGGGATCCGCAGACCCCAGGTTGGGAATCACTGCTTTAGACCATATTTTAGTATGAATATGTGAATGAAAAAGTTTAACGTTGCTACACCCTGAACAATACATATAGGACATTGAATAGGCCATAATAATGGCAATTTAACAATAGAATTTAAAAAGTTATAGCCCTGCAAAGAAGGGGAACTTCTCCATAGACAAATAGAGCTGGCGAGGGATGGTAAATTATGAATTTAACCCATGGCGATCAAAGTGTTAAGAACGAAAATAGAACACTTTCTAAGAATTGTTGATAAATGAGGGCCATGGACAGGCTCCAGTATGTACAGAACTCAGCTGCCAGGGCTCTCACTCACACCAAGCCCTGGCAGCACATCACCCCCACCCTCATCCACCTCCACTGGCTCCCAGTCAAGTTCCACATCTCTTTCAAACTCCTGGGCCCTCATTTATCAATACTGCGTAGAAAGTGTTCTATTTTCGTTCCTACGCACGGAATTTAGAATGTCTCTACACACAGAAAAATCTGGATTTATCAAACGTGCATGCACAGGTCGTACCGACTCGTACGCACACTCCGTGTTGATAAATACCACTTGTTCTTACGCTCCTTGCTCATGCACGATTCTAAGTATTTGCATACAGAACCGCCCCCAATTAACCATATGGTAACAGGGCTCCCCTTTAAATTCCACGAGGATTGGATAATGGCCAAAAGAACGAAGAAGCGGCTGGGCCATCCAGCCAACAGATGGAAGGTAATAATATAATATAATATACACTTCATTTGTATAGCACCTTTCATACAGGAATTGTCACATCAGTAAAGAAGACGGGCATAGAAATAATTTCGTTGTCAACGATTTTATTAGGGAACATGACAAAGAATATTTTAATTTGTATTTGAAACAATATTTAACCGTATGGTTTCAAACCGTTCTAGCAAATAAATAAAACTTTATTAAATTGCCTATTCCACAGACAACTCGGCTGAGTTGCCCAGTCCCGTGGACACGGAGCAGGGAGCGTGCAGCAGACCCTCTTCGGCGTGCCGGGAGCCAAGGGTCCTCCTGACAGAGGCTGTCTTGTCGAACCAAGAAGACACAACACGCGTTATGGGAGAAATACGCGACTTGTGCGCTGTGATGTCGGATATCAACAACTCCCTAAAGACCATTGTTGCCTGGCCAGCGCAAAATACTAATAAAGACAGTTAACCACTGTTTGGCATTGGTGTCATTAATAACCATGCTGGAATATGAATGCCTTTTTAGTTTTGTTCTTTTAAAGTTCGATTAATACCTTGCATGCGTAGACTTACTTAAAACTGCTCTATGATCCTATAGCTCTTGTCTGCATTGCTGCGGCGTTTGGAGGTGGGTGTTCCATGTCTGACATGCATGGGGCCGTCAGGTCTTGGGGGTTCCAGCAGCGGGATGCCTTTTCTGATGACCAGATTATGGAGCACCCTACAATGATGTGGCAAACCCTTTCAGGCCGGTACTGCAGTGTGCCCCCCGTGCCAGACAGGCAGAGCCATCGACCCGTCAGCAGGCCAATTGCACGCTCCATGGTGACTCTTGTGCGCGAGTGCGCCCGGTTGTAGATGTGCTCCTGTTGTGTGTTGGGGTTGGTCAGAGGAGTCATCAGCCATGGCTTCAGTGGATAGCCCCGATCCCCTGCATTTAAGTGATATATTAATTACAGATACCCCAGTAATAACATTACAATTTAATTAAATGGGTCGTGCTTTCCTCCCGGCCACCGGCAATGACTCATCAGCCAAATGCAACTATAAACCATGCTGCATTCATTCGGAAAGACCTATTCCAAATGCTATTCATAGGGTTTGACAATAATTACACTAATGTCGCTATTTTACAATTAACTATAATGAATTATGGGTCATACAGAATACGTTGGTGTTGAAACTAATGCATGAAAGCTTATTTCCGTCTGTTGCCGTTTTCATATTCTACCACTTGGTGTCATGTACGCATGGTCGGAGCTGTGCGTAGATGTACGCACAATCTCAAGCACACGTTCATATTGATAAATCCCACACTTTTCTTAGAAGTGATCGTACGCACGGTTTACGCACACATATCTGTGCGTTCGCACAGGGCCCTGCTCCTCACCTACAAGTCCCTCCATGACCTCGCCCCCCCGATACCTGTCTGATCTCCTCCACCAGCACACTCCATCCCCGGAACCTACCATCTTCTGATCTGGGTCTCCTCTCCATCCCTCGCACCAGGTTGCGGACTTTCGGTGACAGAGCCTTCAGTGTGGCATCCCCTACCATCTGAAACTCTCTCCCCCTCGAAATCTGCAACGCCCCAACCCTGGACACTTTCAAAATAGCTCTCAAGATGCACCTTTTCACCAAGGCTTTCCCCACTAGTTAGTTTAAATTAGATTTAGGTTTCATTATCCCTCTACCTGCCCCCTCATCACCCCCCTTTTCCCCTATTGCCCCTTTTCCCTAGCCTTCTTGACTTGTGAAGCGACCTTGGGTTTCTTGAATGGCGCTATATAAATTTGATTTATTATTATTATTATTATTATTATTATTATTATTATTATTTCCCTTTTAATCTCTCTCAGATTTCAGATTTGTGTTCATCACGTCATCCACACTGTACAGCATAAAGGAGTGAAATTATTGTGTCCTGGCTCCTCAGCCTTGTAGCATCAACATCAATAAAATAGAACAAGAAAATCTATAGAAATGGCATAAAAGTAACATATATAGCAGCAGAAACAACGATAAATAGCTGTAATTTACAACAATAATCATAATGTGGATTTGCTGGTTCCCGGCTGTACTGTATATATACAGTAGCGCTATGCTTTGCTTGCTTCATATCACAGCCAGATAAATTAACCTAGACTGAAATTTACTTTTGATCTCCCGGTCATGTGGTGTCACTTTACTTTCTCAGAAGCATTTTATATTAACTTAAACATAAAGGCTGGTCAAACTTCTGAAATTGTCAAAGGAGAGAATGTCTGTTTACTGGGTGCTGTCATGACGAATCAAATGCAACTTGAAGTGAAAACAACAAACTTTATGCTCTAATCGAGATGTGAGCCCCCCGTAAACAGCCTCTACTAAAATCTTGAACCCTCTCTTCTCTCCCTCTGTCTGGCCAGGTGGTATTAAAGGAACATGCAGACGACGACCCAAAACTAGCCATCAGTGGAGTCCCAGTGGTGTGTTGGCCCAAGAAAACCATCAAGGTGAGCATGTAATACCTGCTGCATGACACATGACCTCACAAGCATTTCCTGTGGATACAACCAGATCCTTCCCTTCCCCTTTCACTCCCCACTTCTCATTCCCTCTCGCTCTCGTTCTCCTTTCTCTCTCATCCCTGCCTCTCTCTCTCTCCTCTCCCCCTCTCTCTTTCTCCTTTTTCTCTAATCCCTCCCTCTCTTTATCTCCTCTAGGGGGTAGGGGGAGGTGAAGGGGGTGCCTTTTCTTTTATTCCAGTCGATCATAATGTAATGATCATGATCATACAACGGAGAGCTCACTGTGTTGGAGAGAGAGAGGTAGAGAGAAGAGATCGATGATCTCTCTCTCTTGCTCTCTCTCTCTCTTGCTCTCTCTCACACAGCATTAACCTCACGTGGAATCCCAAGCAGATCAGACCTAGTATACTGTATATGAATAACTTCAGTATGAGACTATGAGTACAGCATATTTTGCATATTGTTAAAAGAGCCAAGGCTGGCTTGCGTAAATTAAACATATGACTTACCATCAGAAGAGTTGACATTCAGCTGTCCACAAAAAAAAAGTGTTTCATATCCCTTACTCCAGTAACAGTCCATGGGCATGTTGTATCTGTCCCCGTCGTTTGAAAAAGCAGGCATGATGATGGAAAGCAAAATACGCATTTACATGACTGCATCCAGCTAGCCATATAGCTTGTTGTTGTTGTTGTTGTTGTTGTTGTTGTTGTTGTTGTTGTTGTTGTTGTTGTTGTTGTTGTTGTTGTTGTTCTTACCGAACCAGCTAAGACTGAGTATAGCCTTAACCCTTCGAGAAGCTTTGTGGTCCAGGCTTGAACTTTCCATAAAAGTGTCCATATAAATCTATTTAGTTAGATCCAACACTGTCTGAATGTACAGTATCTTGTGATTATTATCAATTTCCGACAACTACTAGCCGAGCGTATTTTCCTACTAGACCAGGGCCCCGTTCCATGTACGTGGTTCAACTAAGTCGATCAACATGTCCATTATCCAGCTTCAGTTAACCCGATGTTCAAAGCCGGGATTTTCCTGTTTCACAAAGGAGGATTCAGTCTCGTTAACTCAAGCCAGACTTGAGAGTCAGGCTCAAGTCAGGCTAGATGCGCGCTCCCGTTTTAGGTGGAAAGCCAGCACGTATCGATGGCAGAGACCCTGATTCTCAACGGCATTGATTGATTAATTGATTTAAGACTTTATTGACAGATTGCAATAGGCTCAATCGCCTCGCCGACAAGTTAAATGCGTTATCTATAGGCTAATTCTAAGTCCCTCATTACCTCAATCAATCAGATTATATTTCTTTAAACTTGCCTGCTGGATTGAATAATCAAATGAGATCTTGCTAGCGAAAATTATTAGTTAACTGTTATACAGAATTACGATACGGCTCTCTTACCCATTGATTGATGTATAGTCAATCTTTTACTTATCTTCTCTGTGGTGTAACGGGTTCTTCTTTTGACTTTCACACGGACGACCGGGGTTCAAGGCCCTAGTCTTTTCCTTCTTTTTGCAATATAGGAATAATTCAATTTGGTGCACGTTGAGAGCTATATAAAGAATGACATCCTCAATGCATGTAGATTTATAATATTTTAACTTAAAACCAGGCTACTTTGGCGTATAATCCTTAATATTATATTCAAAAAAATCATATTGGAAACACGGGGATTTGAACCCCGGTCTCTGAATTGGCAGGCATGAGCACTACCGCTGGGCCACTGGGCCAGATGGGATAAATTCATTGTTTATACATTAATGAACGAGAGACCCGTGTTTAGAATATCCGTTGTTTTGAATGAAGTTTATCTCTTTATCCTCATTCATTAATGTGACGTCAACGGCTCATTCAATTTCTCAAATCCGTCAAACAGCGCATCTCATCAGACATCTTAATCCCAGTTACAATTAAAATAACCACATCATGTGTACATCGCACGAGCGAGAGCCACCGTCGCCACGGTATATATAACGTGCATTATTTAGGACAAAGTGAATTTAATATCAGCATTTTGGGTCTATTTTACATTTCAAAAGCCCCCTCTGGAAGAATGGAGCACAAAAACGTAATTCAGAATGGTATAATGCAGATCGTAGACTGTGGGAATAGTTTCAGGAAACGGGCTGTCACTTCTTTGCGGGGGCGTGGCGATAGTTCAGGCTAACTTGAACTTGAACTCTGCTTTCGACCAGGCTCAAACTTTTGGATATGTTGTCATGGTGATTTGGAAAATCCAGGTACATGAAATCGGAAAGTCAGGCTAACAGAGTTATCCAGCTAAAGTTATCCGGCTAACTCGGTTATCCCGGTACATGGAACGGGGCCCAGGGGTCAGTAACCTTTACTATCAAAAGAGCCACTTTTCCCCCCTCCCACAAAATAAAATGCTCAGGGAGCCGCACAACCTATTTACCCTTAAAATGAAGATAACACAGTGTATAACGTTTTATATATCCCCAAGCATACCCCACATTTAGCATAAAACGCCTGACAATTGCATACCCAAAGTAATTTGCGATTTATTATACTTTATACTTATAGCACACAGTTTGTTGCATTAATGGAATTATAAAGCAACAAAAAGAAAAATGTTTACTTTTTATTGCTGTTTTTACCTATTATAACAAAGGAAAACCTCAAACTCTTATGAAGAGGAGAAAAAATATTGGCTGTGTAGACCTATTTTTAAATAAAACACATAAGAGGAGACAAAACACTGGTGTCTGTAGACCGACTTTGAAATAAAACCCTGAACTATTCAGGTATATTTGAGTCCTTCCCTTATTTGTGGAACATTTATAAAATAAAAAGTAGTCCACTTTGAAAAAAGACTACCATATGTAGACCTACTTTGAAATAAAACACAGAAAAGGAGAAAAAACACTGGCATCTGTAGACCTACTTTGAAATAAAACCCTGAACTATGCAGCTCTATTTGAGTCCTTCCCTTATTTGTGGAAAATCTATAAAATAAAAAGTAAATTTTTCGTTGTTCGCAAATTCCGCACCACATATCAGGCATACAGGTAAGCCTGCATCATCAGTCGTGAAAGCAAATTAATCTGTCCACGCTGAATTAAACCCTCTATTTTCCTCAGACTTTCCTTTTTTTAGATTTATCCATGGTTAGCTTACTGGGGGGTCAGAAACTCAAGATTAGCCACTTGCAGACGGCAGGGAGAGGCACGGGGTGTGACGTACTGTATATTTTAGTTGATGAAATATTTTTGTTGACAAAATATTTTTGTTGATGAAATATTTTTTCATTTCAGTGTCACAGTATGACATCAATCTCCAAAATAAAAAAAAATAAAAAAAAAAAGTTTGGGCCAGGGAGCCGCAGTTGATTGGCTAAAGAGCCGCATGCGGCTCCGGAGCCGCAGGTTGCAGACCCCTGTACTAGACCCTCGAGGTGATTAGGGACGTGATGTCATGTGCCACTCTCAGCCAATAGAGTGACTACTTCGGGCGCTAGAGGAAAGCGCCCTCGGATATCGTATTTGACGGCGCTGATTGGATTAAATGTATTTGCATTTTGCCCCGTGAGTTGCGCACTGACGGTGGAGCTGAGGTGGAGCACCCATGAAAAGGGAGTGGAGGGGGCTAGGGGTCGGGGGATGAATAGGACACGCAAATAATTCTTTCTTCTTCTTCTTTCCACCAGGGGGGGGGGGGGGGGGGGGGGCGGCGCCCTAGCGCCCTCTATGGACCGGCCGCCACTGCCTCTCCCCCTCTCTCTTTCTCCTTTCTCTCTCGTCCCTCCCTCTCTCTATCTCCTCTCCCCCTCTCTCTTTCTCCTTTCTATCTTGTCCCTTCCTCTCTCTATCTCCTATCCCCCTCTTTCTTCCTCCTCTCTCTCTATCTCCTCTCTCTCTTGTCTCTCTCTCTATCTCCTCTCCCCCTCTCTCTTCCCTCTCATTCTTTTTTCTCTCTCCCCCTCTTCACTCTCTATCTACCTCCCCCTCTCTTTCTTCTCTCTCTCCCCCTCTCTTCCCTCTCTCTTCCCTCTCTCCCCCCTCTCTCTTTCTCCTCTCTCTCCTCTCTCTCCCCCTCTTACCTCTCTCCCTCTTTCTCTTTCTCCTCTCTTTACCCCTCTCTCTTCCCTCTCTCTGAGGCTGAGATCAAAATGCTGTTTTCTTCTTGTCATTGGACCCTGAAGGATCAGCCTACTGATTGGTTGTTGGTTGGGAGGGTGGGAGGGAGGGAGAGAAAGAGAAAGGAAAAAGGTACCATATTAAAATGCCCATGCACTCCCTTGTCAGAAAGCTGTGTGTAACAGTAGAAGGTTAAATACAAACATGACACGTGCAGAGGCCACTCCACCAGCCAGACAGGCTCCAGTCAGACAGGTTCCAGTCAGACAGTACCAATAAGAAACATCATTAAACATTGGGCTGTGCTTTGAAACACCCATTTATTGGCTTGTAAACAGATACATTTTCCCCAAATCAGGAAAAAGGGACAAGAACCAGTGATGCGTTTTCAGTTCACCTCCTCAATCAACAATATTTTTGTTACACCTGCGCCTGTGGAGTGCTGCAAAGAGGGCATTTCAATCACTCACATCTGTGTGTCTGTCCATGCCAGACATAATAACTCATATAGTTCTGATTCAGCCATAACTCATACAGTTCTGATTCAGCCATAGCTCTTATAGTTCTAATCCAGCCATAGCTCCTATAGTTCTAATCCAGCCATAGCTCCTATAGTTCTAATCCAGCCATAGCTCCTATAGTTCTAATCCAGCCACAGCTCTTACCGTTCTGATCTAATTCAGATGAAACATAGCACATATTAAGATATGAGATAAGATATTCCTTTATTGATCCCCTTGGGGAAATTCAAGCATCATAGCAGCATGGGGAGGGGGAGGGGAGGTACAGGTAGTAAAAACAAGCAGGTTGACAGTAGACATAGGACCAGGATTCTCAAATATTTTTCTTAATTGCTCAAAGTATCAGAAATGATTGAAATGAATATTGAGGTGGTGGACAGCAGCATGATGGTGTAGACATCTCTCTGAGGGGCCCTCTAGTTTTATTATTATTATTATGTACATTCCACTGGCAGTCTGGTAGGAAATTCTTTCAAATTCAAATGACATTTGAATATTGAAATTGGTTTTGACAGCCCTGGGCTGGAGTAAATGGTTTGATGATGGTTTTCATCTCTACACCAGCTGCCTACTACCAGCCTGGCTTTATGTTTGGCTTTTTGTAATGGAACTCCATCCACCCATCCATCTATCTATCTATCTATCTATCTATCTATCTATCTATCTATCTATCTATCTATCTATCTATCTATCTATCTATCCATCCATCCATCTATCTATCTATCTATCTATCTATCTATCTATCTATCTATCTATCTATCTATCTATCTATCTATCTATCTATCTATCTATCTATCTATCTATCTATCTATCTATCTATCTATCTATCTATCTATCTATCTATCTATCTATCTATCTATCTATCTATCTATCTATCTATCTATCTATCTGTCTGTCTGTCTGTCTGTCTGTCTGTCTGTCTGTCTGTCTGTCTGTCTGTCTGTCTGTCTGTCTGTCTGTCTGTCTGTCTGTCTGTCTGTCTGTCTGTCTGTCTGTCTGTCTGTCTGTCTGTCTGTCTGTCTGTCTGTCTGTCTGTCTGTCTGTCTGTCTGTCTGTCTGTCTGTCTGTCTGTCTGTCTGTCTGTCTGTCTGTCTGTCTGTCTGTCTGTCTGTCTGTCTGTCTGTCTGTCTGTCTGTCTGTCTGTCTGTCTGTCTGTCTGTCTGTCTGTCTGTCTGTCTGTCTGTCTGTCTGTCTGTCTGTCTGTCTGTCTGTCTGTCTGTCTGTCTGTCTGTCTGTCTGTCTGTCTGTCTCTACACACCTCTACTTCTCTATCGCTACATCTCTCTTTCTCCCCCCCCTTTCTCTCTCTCTCTCTCTCTCTCTCTCTCTCTCTCTCTCTCTCTCTCTCTCTCTCTCTCTCTCTCTCTCTCTCTCTCTCTACCTTTCTCTACCTCTCTCCCCCCTCTCTCTCCACAACAGCTCAACATCCTCTCTCTCTCCACTGGAGGGAGCCACCCCCCCCCCCTACATAATCTAATGCCTCATCTGCAAACTGGCTTCCTATTGGTCCCTTTGCTTCCCTACTGTAAGTGGGTTGATATTCATGAGGCAGACTCTCTGAGCTCTCCGCTGGGCTGTGTTCCCTCCATCTGCTGGTGGGAGTGTGTAGCCTGTGGAGTGAGGAGGACTGTAAGGGAGACAGCAGCAGCGGCAGCAGTAAGAGGAGGAGAAGGAGGAGGAGGAGGCTGCAGACATGTCCGCTTGCTGTGATCTGGCGGGTGTGTGAGAAGAGCTGCGATGGCCATGTCGCTGAGTGCTGAAGACGAAGACTATGACTCTGACACTGAGCAGGTTAGCAGGACCAACCCAGCGGGTCAACAGGGAGACATAGAGCTACAACCAGGCAGGGAGACATAGAGCTACAACCAGGCAGGGAGACAGAGCTACAACCAGGCAGGGAGAGACAGAGCTATAACCAGGCAGGGAGACATAGAGCTACAACCAGGCAGGGAGACACAGAGCTACAACCAGGCAGGGAGACATAGAGCTACAACCAGGCAGGGAGAGACAGAGCTACAACCAGGCAGGGAGACATAGAGCTACAACCAGGCAGGGAGACATAGAGCTACAACCAGGCAGGGAGACACAGAGCTACAACCAGGCAGGGAGACATAGAGCTACAACCAGGCAGGGAGACACAGAGCTACAACCAGGCAGGGAGACACAGAGCTACAACCAGGCAGGGAGACATAGAGCTACAACCAGGCAGGGAGACATAGAGCTACAACCAGGCAGGGAGACACAGAGCTACAACCAGGCAGGGAGACACAGAGCTACAACCAGGCAGGGAGACATAGAGCTACAACCAGGCAGGGAGAGACAGAGCTACAACCAGGCAGGGAGACACAGAGCTACAACCAGGCAGGGAGACACAGAGCTACAACCAGGCAGGGAGACATAGAGCTACAACCAGGCAGGGAGACACAGAGCTACAACCAGGCAGGGAGACACAGAGCTACAACCAGGCAGGGAGACATAGAGCTACAACCAGGCAGGGAGACACAGAGCTACAACCAGGCAGGGAGACATAGAGCTACAACCAGGCAGGGAGACATAGAGCTACAACCAGGCAGGGAGACACAGAGCTACAACCAGGCAGGGAGACATAGAGCTACAACCAGGCAGGGAGACAGAGCTACAACCAGGCAGGGAGACAGAGCTACAACCAGGCAGGGAGACATAGAGCTACAACCAGGCAGGGAGACATAGAGCTACAACCAGGCAGGGAGACAGAGCTACAACCAGGCAGGGAGACATAGAGCTACAACCAGGCAGGGAGACACAGAGCTACAACCAGGCAGGGAGACAGAGCTACAACCAGGCAGGGAGACATAGAGCTACAACCAGGCAGGGAGACATAGAGCTACAACCAGGCAGGGAGACAGAGCTACAACCAGGCAGGGAGACAGAGCTACAACCAGGCAGGGAGACACAGAGCTACAACCAGGCAGGGAGACAGAGCTACAACCAGGCAGGGAGACACAGAGCTACAACCAGGCAGGGAGACAGAGCTACAACCAGGCAGGGAGACACAGAGCTACAACCAGGCAGGGAGACACAGAGCTACAACCAGGCAGGGAGACATAGAGCTACAACCAGGCAGGGAGACACAGAGCTACAACCAGGCAGGGAGACACAGAGCTACAACCAGGCAGGGAGACACAGAGCTACAACCAGGAAGGGAGACATAGAGCTACAACCAGGCAGGGAGACACAGAGCTACAACCAGGCAGGGAGACAGAGCTACAACCAGGCAGGGAGACATAGAGCTACAACCAGGCAGGGAGAGACAGAGCTACAACCAGGCAGGGAGACACAGAGCTACAACCATGCAGGGAGACACAGAGCTACAACCAGGCAGGGAGACAGAGCTACAACCAGGCAGGGAGACACAGAGCTACAACCAGGCAGGGAGACATAGAGCTACAACCAGGCAGGGAGACGAGACACAGAGCTACAGTCCAGCCATGCAGGGAGACACAGAGCTACAGTCCAGCCAGGCAGGGAGACACAGTCAGGCCAACACAGGAATGCTGCTTTCAGACAGGCAGGGAACGGAGCCATTTGAAGACACATGCTGTGTTTCTGCTGCTGTGGATCCTCTGTGCTTGGGCTTTATTTTATACACCGCTACTTGGCAGTGTTGTGCATTTTGTGTGTGGGTGTATGCATCTATGTCCTTTTGTATGTGTGTGTGTGTGTGTGTGTGTGTGTGTGTGTGTGTGTGTGTGTGTGTGTGTGTGTGTGTGTGTGTGTGTGTGTGTGTGTGTGTGTGTGTGTGTGTGTGTGTGTGTGTGTGTGTGTGTGTGTGTGTGTGTGTGTGTGTGTGTGTGTGTGTGTGTGTGTGTGTGTGTGTGTGTAATGCATCTATGTCCTTTTGTATGTGTATGTGTGTGTGTGTGTGTGTGTGTGTGTGTGTGTGTGTGTGTGTGTGTGTGTGTGTGTGTGTGTGTGTGTGTGTGTGTGTGTGTGTGTATTGAGCAGGTAAGTCCAGTAGAGGTAGAGAAGGTTGTGTTCAGATCCACATGACAGACCAACTGAGGAATCGTGTGAGAATTTAAGCAGCCAGGATGAATATCTGATAGGTCAGCTGGGTGTGCATGTTTAAAGGAACACGCCAATTGTTTTGAAAATGAGCTTATTTGTATCTGATTTGAAAATTACAACGTCTCATTTGACATGTTTTATGTTATTTCTACACGTGGTAAATACACAAGTCACAGCATGTAAATAAGACAGTTTTGGAGTTGTTGGAAAGGGTATTTTGCTACTAATAGTTTGTATCCACTTCCAGTCATTGTGTAAACTAGCAAGCATGCTGTGGGTCTCTCCCAGGATGAGAAGGGTACCTATCTTCTTTTCTGACTCTGGGGAAGACACAAATAGCTAATTTCCCCAAAAGTTGGCATGTTCATTTAAGCATGTGTTGTAGTATGTGTGATGTGTTGTATGGTATGTGTGATGTGTTGTAGGGTATGTGTGATGTGTTGTATGGTATATGTGATGTGTTGTATGGTATATGTGATGTGTTGTATCATGGTATGTGTGATGTGTTGTGTGCAGTGATGTAACGAGTAATCTAACGGATTACTCTTCCAATCTTAATAACGCCGTTACCGTTACTGCCAAAAAATGCGGTGCGTTACTATGATTGAAGCTGTTTTTTTCATCAGACAGATCTCTGCGCCGAGAGGCAATATGTTCTTCCTTGGTTAGTGGACAGTGAGCGATTGGCTGAGGTTGAGTAAAATGTCATGGTAAGCCAATCAGAGGTAGAGGTGGGGGCGGGTGTTTGAAAGCATCCAGGGTCTGACACACAGCGACAGTTCAGTCAACGTGAGACCGCGGTCCGTGTACGCGTTGATAGTTGGTTTGGCAAGCCCAAATAATCCAAAACTAATCCAACGAACGAACAACACAAGCGACTCAGTCAACGACAGACCGCGGGTCCATGAGCGTTTTTTGTTCACTCTTCTGTTAGTTGTTGCCTTATCAACAGTGCTGCACTTCCTGGTTTAATAGCACATTCTTCAGGTGCTCAGAGATATATATATATATATATATATATGTGTATGTCATGCATGTCTTAAATGTCATGATTAGATTAGTTTAGATTCTTATATCTGTATGCTGTGTATGTCATAAATGTCATGAATTGAAAACGGGGGACCCTGATGTAAACAAGACGAAAGTCTTTCTCTGGTCTGCATCCCCTTAACAATTGTGTGTATTGAGCTGTACTGTACTGTACCCATTCTGCAATCTGTTAATTAAAATGTTCAATCAATCAGTATATATTTGTTATTTATTTTTGGTATAGTGCTTAACAAGCATAATTTAATGTTGCCCAGTTGTGGCCTGTTGAGGGGCAATACATATCAAAAGTTCCAAAACATCTATTGTGTTTGTATTTGTATGACCCACTATATAAACATTATAATATAATATCTACATACATGCCATTTGATTGGAGGCTAGTATCACTTTGTCCCACAGCAACATTAAAATAGTTTAGATTTGTGTATGTTGTTTATGTAAAAAATGTACTTGAAAGTAACGCAATAGTTACCTTACATATAATTTGTAACTGAGTAAGTAATTTAGTTACTTTTTGGAAGAAGTAACTGTAACTAGTTACTTTTTAAAAGTAACTTGCCCAACACTGGTTGTGTGGTATGTGTGATGTGTTGTATGTGTGATGTGTTGTATGTGATGTGTTGTATGTGATGTGTTGTATGGCATGTGTGATGTGTTGTGGGGTATGTATGATGTGTTGTAGTATATGTGTTGTATGGTATGTGTGATGTGTTGTATGGTATGTGTGATGTGTTGTAGTATATGTGTTGTATGGTATGTGTGATGTGTTGTATAGTATGTGTGATGTGTTGTATGGTATGTGTGATGTGTTGTATGGTATGTATGATGTGTTGTATGGTATGTGTGATGTGTTGTATGGTATGTGTGATGTGTTGTGTGGTATGTGGTATGTATGATGTGTTGTAGTATATGTGTTGTATGGTATGTGTGATGTGTTGTGTGGTATGTGGTATGTATGATGTGTTGTAGTATATGTGTTGTATGGTATGTGTGATGTGTTGTGTGGTATGTGCCGTGGTATGTATGATGTGTTGTAGTATATGTGTTGTATGGTATGTGTGATGTGTTGTGTGGTATGTGGTATGTATGATGTGTTGTAGTATATGTGTTGTATGGTATGTGTGATGTGTTGTATGGTATGTGTGATGTGTTGAAGGGTATGTGTGATGTGTTGTAGGGTATGTGTAGGGTATGGGGTTTGTGTTGTGGTATGTGTGTTGTGTGGTATGTTTGTTTGACACTGGAGGAATGCAGCTATTTTTTACATTATTTTGCTAACATTTGTCCAGGAGAAAGCAGTGAATGTTGAAATGTTGCCTGTTCAGCTGTTAAACAAGAGCATCTGGGAAATGTCTTCTCAGTCTATATCCTGCCACTACGTAGCATATAATAATAATAAACTACACACCTTTGCATTATAATACATTGGACACATTTGTGATGACAGATGGGTTCTTTAGATCCTTGGATAGACACGGTACGATATGTGTCCCTCTTAGCAGGAGGTGGAGATGTTCAGGGTGTCTGCTGTGTCTGCTGTGTTTACTAACTTCCAGTGTGAAACACAGACTCTAACCCCGACTCACAGCCTGGCCTGCAGCACGCTGCTATATACTGCAAATATACACAGAAAGTACTGGCCTGCAGCACGCTGCTATATATTGCAAATATACACGGAAAATACAGGTCTACAGCACGCTGCTATATACTGCATATATAACCTGCTAATGTACACAGAAAGTACATGTCTGGATGGATGGATGGATAGATAGATAGATAGATAGATAGATAGATAGATAGATAGATAGATAGATAGATAGATAGATAGATAGATAGATAGATAGATAGATAGATAGATAGATAGATAGATAGATAGATAGATAGATAGATACTGTAGATCGATCGTGGGTTTTAATCTGATGTGTAATAGGGCCAGGAAAGAATATCAGAAAAAACTCTGATATTGAATCGTTTCACTTGAATCGAATCAAATGGATTTGTAAGATTTGGATGTGTGCAGATTTCTTACTAAACGTTACTTCTAGCATGTCTCCTGTCCTGCAGATGTATCTAGTTTGCCTTGCACTGAGTTTCTTCTGAACTACTACAGACACTCAGTTGACCAAATCACATCTTGTGACAACAATGGCAGGTGCTGACCCCCTGAAACTATCCATCAAGCCTTAATTGATATCGAATTGAAAACAATCAAATCGAATCGGGACCCTGTGAATCGAAATTTGGTAAACAGTACCAATACCCAGCCCTAGTGTGTAACCCCTCTCTTTCTCTCCCCCTCTCTCTCTCTTTCTCTCTCTCCATCTTTGCTGTTACTGTCTACCGTACACTGTGCGATAAAACAGGCGGCTATAGATGATTTATTTATTGCATTAGCAAACATTGCAACTGGAAATAAACGTGGGTACTTTTAGAATGTGATTGTGATTGAAAAGTTTGAAAACATAGTATTTGTATGGAGTTTGTAGCTCATTTATAGTTCAATAGGTAGAGCAAGGCACTAACACTGCTAGGGTTAGGGGTTCCATTCCCTGTGTAGCTCAATAGGTAGAGCAAGGCACTAACACTGCCAGGGTTAGGGGTTATATTCCCTGTGTAGCTCCATATGTAGGGCAACTGGGCAAGGCACTAACACTGCCAGGGTTAGGGGTTCCATTTCCATTCCATCATTCATACTGAAAAAATTTATGCATTCCTAGTAGCAGGTTGGTTGTATCTCTACTGGCCTGTACCCAGGGTATGCTGAAGTACTGTGGTGTCCAGTGCCTGTACTCAGGGTATGGTGTTAATATGTAACACTATGCTAGTAGCTACATATCACAGCCGGTCAAATTAACGTATAGTGAGATGAACTTTAGATCCCTCAGGTATATAATATAAATAAATAATTTTTAGTCTGACGTATTCAATGGTACATTAAAGGTGCTATACAGTCAGCCACTAGATCACACTAGAGCACCAGCATGTCATTTATCCAATCAGGTGCATTCCACATAGGGAAATGGGAAGTAGGGAGGGGATACATGCACGCATGTAAACAACATTCATTTTGGACCCAGTTATTTTTTTGTGGGGGGAAAAGCAATACTTTTATTCCTCACCTTCCTAAAATGTCTGTGGATGTATTCTTATTATTATAATTTTTTTAATAAACATTACTCTACATCAAAATTTCATCTATATTTTGTCAAACACTCACCCCGAAGTTGTTGAAATTATCCAATTTGCCAAAACTTCAACAGAGAGTTTGTCTGCTTTCTGGACGCTTACATATTGAATCGAACACAACTTGAAAATAACAAATGTAACATTTGAATGTCAGCGTTCCAGAAGGCAGACAGACCACGTTCCTGTGTGTACAAGGAATCAATGCTGAAATCTACTCTGGCTGTGCTGTGGAGCAGGTTTCAGTGTTGATTTCAGGGCTTGTACAGACTGGAGCGAGGCCCAGTTGACTTTGCATTGGTTCTCTAGCTAACTAGTTGGAGGTGCGTGTGTCCTATCGTCTCGCCTATCGTCTCCCAGATGGTATTGCACATCATTGGATTGGATTGGCTGGGGATGTGCATCAAGAAAAAAAGGCCGGTCCGGGTTTTGCCTCTCGGGCATGCAGTATCGTTATACCACATTGACTGGGGGGACTGGGAGCAGCCTGGATTATGTGTTTTGGATATATAACGTTGGATCAATGGACGCGATCGATATTTGGAATGGCGATCAGGAATTGGATTAATCTTTTTGCAGAACATCTGATGTGAGGTAAGATGAATGAATGAATGAAAACTTTATTTAACAGATTGCAGAATGGGTACAATACAGTACGGCTCAATACACACAATTGTTAAAGGGATGCAGACCTGAGAAAGACGTTTGTCTTGTTTCCATCAGGGTCCCCCATTTTCAATTCATATAGACATTTATGACATACACAACATACATGACATTTATGGCATAGGGACATATAGGTATTTAGTACTGATACATTTGTGACATAAACGGTATTCAAATATACAGTACTGTTACCCCTAGATCCTGACAGAGTATATACATATGATGGGGAGGGGACTGTACATTAGGAGGGGGTGGGTGGGTGGGAGAGAGATATACATACGGCGGGGAGGGAATATATACATGCGGTGGGGAGGAGACTGTCTATTAGGAGATGGTGGGGGTTTTGGGCATTTACGGTGGCCAGTTTCGAATTGCAGCCTCCCGTAGGTACTCTTTAAGAGCGGTTTTGAATGTGGGTAGGGATTCACATTCCTTTACAGCTTTGGGTAGGGCGTTCCACATTGATGTGGCATAATTGCGAAACGTATTGAGTCCCTTGTTTGAGCCGAATCTGGGTTTAACATGATTTGTTGAGCTTCCTCTGGTGTAGTGGTTGTGGTATTCACTGACCTTTGGGAAGTATTTTGACATGTACATGGGTACCTTAGTCATATAGTGTATCTTGTAGACCAGGCCCATTGCAAGTTGCTGTACTCTGTCGTCTACTCTAAGCCATCCTAGGTTGTCAAAGTGGGCAGGGGTGAGGTGGGTTCTGGGGGTAAGGTCAAGTAGTAGTCTGATCAGTTTGTTTTGTGATGTTTGTAATTATGTTTTAAGCGCCTTTGAGGTGCTTTGGTACCATGAGGTGCACGCATAGTCGTAGTACCCTTGAATGAGTGCTCCTGCCAGAGTCTTCAGGGTATTCTTGTTTACCAGAGAGGAGAATCTAGTTCGTTGGTTGACTTTTTTTATTACATTGGATGCCATTTTGTCACAGGAAAGATTTGCCTCTAGGATGGAACCCAGGTAGGTAATTTCGTCTTTCCTTGTGACAATATTGTCACCCACTGCAACTGAGAAGCCGTCGGTCTTGCTGAGTTTGTTATTTGAACCGAAGAGAATGGACTCTGTTTTGCCCATGTGTAATGATAGTTTGTTATCAGCGAGCCATATGCAGATTTTGCCTAGTTCCGAGCTGAGGGTTTTTTCAACCTGCAACTTGTTCTTGTCAGAGACCAGCAGGGCTGAGTCGTCCGCAAACAGGAACAAGTTGCAGTCACAGGCTGACGACATGTCATTTGCATAAATTAGGAAGAGTAGCGGTCCTAGTATGCTTCCTTGTGGAACACCACAGCTCACTGTGAGGGGGGGGGGATAGAGTACCGTTTACCTCTACCATCTGTTCTTTCCCCTCCAGGTAGGATTGCATCCAGCTCACTGATAAGCTATCAAAACCAATTGCTTTTAGCTTGTCAATCAGAATGGAGTGATTGACAGTGTCGAAGGCCTTTTGTAGGTCCAGCATGACCATGCCGCAGTATTTGCCTGCGTCAACCTCTTGTTTGATGTGGTCGTAAGGACTCTATGTTACCAGTTTTGGGTTAATCAGATGTTTTTTTCATAGCGTGCCGTTGGCGCTGAGCAAGGCACGGATAAGCGATTTTTCAGCCCGCTTTTGTATCGTGCATAAGGACACATATACTATCGATAATCTAGCGTTTATTTGAAAACTATTCAGAAATCAGCCAAAAAATTACAACGTGTTTTGTGTATTCCACTAAAGGGCTATTATTGCGTCTTTCTCTGGAATTACTAGAAATCTCCAAAACTATACTTGTATTCAAAACGGTATAAAACAGAAATGTACATATATAAAAAAAATTAAAAAAAAGATTACTATAAAAAAAGAAATTCCAAAAAGGGCACTTTTTTTATGAGGCTCAAAAAGGCAGGTGCTCAAGCACCCCTTGGGCTCTACAGTATGTGTGCACGTGCCTGATGTTGGGTACATGCTCAGTAGAGTTAGAACGCTCCCAGTCTTAGGGGCTGTGCTATTTTGTTAGCACACTTTATGCACATAGAAGTGCAGTGGCAGGTTCACTAAGCTAATGTTGTTAGCCGAATGCTCTGATAGAGGCCGCCATTTTAAGTTTAAAGTGACGTCAGCGATCTACGGTTGTCCTCGACGGACAAAAGGGAATGTGTGTGTGACGTGTGTGAAATTTGTATAGTAGGTCCCAGTGAGAATTGCAATCAGTGTGTACTGTGTATTTACACTATCCTAATGTTGCTTTACACTATCCCTACATTGCGAGGTTGTGGTTACATGGTATGCAGCTTAGCGTAGTGAGCCACCAGGCCAGGGACCCACACTGGCCCTGAGTTTGATTGGTTAAAAAAAAAGAAAATAAGCTATTTAAATGTTCCATTCCATGTCTGACTATTTCTGAATCTATTGACAATTTCAAGGAATGTTTGGTTACTATTGGGCTTCTAGCCTTCTACTGAACTTATTGTGAATCAGCTGATAGGGTTTTGGCTAGACTATACTTAATAAATAGAATTGCATTATTTACAATATAAAAATATAACATTTCTTTTTTTTATTAGCGAAAACTAGACAAAAATCATCCGTTTTCTGCGACTAAATCTAGACAAAAACAAAAAAGACAAAATCGAGACTAACACTGACTAAGACTAAAATGCTCAGACTAGTTGACTAAAACTGACTAAACGGAAAATAAATGAAGGTGACTAAATATGATGAAAAACGAAAAAGGAGCATTTGACACATGACTAAGACTAAAACTAAAATGAAAATAGCTGCCAAAATTAACACTGGGTAGGCGGGGTGGTGGGGGGGGGACTGTACATTGCAGCGGGTTGGGTTTGTGTGAGGATGGGGGGTTCTTGCGGAGCCCAATAGCAAAACACAGGAGGAGAGAATGGAGCGGTTTAGGGTTCTTTAATTATTCTTCCCAACCAAGCAGAGTATAACAGGAATGTGAAACAGGAATGTGAACAACACGGAGGTTATAATGTTCTTGGGGGGAAGAAGAATGAGAGCAGGTGCACTCCAGTGCAGCTGTCGGCAGCGAGAGAGAGAGGACACAGGTCTTGCGCTTGAGAGCGAGCAGGAGTCCTCTTTGCGGGGCTCGAGACGTCAGGGTGGAAGGACGCTGGGGCTCAAGACGTCAGGGTGGAAGGACGCTGGAGCTCGAGACGTCAGGGTGGAAGGACGCTGGAGCTCGAGACGTCAGGGTGGAAGGATGCTGGAGCGAAGTCCTGGGGCACAAGAAACAGAAGGTTAGGGCAAGCATAAACAGGGGTAGTTACAGCTGGTCTTCAGGTAGCGTCGTCGTACCTCGGTAGGCAGTTTAACACTGCGACGTTGGATGACGGGTTCTGCCAGTTGAAGTAGGGAACGCTTGATGAGGTGATCTCTTGCAGCCGCGCTGATTGCTCCTCATCTGGCAGACACGAGATCTGATCGTGACAGTTTGGGCATTTACAGGGGCCAGTTTCGAATTGCAGTCTCCCGTAGGTGCTCTTTGAGAGTGGTTTTGAAAGTGGGTAGTGATTCACATTCCTTTACAGCTGTGGGTAGGGCGTTCCACATTGATGTGGCATAATTGCGAAACGTGTTTAGTCCCTTGTTTGAGCCGAATCTGGGTTTAACATGATTTGTGGAGCTCCCTCTGGTGTTGTGGTTGTGGTATTCACTGACCTTTGGGAAGTATTTTGACATGTACATGGGTAGGCCTACCTTAGAGGTGTAGTGTATCTTGTAGACCAGGCCCATTGCAAGTTGCTGTACACTGTCGTCTACTCTAAGCCATCCTAGGTTGTCAAAGTGGGCAGGGGTGAGGTGGGTTCTAGGAGTAAGGTCAAGCAGTAGTCTGACCAGTTTGTTTTGTGATGTTTGTAATTTAGTTTGTAACGCCTTTTGAGGTGCTTTGGTACCATGAGGTGCAAGCATAGTCGTAGTACCCTTGAATGAGTGCTCCTGCCAGAGTCTTCACTGCAGGGTATTCTTGTTTACCAGAGAGGAGATCCGGTACAAGAATCTAGTTAGTTGGTTGACTTTTTTGATTACATTGGATGCCATTTTGTCACAGGAAAGATTTGAAGAGAATGGACTCTGTTTTACCCAGGTGTAATGATAGTTTGTTATCAGCAAGCCAGGTGCAGATTCTGCCTAGTTCCGAGCTGAGGGTTTTTTCAACCTGTAACTTGTTCTTGTCAGAGACCAGCAGGGCTGAGTCATCCGCGAACAGGAACAAGTTGCAGTCACAAGCTGACGACATGTCATTTGCATAAATTAGGAACAGTAACGGTCCTAGTATGCTTCCTTGTGGAACACCACAGCTCACTGGGAGGGGGGGGGGGGGGGATAGGGGATAGGGTACCGTTTACCTCCACCATCTGTTCTCCCCCCTCTAGGTAGGATTGCATCCAGGTCACTGATAGACAAAACCAATTGCTTTTAGCTTGTCAATCAGAATGGAGTGATTTACAGTGTCGAAGGCCTTTTGTAGGTCCAGCATGACGAGTATTCTGGTTTTTGAGTGTAGGGGGATCTTTAAACCATTGAATGGGTTCTACTGTCTAGAGATAAAATCACTGTTTCTTCCCTCGGTTGCTTTTTAGTTTTTTACAGGACAGTAGTGTCAAGGAGATCAGGGGGTGGTTGGTGTCAGGCTGGATTAAAACCTACGAGGTTGTGGTTACATGGTATGCAGCTTAGCGTAGTGAGCCACCAGGCCAGGGACCCACACTGGCCCTGAGTTTGAGAAACACACATTTAAATGTGCTGATTCTTAACTACGCCACAGGGACCTACACTGGCCCTTAGTTAAATGCGTTTATTATATGTTTATACTGTACCCTCTCCCTCAATGACTCCAGAGTATAAATACATTTAAAAAGTGCTTATTAGGGCCAGTTACATATTATGGCAGGTAACTTGGGGTCAGTTACATATTATGGACGGGTAACTTGGGGTCATTTATATATTATGGTGGGTAACTTGGGGTAATTTACATATTATGGAGGGTAACTTGGGGTCAGTTACATATTAGAGTGGGTAAATTGGGGTCAGTTACTATTATGGCAGGTAACTTGGGGTCAGTTACATATTAGAGTGGGTCATTTGGGGTCAGTTACATATTAGGGTGGGTAACTTGGGGTCAGTTACATACAGTATTAGAGTGGATAACTTGGGGTCAGTTACTATTATGCCAGGTAACTTGGGGTCAGTTACATATTATTCAGATTCAGATTTTATTTGCCATATGCAACAAGTACAATGGAATTCTTACTCTCTGTTTGCTCCACAGCATCAAGGAATAAAAAGCATCAGTACATCTCCATAGTTTAGCTAGCTAGAATAAAGGCTATAATGACGTTTAGCTTTTTTTTTTTTGATCCACTTTTTCTCCCATTTTCTATATATTTTCTCCCATCCCAATTTCGTATCATCCAATTCAACCCTCCCCTGTCACGAACGCTGTTTCTTGCCTCCCACAAGCCGGCTGCAATGTGGACTAAGTCATACATAGCACAAGTCCCCTCCGGTACTTGAGGTAACAGCAGTCGCATCTTTTCACCTGCGCAGCTCGATCTCTCAGTGGCGAGGAGTAACGCGTGGGAGGCTCACGCTGCCCCCGACACTTCCTGATTCTACTGCGCAGGCGCACCAACCGACCTGTAGGAGTCGACAATGCCCGATCCCCACCCATCAGTTTCCCACCCCCTAATACGGCCAATGTGTATTAGTATGAACGACCAGCTAAACTGAAAGCAATGTGGAGCGCTGGGCTCGAACAGGCAAGCCCAGCGTCTCCGTCATTTGTGGCGAGCGCCTTGCCCACTACGCCACGTAGCCGCCTTGATGACGTTTAGCTTTTAATGTGATTTGATTGGTCTGAAGGCAAATCCCATCTGCTTCCCGTAGTGGGTGTTTTAATGTGCACTGGCGAGGCAGAGGCATTAGTAGAGGTGTTTCCTGCTTCATAATAAAAGTTCTCTGCGCTACGAGTTTCATAATAAAAGCGGCCGCTAGGAGTATTTTTGATTTTCCACGTTTGATTAATAGAACTTTGCCGGCCAAATTAAAATGCTTTGCAGGCCTGATGTGGCACCTATTGGGAACCCCTGATATAGACATATCATACATAGAAACCGCCAAAAAATAATATGTCTGTTTAAAAAATTTAGAAAAGGGAGGCTAATATCTGTCTTCTCCTTAAAAAGGAAAATGCCCCAAAAAGTGCGCCTCCTATAGGCCTATAGTCCTTCTTAATTCGGATCAAAAATTACTTTCCAAGATTTTGGCCATATGAGAAGGCTCCTTAATGTTATCCAAATTACCCAGGAAATGGACCCCCCCGCCATGGTGCTGTCTCTCGATGCGGAGAAGGCATTCGACCATGTGGAATTGCTGTATCTATTTTTAACACTTGCGGAATTTGGCCTAGGTAGCACTTTTATTGATTGGGTCAGAGTTCTCTACAACTCACGAATGGCGGCAGTTCTGACTAACGGACTCAGGTCTAGCAATTTCCCCTTCAATGTGGGAACCCCCAGGGGGGCCCTCTTAGCCCTCTGCTTTTTGATATAGCTATTGAACCGCTGGCTCAGGCTATAAGACAGTCAGCCATGATTTCTGGCATCCAGGTTGGTGAAAGGGAGCATAAAATCACTCTTTATGCAGACAATGTACTAATTTTTATCTCCAAACCCAATTCCTCTATTCCTTATCTGACCCGAATGATTTCCACATTCGGAACCTTTTCGGGGTACAAAATCAACTTCACCAAATCTGAGGCAATGCCACTTGGCATCAAGGTGTTGGAAGGCTGGTTAAGCTCTTTCATCTGGAATGGGAAGAAGCCCCGGCTGAAATGGCCAAATTACAGATGGATGGCGTTGATGGTGGTTTGGATCTGCCTAATATAAGGCATTATCAGCTAGCAGCGCACGTTAGGGTGCTTGCTGGCTGGTTTAAATCAGACCCATTTTCAATTTGGCTAGACATTGAATCTTCACAGTCTAAGTCCCCTCTTTGGAATTGATTATTTATCAAAGATTTAAAGTCTGTTCGAAAATTATGTTCCAACCCCATCACGCTATGTTCAATCA
This sequence comes from Notolepis coatsorum, assembly GCF_963971535.1. Classification (NCBI taxonomy): domain Eukaryota; kingdom Metazoa; phylum Chordata; class Actinopteri; order Aulopiformes; family Paralepididae; genus Notolepis; species Notolepis coatsorum. The sequence continues at coordinate 53,369,853 of NC_140175.1, forward strand.
AGGCCTGGAGGTCCGTCCGAAAGGTGGAGGGCAGAGCTAAATCAACATCTCCTCTTACTCCACTTGTAGGTAACCCTGACTTTAAGCTGGGTCATATGGATGGTGGCTTCAAGGTTTGGCATATGCAGGGCATAACCAAGCTTGGTGATTTATTTGATGGCCAGACCTTGCTGTCCTTTTTACAGCTACAGCAATGGCTTACTAAAACAGAAATTTTCAAATACTTACAAATTAGGCAGTTTTCTCACTGTTAACCAATAGCTCCACCTCACAGGTAGAGAAAACCCTCTCCCTACAGCTTTCCAAAAACAAATCTAAATTTTTTATAATACACTGAATCTCAACTCATCTCTACCCCCTGTGTCTTCTACTCTGTCTCCCAGATGGTCATATTGTTAATGTCAAACATAAGAGACTGTTCAACTTGCTAACATTTGCCAGGAAAAACACTATTTTATTCTGGAATACATCACATGCATGTTGCACTCCAAGTTGGACACTTTTTATGAAATATGGGATCCATATCTATCCCATATTGGACCTGCGCTGTCCGACACTGTACTTGGTGGGTTCCCTCACTACTCAGCCTTCCTGCAGATCATTACTGCCCTTGTTTTGTCAGTGCTTTGTGTCGTTGCAGAGGGTATCATAATGTATGTAAAAGTACATGCATGTACACGCACACACACACACATCCACACACACACATACACACACACACACACACACACACACACACACACACACACACACACACACACACACACACACACACACACACACACACACACAACACACACATACACACACAGAACACACATACATGCACACACATAAAACATGCACACATAAAACACACACACATAAAACATACACACACACATATATAAAACACACATACATACACACACACACACACCTACACACACACACACACACACACACACACACACACACACACACACACACACACACACACACACACACACACACACACACACACACACACACACACACACACACACACACACACACACACACACACTCTATCTTAGTCCAATGGGTGCTATCACTGGCCAGGAGTCGACTCCTTAAGTACGACTCTTGCTACACATCTATTGTATAACATGTTAAACTGCATTTGAGCCATGTTCTTGTTGTTTGTGTGTCTGTTTGTCTTTTGTTATGTCTGTGTTAATGCACTTTTATAGTTTATATTTTGTTTTTATTATTTTCACTGCCATTATTGTTATTATTGTTAGTGTTATTATTGTTAATAATACATTTTACTGTATTGTGATGTCTTGTTCTATGTATGAAAGAAAAAGCAAATAAAAACATTTATATAAAAAAATATTTAAAAACATGATAAGTTGGGCGTTTGGGGAACATTCCAAACTTTCCCGATGGCCAGTCCGCGCCTGTTAGAGTGGGTAACTTGGGCTCAGTTACATATTATGGTGCGTAAATTGGGGTCAGTTACATTTCAATTAAATTAATCCATGAAGATTAAACTTGAAAAACTTTGGGCGTGAGAAAGTTGTCCAACCAAGCTAATGGAGAATGAATACTCTTATCACTGATTGATGGAATTTAAAGTGAAATTGAATCCAACCCCTACTGTGTGTGAGATTTATGTGCCTTCCAGTTCCAGGCTGGTTAATTTTTTCATATTTTGACATGAGTTGTTATTGGCTCCAGGCCGGTGTGTGTCATAGACTATTCTGGCAGGGAGCGGGACAGTGCTGTTGCTATGCTGACACCAGGAGAAACTGAAATCTGCTCTGCCTCTCTTACTTACCACAGAAATTACATCACAGACTCTCATTTCCCAGACCTGCTGTGTTCTCTCACACTCTGTTAAGATTCTTCTCTTCTCTTCTCTTCTCTTCTCTTCTCTTCTCTTCTCTTCTCTTCTCTTCTCTTCTCTTCTCTTCTCTTCTCTTCTCTTCTCTTCTCTTCTCTTCTCTTCTCTTCTCTTCTCTTCTCTTCTCTTCTCTTCTCTTCTCTTCTCGCTCAGCAACAATGGTGATCATTATTACTACATACTAGGGGTGGAACGGTTCACAAAATCGACGGTTCGGTTTGTATCACGGTTTTGGGCTAACGGTTTTCGGTTCGGTTCGATATACGTTGTTTTTTATTAAAAGATTTTTTATTTTTTTTATACACTTTTTCTCCCATTTTCAATTTTTTCTCCCATCCCAATTTCGTATCGTCCAATTCAACCCTCCCCTGTCTTTGAACGCTGTTTCTTGCCTCCCACAAGCCGGCTGCAATGTGGACTAAGTCATACATAGCACGAGTCCCCTCCGATACTCGAGGTAACAGCAGTCGCATCTTTCCACCTGCGCGGCTCGATCTTTCAGTGTCGGGGGTCTGGGCTTTGGAGGGGCCCCGCCCCCGTCGCTTCCTGATTCTACTGCGCAGGCGCACCAACCGACCTGTAGGAGTCGCTGTCCACAACGCCCGATCTACACCCATCAGTTTCCCTCCCCCTAATACTGCCAATGTGTATTAGTGCGGACGACCAGCTAAACTGAAAGCAATGTGGAGCGCTGGGTTCGAACAGGGAGATGATCTGTTTGAGCCCAGCCTCCAGTATTCGTGGTGAGCGCCTTGCCCACTGCACCACGTAGCCGCCCTTAAAATAATTTTTTTAAACATGCTTCTTCATTTATATATATATTAGGCTTGGGCGGTATGACGGTATTACGGTATACCAGGGTATTTAGAAATCCCGACGGTATTGAAAATCAATACCGTCCAAATCACAGATGCGCTTCAGTTTCTATTACAGTGAAACGGAGTTTTGAGTGTAGTGCACACACGCGCCAGCAGAGGGCGAGACCATTCCTCACTAGTGGAGCGAGTGAATGGTGTTCAAGTTTTACGCTAATGTTGCGACAGTGCTGTGAAAATACCGTAAAGCGTTGTGGTTGTTGTGCACTGGTGGAGCAAGCAAATAATCTGTCTCTTATTATATGTGAACTAAAGAGTACAAGGTTTAAACAACAGCCCCCACCCGCTTTTTATTGTATTTGTACCTGTACTGTCTGCTGTCAGCTGTTTATCTCTCTCTGTGAGCTTGATTAACTAGCGTTAGCTCACGTTAGCTAGCGTTAGCTCCGCGGCTAATTTTAGATTACCCTGAACTAAATCAATGACTAGGTTATAAAGCATTCCAGTAGTTTTCACTGCACATAGAAGTAGCCAAACAGCGGGAACATTTCGGGAGCATATGACCTGTTTATCTCTCTCTGTGAGCTTGATTAACTAGCGTCAGCTCACGTTAGCTAGCGTTAGCTCCGCGGCTAATTTGAGATTACCCTGAACTAAATCAATGACTAGGTTATAAAGCATTCAAGTAGTTTTCACTGCACATAGAAGTAGCCAAACAGCGGGAGCATTTCGGGAGCATATGACCAAAACCCAGGCAATTTCGAGCCCTTAAGGAATCAAATAGTCTGCCATGGCTAGGCTACATGCTAACATTATTGTTTTTGTCATACCGTCATATACCGTATACCGGGGTATTATGTCAGCAAGGTATGACGGTGTGAAAAAAATTATACCGCCCAAGCCTATATATATATATAAAAAGAAAGTTTACAGTGGTTTGCCTTAAATAATGTTTGGCACACAAAGACCGAACTGACTGAAAAATATAGGCTACATTTGTCAAAGTATTAACTTAGTGCAAACAAACAATGCTCAGCCAGCACTAGATTTTCCTTTCTTTAAAATAAACACAAAAAAACAATGTCAACAATAAAAGGAATATGGCTGGATTTCTTATCAAAAGGAAAAGTGTCACTGTTATTTAAAATAAATAAATAAACAAATTAGAAGGCCATCAATATAAAAAGCAGCATACATCAAACTAACACACACACACTGTACTGTTTCAAAACAACACTGCTCTGTTCATTCTATTTTTTAAATACGTACATTATCTGTCTACATTTATTTAGACTAACATTATTTAAATATTGAGTGCAACTGTGGTGGATTAATGTAATTCGGTGAGTTGGAACTATCTATGGGTTGGGGGACCGCACGGACAATTTAGCGTGTGGTACCACTACCTTCGGACCTTCTCGACTATAACTGTCTATCTGTATGTCATGTATGTCATATATGTCATGATGAATTGAAAATGGGGGACCCTGATGTAAACAAGACGAAAGTCTTTCTCTGGTCTGCATCCCCTTAACAATTGTGTGTATTGAGCCATACTGTATTGTACCCATTCTGCAATCTGGTCATAAAATTGTCAATCAATCAATCAATCAATCAATCAATCAATCAATCAATCAATCAATCAATCAAATAACAACCGGTTTGATTGATTGATTTATTGAAAATTTTACTAGGTAACTTCACTGTGCTTCTTAACAAGATGTAGCAGTACTGTCTATCTGTATGTCATGTATGTCATGTTATGATGAATTGAAAATGGGGGACCCTGATGTAAACAAGATGAAAGTCTTTCTCTGGTCTGCATCCCAAATTGTGTGTATTGAGCCGTACTGTATTGTACCCATTCTGCAATCTGGTAATAAAATATTCAATCAATCAATCAAATCAGACAAAAGAAATAAAAACGTCTGCCATTTTTTTTCTTTTTTTGATTTTTCTTTTGTTTCACAATGAGTCATGACAAATTAATTACATAATCCATGTGTATGTAACAAACTAACATATTCCATTTGACTATCTTTTTTGGAGGATTCGTTCAAAAGCTATTCATACTTCCATTTTTCTATTTATGGCGGATTGATTCAGACAGAAAAAATTAAGTAATTCGGTTGTGGGAGGGATCTGGGGTCACGTGGAGTGTGTTATACTAAATAACAACCGGCAACTTCACTGTTTCAGCCAATCAGAATCAAGAAATTTGCATGCCATTGTATAAACGCCCATTGTCTTTCAACACCCCGCCTATCAGACTCCCATGTTCTCCTCTGCTAGCTAGTAGCTACGGTAACATTTCATTGGCTGCATTAGAGCTGGCGGGCTACCATAGTTAAGCGTGCGTTTTGTTGTACAAACCGTGCTAACGTTAACGTTATGGCAAGATGTGTGTAGGCCTATGTAAGGGATAATGTACGAGGTCATTGTCGCAAAATAATTGACCGACACAGAGTTTAGAATACCGAGGCGCCTCGCCGAGGTGTTCTAAACGTAGTGAAGGTCAATTATTTTGCGACAATGACCGAGTATAGCTATACATTATCCCGCTTATTACATGGCTAACTTACTAACAATATACCTAATTCATTTTACACCATCGACAAGACGAGATCAAATGCAGACGCAGTTGTTCTGTGGCTCCGTCCGCTGTCAGCCCAAATAAAGTTATTATTATTGCCGGCAGCCGGCAGGTGTGTGGACTGATTGCACTGATGCAGTGTGTGTCAGTGGGCTTGATTGCTCCAGCGGTCATTATTGCCAATAATCACCGGTGATTATTGCGCGTTGCCCATGGCAGCGGTCAGTTATCGAAAAATAATTCACCGTTGTCAGGGGCTATTGACCAATCACAATCAAGCATTTCGGCGAATGTGAAAACGCCATGTAATAAGTAATGTTAATGGCTATGTTTTTAAAGTCGTAATGAAGATTGATTTATATTGCACTTGCCATTTACACAAACTGATTAGCAGGGGGACCCTGGGGGGGACCCTGATGTAAACAAGACAAAAGTATTTCTCTGGTCTGCATCCCCTTAACAATTGTGTGTATTGAGCTGTACTGTATTGTACCCATTCTGCAATCTGTTAATAAAAATGTCAATCAATCAATCAATCACCTGCAGTGCTGGTGCTGCTGCTGCCTGCAGCCAGCGCTCACCTCTCCCGGCTCTTCGAATACATACCATTCCACCCCTACTACATACTGTAGTATTCTATTTATTCTATTCCTGACACATGGCCTTATTCTTAAAGGTCCCATGTTTTGCTATTCCTTTCACTATTTGGGCAATGTTACACAATTCCTGTGAGTCTATGGAACACACCTGTAAGTTTAAAAAAAATAAAATTCATTGTTTTGTATTTCTAATCAAGTACTCTAAAGCAGCATTTTTCCACTTCAAGATTTCAAGCTGTTTTGGGCTGGGCTCCGCCCATAAGCGCTTTGAGTGACAGTCACCCACAGTCTGCACTGGCAGACAGAGAGAGACATAGAGAGATTGAGGGGGATACTAATTAATTTAGCCGCGGGGGGGCATAATCCCACAGGACAATGCATTGGTAACTTGTTTCAAATGACAATATATACCCCTGTGAATATTATTGCACGGATTGGAATATGGGCGCGCGCGTGGGAGTGTGCGCAATGATATTTTGCAGCAGGTTGACAGTGATATGCGAGGGCTCCCAACTGCGTGTGTGTGGGGTGCTCCGTGTCCCTCTCTCTCTCTCCCTCTCTATCTCTCTCTCTCCCTCTCTCGCTCGCTCGTTCTCTGCTCTCTCTGTCGGCACCCACACCACATCAACCCGTTTGAGGAAGTGTCAGTATTTCCACTCGCTCTGTTGTTGAGCGAATGGTTGAGTGGTTGAGAATTATTGGACGTCAAAAGTACGCAGAATTCAGAATAGCTTAGTTCACTGGGGGAGGATATTGTCTCAACTGAATTGGAGCAATTCGCCAAAATGAGAATTAGAGACACAGACCCCATTGATACAAACCACCATTGCTAGAAAACAATGCTAAACACTGGAAAAGGCTATTTATAAGACAGGGGACCTTTAATAAAAAGCAATATGTGGTTTGGACGTCTCTGAACCTGCTGTTCTTGTCTGGAGGGGGTTTAGATTCAGAAGGAGGAGAGAGAAGGTGGAGGTGATGGGAGGGAAGAAGTGATGGAGAGAGGGAAGAGTAAGAGGGAGGAGGTGAAGTGATGCTCTCCCCTTCCTCAATACCCACTTCTGAAGTACCCTTGAGCAAGGCACTTAACCCCCAATTGCACAACAGTGGAGCCCCTAGTGGTGAAGAGTGTCAGACTGTGGATATACTGGGACACTCTTAGTGGTCAACAGTGTCAGACTGTGGTTATACTGGGCAGCTCTTAGTAGTCAACAGTGTCAGACTGTGGTTATACTGGGCAGCTCTTAGTAGTCAACAGTGTCAGACTGTGGTTGTACTGGGCAGGTGTGAATGTATGGAACTGTGTGAGTGCGAAGCAGGGTATACAAGAAATCAGCTGGTCTCAGTGAATCTACCATGGATGAATAAAGGAAACTAGAAAGGTGTGCTCAGTAGAGCGTAAATCTCCACCAGGCGACACACCGGACACACACACAGACAGACAGACAAAAACTCTGACCGCTCTCCAATTATAGTTCTTAGCATTAGCATGTGCATGCTAACACTAGACGGTAATAGCATGTTAGGAAGCATACATTTACATTTACATTTAGTCATTTAGCTGACGCTTTTATCCAAAGCGACTTACAAGTTCTGTACGACAAGTCATCAGGAAGGGCACAACTCTATGAGTAACGATGTTCATCAAAGTGTTGAGTGCTACAGTGTAGGTTAGTTTATTAGGACAAGTGCATGCCAGTAAGGTTAGTTAGGGTTAGATTTTTTTTTTATATATATTTTTTTAATTCAGATAATGGTTGAAGAAGTGCGTCTTTAGTCAACGGCAAAACATTTGACGGGTTTCAGCTGTCCTAACTGGGGTGGGTAATTCATTCCACCATTGTGGGGCAAGGACTGAGAAAAGGCAGGTTCTCCTTGATGACCCTCCCGGAGCTCGGATAGGAGTGGGTCTGAGACGGCCAGAAGATGCAGGGCATAGGGGTCTTGAGGGTGTGTAGTTAGACCATTGGACTGTCTCCATTCCGACATCGGACTCCGTGACCTAGCCCTGGGCTTGTTCCAGTCCCTCTTGTCTGGTCGAACTGAGTGTGTCTCCCTGGGAGGCGCAACATCCTCTACCCATCCCGTCACCTGCGGTGTCCCCCAGGGATTCATCCTCGGGCCCCTGCTGTTCACCCTGTACATGCTCCCCCTCGACCGCATCATCAGCCGGCACGGTGTGTCGTTCCACTGCTATGCTGACGACACCCAGCTTTACATCCGGATTTCACCATCTTCACCTTCATCACCCCCCACACTGGCCGCTTGCCTGGAGGAGACTAAGGCGTGGATGAACCACAGGTTTCTACAGGTCAACAGCTCCAAAACTGAAGCCATGCTGGTCGGTACCCCACACCAGGTCCGGTCATCCACCATCACCACCATCTCCTTCTCCGGCCAGGACATTCCTCTCTCCACCCTTGTCACTAACTTGGGCGTGAAAATGGACCCACCCTCACATACGAGACCCACATCAAACACCTCTGCAAGACCTCTTTCTTTCACCTCAGGAACATCACAAAACTCCGCTCCTCACTCACTCTGGCAGATTCAGAGAAACTCGTCCACGCCTTCGTCTCCTCCAGGCTGGACTATTGTAATGCACTCCTCATCGGGATCCCTAGTAAAAGCATTCAAAAACTGCAATCCATCCAGAATAGCGCTGCTAGGATCCTGATGAGGGTGCGCAAACATGACCACATCACCCCCATCCTCAGATCACTACACTGGCTCCCCGTGGAACACAGGATCGAGTACAAGGTCTCCCTCCTCACTCACCAGTGTGTACACGGTGGTGCCCCTGCCTACCTCAAGGAACTCCTCACCCCCAGTCCTCCTCACGCTCCCTCCGCTCCGGCACAGCCTACCTCCTCAAAGCCCCCAGGACTAAGCTGCACACCATGGGCGATCGAGCCTTCTGCTCGGTCAAACCCAGACTGTGGAATGCTCTCCCCAACCACCTGAGAGCACCACAAACTGTTGACACTTTTAAACGTGGACTCAAGACCTACCTTTTTAGAAAGGCCTTTTATTAGTTTTTATGTCTTATCATATGTTGTTCTGCTATGTGTTTTTATTTTTTTTATATATATATCTATTTTTATTTTATTCTTTTAACTCTGTAGCACTCTGAGATTCTCAGGAATATAGGGTGCGTTACAAATGAAATGTATTATTATTATTATTATTATTATTATTATTATTATTATTATTATTATTATTATTATTATTATTATTATTACCATTGACCGGAGGTAGGCGGGAGCGGTTCCCTTTGCCGCATGGTATGCCAGGTCGAGGGCCTTGAATCGGATTCGTGCAGCAATGGGGAGCCAGTGCAGGTCCCTAAGAAGTGGGGTGACATGGGCCGACTTCGGTAGGTTTGAGATCAGGCGGGCCGCTGCGTTTTGAATGAGTTTAAGAGGCTTGGTGGCAGTGGCCGGGAGGCCAGCAAGCAGTGCATTGCAGTAGTCAAGGCGGGAGATGACTGTTGATTGGATGAGGAGTTGGGTGGCTTCTTTTGTCAGGAATGGGCGGATCCTTCTGACGTTGCTCAGGAGGAATCTGCAGGTTCTGGTTGTCGCTGCGATGTGAGCAGAGAAGTTCAACTGGTCGTCGAGGACAACACCAAGGTTCTTGGCAGTCGGGGATGTGTTCACAGCTGCATTCTCGACTGTGATGGAAAGGTCGGTCAGGGGGGAGGATTTGGCCGGCAGGTGGAGCAATTCTGTTTTGCTTAGGTTCAGTTTGAGGTGGTTGGTCATCATCCAGGCGGAGATGTCGGACAGACAGGCCGAGATCCGCTCAGAGACATGGATATCTGAGGGAGGGAAGGAGAGGAAGAGTTGAGTATAATCGGCATAACAATGATACGAGAAGGCATGAGACGTGATAATGTTACCCAGTGATTTAGTGTAGAGGGAGAAGAGAAGGGGTCTTAGGACCGAGCCCTGGGGGACACCCGTCCGCAGGGGGCGGGTGTCCGACAGGGTCCCTCTCCATGACACTTGGTAGGAGCGGTCATTGAGGTATGATGTCAGCCATGTCAGCGCAGAGCCAGCCACTCCCATTCCTGCGACGGCCGCGAGGAGGATCTGATGGTTGACTGTGTCGAAAGCTGCAGATAGATCTAGGAGAATCAGGACAGAGGAGAGGCCTTTCGCTTTTGCTAAGTGAAGTGCCTCTGTGACTGCAATGAGGGCCGTTTCTGTGGAGTGGCCAGTCCGGAAGCCTGACTGATTAGGGTCTAGGAGGTCATTCTGTAAGAGATAAGCAGTAAGTTGGTTGGATACAGCACATTCAAGTGTTTTAGAAAGGAAGGAGAGAAGAGAGACAGGACGATAGTTGCCTATGACGGTGGGGTTCAGGTTTTTTTTTTTTTAGCGGTGTGACTCTGGCTTGTTTTATGGAGGTGGGGACCACCCCCGAGTTGATGGAGGACTTGATGGTTGCCGTTAGGAATGGGACGATGTCTGGTGCTATGGTCTGGAGGAGAGGGGAGGGTAGCTGGTCCAGCTGGCATGTAGTCGGACGGTTCAACGTTACCAGTGTCAGGGTCTCGGCTTCTGTAATGGGAGAGAAAGATGAAGGATGAGGTTCTCGATTCAGTATTTGGAATGGGTGGGGGTTGGGAGAAGGAGCTGCGGATGTTCTCCACTTTTTCCTCAAAGAAGATAGCAAAGTCTTCGGCAGAGAAAGATGAGGGAGGAGGGGGTGGGGGAGGAGTGAGGAGGGGGGACATGGTAGCATGCAGTTTGCGAAGGTTCTTGGCAGAGGCCTCGATCCTATGGTGAAAGAAAATCTTTTGCATTAGTAATGGTTTTGGAGAATGTTAACAAGAGGTTGTGATATGTGTCAATGTCAGCAGTGAGGCGTGACTTTCTATACTTCCTCTCAGCCTCTCTCAGGACCTGTCTTTGTTCTCTCACTGCATCCGTTAGCCATGGACTGGGTGGGGAACGGCGGGCAGGTTTCTCAACGAGGGGACAGACCTTGTCGAAGGAGGTTGCGAGAGCTGAGAGGAGGGTGGACGTTGCCATCTCTGTGGGGAGAGCAGAGAAGGTGTCACTCAAAGGTAGAGCGGATAGTATGTCAGAGGAGAGGGTGGAGGGGGATAGGGAGGGCAGCTTGGCTCTGAGTGAGATGGTTTGAGTTGGAGTGAAGGCCTTTCGGTTAAGCATGAGAGTTAGTGAGAAGGATATGAAGGAATGGTCAGATACATGCAGGCGAGTTACCGTGGTGTAAATGATGCTGGAGTTACGGGAAAATATGAGATCGAAGGAGTTGCCTGCTTTGTAGGTGGGAGGCATGGCAGTGGGAGTCAGGTCAAAGGATTGTAGGAGGGAGACCACTGTGCCTGACTGAGATGAGGTTGAAGTCGCCCAATAGAAGGAGGGGGGTACCATCTTCCGGTAAGGAGCTTAGAAGCATGTCCAGCTCATCTGAGAAGTGATCGAGCGGACCTGGAGGGTAACAATGGTGAGATTGAAAGGATTAGAGACAGATACTGCATGATATTCGAGAGAGGAGAGTAACCGTTCTGGGAGTGGTGTTAAGTTTGTAGCCCATGAATGAGATGTCATGAGGCCAGTGCCTCCACCCCGTCTGGAAGGTCGAGGTGTGTGAGTGAAGTTTGTAGATAAGGCTCCAGGTGTTGATGAGTTATTGGGGGTTATCCAGGTCTCAGTTAGAGCCAGGAGCTGGAGATTTTGACTATGGGCATAGGCAGTAATGAAGTCAGCTTTCTTGACTGCTGATTGACAATTCCATAAACCTCCCCGTACTGTGACAGGTATATTAGAGGCTGTAGGAGGGTAGGACAGATTAGCCGGGTTGCTAGCAAACTGTTGTGGGTGGGTTGAATCTGTTATGGAGGAGCAGATTGTACATATAGGTACGAGACACATTGTGGTGTCAAGAGTGGCAGGGAGAAAGGTGAAGGGAGTAGGGAGGAAGAGAGGTCGAGAAATAGCAGAGTGGGAGGGAAAGGAACATTTTTCAAACTGGAGTGAAAGATAGGATTATGGTATACTTAGCACTATATGGGTTGGTCGGATCCCTCTGCGGAGAACTCCAGGACAACTCCTCGTTGTCCCTTTTCGTTTCTTAACGCTTCGCTGACGCTAAGCCAGCAAGCCTTTAAATCACTATCACTAATTACTGACGAGTGACACCTGCAGCAAAAGCCCCATGCACAATGGCCACGCCTCCAGTCTCTGTCAGCTGGGTGAAACTACATTAGATTTAAAGATTTCCACAACACAATTCTTAGTCACACACTTCACAATGATGTACACAAGTATTATTCAGTTAAATGATCCTACACTCTCTGCTGTTTGTCATCAGAATGATTTAAACACAGAAAAAGCTGGTATTTAACAGAAAAACCTGTCTCAAATGCCCACTCAACTACACAAAAGCCACATGCACAATGGGCATAGGAAGGGTGATAGGAAGGATGTTGGAAAGCATAGGAAACATGTTGGAAAACATAGGAAGCATGAGAAGGATGTTAGCAGCGAACCTGTGTAGTATCGCCCTCTTGTGTTCAACTTTTTACTGAATATCTATTTCAATGGACAATGATGGAAATGTATTCAAATAAAATACTTGTCGTTGGCCGATTTGAAAAATGATTCCAGGAGCCACGTCCCTGGCCTGCTGTCAGCCTGTGTGGCCAGTTTCACCCATCCACAGGCTTCAGATAGACAGACAGACACACAGCCACTAGGGCTGACCTTCAAATTTTTCTTTGAATTCGAAGCTTCGGGGCCGAGATTCGATTTTAATTCGAAGCTTCGAGATAAAAAAATTAAAAAATAATATTATACTTAATTTTTTTATTATTATTTTTGAACTTTATTTTTTTATGTTGTGGGACTTGTACAGCACTTTGTTCAACTTTGTCAGTGCTGTAAAGTTTAAACCTTTTTAAATCTTAGACAAACAAAACACTTTGCTTTCATGAAATATTTTAAGCCATCATTTGAGGCTTTATAAAAGCAGCACAATGAACACAAATCATTGCTTGTGTAGTTAACAAAGAGAGGCAGAGTTGATTTTGCACACCAAAAAAAAATATATATATATTTTTTTATAATCAAATTTTATTTTCATATTCGAAACCCATGCCCATCGAACGAAGCTTCGAAGCTTCGAAGTATTTAAGACAGCCCTAACAGCCACACACAACCAAATGATATGATATGATAATGCATAAACCACCAGGCTACCACCTGGTGGAGATAACAATAACACGTGAACTAACTCTATCCCTTTAAGCCTGTTGGAGATAACAATAACATGTGAACTAACTCTATCCCTTTAACACTTTGACTGCCGGGAACCGTCTTTAGACGTCTTTGCTGGCCATGCTAAAGTTGCCGGAGGACGCGTTACGTCGTCCTTATATCAATATTTCAAAAATCTGCGATCGGATTCATATGTCCCCTCCGCTGGCCTGAGATCCACCAGCAGGACCCACTGAGCTCTCTGGCGGTTCAGGAGCGCCATCTGGTGGCCGATCGGCACAATCGCCAAACAGGATGTTGCATAGAGGTTGTCCTAGACGTCCGTAGTACTTCCGGGCGCTCGCTATAGGTCATGGGACTCTGGCTCGTCACGCTACACGGTGATCGATTGGCAATAACTCGATAAACAACATGATTTGGACGTATATACCATTATACAAGCTGGAGATGGACCGGGTAAAAATATATCCCATAATGATAAGATTTCTACTCTACGATGATCGCCCAACGGCGCGCGGAGACTGGGGTGAGTTTCAGCGTGTAACGTTACCGTCTTCGATACTAACTGCTATTATCAACATTTGACCCACATTAGATGATTGGTATAACGCTGCCCACGGAATTATAAACGCCCCCTCGCCCATCCGGTCAACATCAGATGACGTGTAGTAACTTCTAGAAGTACGTCTAGTTGGAATTTTTATATCGCGCTGATTGCCATCAAACTGTATTTCATCATCAATATAATGCATTTGGGGCTATATATCACGTTCTGGAGAAAGCTGCAGAAAGAGATGAAAACATACTTATACATTAGACCATACTTTACTATGAATATGTGAATGAAAAAGTTTAACGTTGCTACACAATGAACAATACATATAGGACTTTGAATCGGCCCTAATAATGGCAATGTAGCAATAGAATTTTAAAAGTTATAGCCCTGCAAAGAAGGGGACTTTCTCCATAGACAAATAGCGCTGGCAATCTATGGTATATCATGAATTTAACCTTAGGCAGCCAAAGTGTTAAGCCTGGTGGAGAATAACATGTGAACTAACTATCTCTTTAAGGCCTTGTCCAGACTAAAACGATTTTGATCTGTTTAGTTTTCGTTTCGTTTTAAGGTTTCCGTAAAAACGAAAACGTCTCAAGATAATAAGTGCATGCCACAAATTTACAAAATAAATGTCTTACCTGTTTCTTTTATTTTGAAAACCCCAGACCGGAAGTGTTATAGTGTCTGTTGCTAGCAGATTAACTTGTGTCAGCCGGTTCTGTGCTTTTCGAGCTAACTTAACGTAATTAGTTTCCAAAGGAGAGGAGAGAAAGACCGCGGCTCACATGCAGCTCAAACTACCTGTTGGAATAAATTAATTGATTGATGTTTAACTTGTCCCTGTGTGTGTCCAGTCATTTCGACTAGCAAACGTTGTATACGTTACCTCAGGATACCACTGTCTATTGTATTTAGTTGGTTAGCTATTTAGCTAATGTGGATAGCATTTTGAATAGCATCAATGCTAGCTGGCTGGCTACAGCTTTATTTACTAAATTATGGAGGCTTTTTAATCGTCAAGGTAAGAGAGGATTTGTCATGATCATCTGAAGGCGTATGCTATGGAACAATATGTGCTTGGGTTTTCAGAAAAAGGCCAGCTATGTGACGCTAATCTCTAGTTAGTATCGTGTATTGCATCACAGTAGCATCCCGATCAAGCTCAATAGCTTCTGTAACACGAATGCAACTACTCTGATGCCATTGTTATTTAATAATAACTCCCGGTGTTTAACACTTTCAGTGCCACTCACGAGTTTTCTCGGATTTATTAATATCTTGTTGAAAGCCACTCACGAGATTTCTCGGAATTTTTTATTTTTATTTTTTTAAGCGATCTGAAATCATATTGCATCACGCGAGCCTACCCTAGTCTACCCGAGCGCCGCCGGCGATCAGATGTGGAAAAAAGCGCCCCCTATCGTCTCCCAGATGACATAAGGGATTTTGGAATGGACTCAATGAAAATGGATGGGGGAAAAAATCCTGTACTCCACATTTTCCAGTCCACTGATGCAGCCGGGGTTATCAGAGTTCATTCTGGAGCCTCTGAGCCCCGTGGAATCATGTGTTCTACTGTATCACGTTGGATCTATACACTTATCGATTTTTTCGAATGGTGATCAGGAATTGGAATATACCAGTTGGATACCATCTGATGTCAGGTAAGGAATCTATGTTATCAGTGTTAGGATAATCAGACTCATTTTGATGAAGATATAAGCTGTTTTGTGAAATGTCCTCTATTGGTTTCACTGTAAAAATCCAAGAGGAAATGAACACGGCGATTATCCGTGCGCGTCTCGAATGGGCGTGCGTGTACGTATAATATTAATCATCTAGCGTTTATTTGAAAACGATTCATAAATAGGCCGACAAATATCAACGTTCTGGAATATTCCAGTAAAAGACGATTATCATAGAATGGCCCAGAATGGACTGTTTTTTACCTCAAAACGGGTGCTTTTCAAAATGCTCTCAAACGGAAATGAAGCGATAAAAAACCAATCTGCCTTGACAGCACTGACTGGAAAAGGATTCTTTGATAAGCGACGGGAAGATTAGACACATAGCCATAATTTAAAACATAGATTAGGCGATATTAACGATAACATTGGCGCCGATGGTGGCATTCAAGCGCTAACTCTGGCGCCACCTCGTGGCACTGAAAGTGTTAATAAACACTTCTAGCCAGGACATATAAGACATATATGTATCATGTTTATTTTTTTTGCCTGGGTTTGCATGCAGATTAAGAGAGATGCGTGTGAGCATGTGTGTGCGCCTCGGTCGGGAGTGTGTGTACAGCAGAACCCCGCTCCACTTCAGACAGATAGAGAGAGCACAGCATAATGTAAAGCTGTAAAAGCCCGATCAAGCTCAATAGCTGTACATGCCATTGTTGTGATGTTTTCACACGCGGGGTAAGGGAGAGGTGGGCTATCGCGTCATCGGTTCAGGAGAAGACACTGAACTGCTTGTAAAGATGGTGACGCAATGGGGGGCGTCTTCAGAATTGCGCACTGTTGTGGAAAGGTTGTTTAACACAGCAGGAGACGATATTTCCAATTGTAACAAATAGGTAATTTATTTAAGAAAAGAAGTTCTTAACAGCAAGAGCTATGGGTCGAGCAGAGGATCACCACAGCTTGAACAAAAAACACTCTGTCCCCAATCCCTTTGCCTGTCCCCTAAATCCCCTCTCAGTCCTGCCCCCCCATGACAGATATGATGACGTATCATATCATGTCAGATCTGACATGACGTACATTAAGATGATACGTAGATTTAACATCGGAGAGAGAACATGAAGAGAGATAAACAAGATATGATGTCCACACACGATATGATGTAGAGAGTGAGATGTGTGTGTGTGTGTGTGTGTGTGTGTGTGTCTGTGTGTGCGTGCGTCTGCATACAGACGTATGTGTATTGTATGTGTGTATTGTGTCACAGGGAATGTGTGTGTGTGTGTGTGTGTCGGTGTGTATGTCTGTGCGACTGTGTGTGTCTGTGTACGTGTGTGTCCGTGTGTCTGTGTGTGTGTGCTGTGCCTGTGTGAAAGAGAGAAAAGAACAAGATATGAAAGCATACAATGTCCGAGATTACCAGCACACAACATGCCGTACTGAAATGTCCATCTGTTCCAAATTGTTTTAAGAACGTCAGCCAGACCGTCTTTCAGCACTGCTAGTTGACCTATATTAAACTAGTCCACCTCATACACATTTTCCCCAACATTCCCCCATTTGGGGCTATCCCTAGTCCCACCCAAATCATATAACCAAGAAAATGTGAACGTCTAACTAAACGAGAAACCATATTTATATAATAAAAGTTTAAATGGCTGATCTAAACAAGAAACCTAGCCATATAATAAATTTTAAATGTCTAACTAAACAAGAAACCTTACTTCATTCACTGGACCCCTAACGGACCAACAAAGGCTGACTACCGTTCTCACAATAAACACAAAACCGCTCAAAACAAGAGTAATAATAAAACATCAAAAAAAAAAAAAAAAATACCCCAATTTATAATCCTAACCTGACAGACAAATCCCCCCAACCTCCACCGCTTACCAAATGAGCCACAGTTCCGGCCGGAAACCGCGACTCTCATCAGGGAAAGGAGAAGTTGACCGTCAGAACTAAACATAGAACATCCCTCCCAAAAAAATGACATTGTCTCTTCCATAACATTGAGTCCCAGTGTCCATCGCTCAGCCCCCCTTCCATGCCCACGCCATAGTCTCCTCACCGTATTGCCAAAAGTCACATTTTGCCAATACAGCAACCACCACGCCACACCTCCAGTCCTCGTAGAAGCATGTCCCCATGCCTGGACGGGAGGCGCTGGTACCGACCTCACCACGTGTCCCCCCCATCTTCGACGGGAGGTGCCCATCTTGCCCACTGCGTTAGCCCCCCCCTTTGTCCCTCCAGTCCCCAGAACCGATCCCCAGACCACTTCTTCTCAATGCTTCCTCAGGCTCAGAACCGACACTCTGCCGATGCCCCTTCCCATTCCGGTTTGACCAGGACCACAAGTAAAATAAACAAAAAATAATAAAAAAATAAAAAACAATGCAATGATTTTCAATGGTTGCAATCTCTATGCCGAAGGATCATTAGAAAATCAGACTAAAATTCCTAGTTAAAGGAATAAACCAACAAAACTGCACTCAGACCATCCCCCGTCACTCTTAAAGGAAAGAACCAACAAAAAGAAAATGTCCCTACCTCACCATACCCCTAATCCTCTATCCCCTCGTCTCCCTCTAAGGCAGCATAAAGCTGAGGATATGGCCCGATTTGTGGCTCAATCTCTTTCTGTCCCACCATCAGCATTTGGCTCGTTACGTGTGAAGTTACCAGCCTACCCAAGAGAGGCATACCACAACAGAAAAGGAGAACCAATATCAACCCTGCCACCCCGATGGATATCCCCGTCTGCATCACTAATGCTTCCCCACTGTCCCAATCTTTCCAACACCCCACTCCCCCACCATTCTTCATTCCGGCCAGAATTCCCCCTCAACTCCTCCCTCAAATCCTTCAGCTTAGCCATGGCCTCGGAGAACTTTCCCCCTGGCCCCACATTCGTCGGAATGAATGTGCAGCAGTACTGTCCAAACATGGAACAGACTCCACCCTTCTCCGCCATTAACCAGTTCAGAGCCTGTCTATTCTGCCACGCCACCGTACTGGTCGCGTGCATCTGGTCCCCCATTGCATCCAACGCCTCCTCGGTGTAATTGAGATACCGCTGCTGATTGTAAAACAAATAGTTGATCCACCCGGTGTTCTTATTGACCGATATCCATGGCAGAATAGACTCAAACCCTGCCGCAATCTCATTCTTAGCCATGAACTCGGCTGGAATGCCCCTTGGCTGTCCTATGCTGTCCAGATACACCCTTGGGTCTGCCTTGTAGCTACGCTTCGTTCGAGAGATAGGAGACTCAGAAGGTCCTTCCGTCACTGATAATGGTAGGACCACCATTGGCATGATCGCCTGAACCCGGGCACATCTACCTGACCAATCTAAAGGAAGTGTATTCCTCAACCTCCTACCGCCGCAGAGCCAGTATTGGTCCGCCAGTGCCATATCCTGGACATGAAAAGGGCAAGCTACAGGCCGTGGGTTGGTATCCACTCCCTTTAACACGACCCCGTGTCCACACTTTCCTTCTTTCGTACAGTTAGTCGTGATGCTCCAAATAGTAGTGCACCGCCCCTCTGCCACCTCCCCTACATCCCGGGTCCCCTCCTTTTGCAAGCACTCGAAATCCTTGGTCAGCCATAGTTTGACACCTCTGGGTATTGGCAACCCCGTCGCTACCCCCTGCACACGTACATCCAATTTCCTACAACGTTCCCGCATAGTGACATCCTTGAAATCCGTGACGTTTCCTGCCGCCTTAAAACGACTAGAGCCGAGAAACCCCAAACACTCTGCCTCGCACCAAGGGCGACTATTATGGGGCCCCTCCCATGCCTCTGCGTCCCTGTCACACTGAGCCCAACTGAACTTCGTGCCCTTCACCAGCAGCCTATCCGGACGTGCCTTGGAGCAGACATAACAATCCTCTATCTGATTCTGCGCGCTCGTGTACTGGACCCACTTAAACCACTCATTCCCTAAAGCCGCCCTATACATCGGGTCAGCCTCCGGGTCTTCCTCGTCATAGTCATAGTCGCCCCCATCCTGTTCCCCGGAAGGAAGCAAACCCCTCAACCTGGCCCAGAGTGAGCCCACTGAGTCCCTCAACGTTCCGGCTGTCCTCTGGAACATATCCTGTCCCCCCACCTCTTCCGACTCAGTGTCCTTGACCTCCCTTTTTCCCCTCACCCCTGTCCCCTGTGATTGGTTCGGGACAGGCTCAACTCTCCTATCTACCCCCACAACCCGATCCTCGTTAGTATAATGGTAAGTATCCCCGCCTGTAACGGGGGAATGGTCAAAATCAAAAACATGCCCTTGCGGTCCTACGGGAAACACCCCGTTTGGTTGTAGTCTTATCTTCTCCCCCCCTTCCTCGATGGAGGGAAGAGGGGGCGCCTGATTCTGAGCCTGGTCATGAAAGCCTGCTGGTACTTGAGCCTGAGCGGGACCCCGTGGGACTCCTACCCACTCAAACCCGTCATCCTCAAGGACGGGTCGACCGTGACGGTTCTTAATGACGTCGTTGTGCCCGGCCGACCGTCCGCACACTGCTGCCAACATCTGCGGGAGCATCAGCAGGCACTGCACCTTCCAGTTGCCGTCTCGGACCCTCCATGTCGGGTTCTGCATAACTGTGATCGATTGTATCCCCCAAGAGATCGCCGCTGGCCTTTATGCAGTGATTGAAGTGGAACCAGGTCGCTGATCCTTTGACTTGGACTGCCGTTCCAGTCGATCGGATCACCTTGTACGGGCCCTCTCTCCGGGGTGATGACCACTTTCTCTTGTGGACCTTTACGAAGACCAAGTCCCCAGGGATCAGTCTCGGTTTGGTGGCTTCCTTCTCCGCCTCCTTCACCCCCTTTCTCTCCTTTCTCTGCTCCTGTCGAAACACAGCTTCATGTATTTTAGTCACTTGCTGAAGATATTTTTTCAGATCTTGCTCAAAAATATCTAATGCCGGGCCCCTAGCCAGGTGTCTAAATGGCGGTGCTGGCATGCTGCGGCCTGTAAGCATTTCATGCGGTGTTAGCTGTGTTTGGCGGTTTACGCTGCTTCTAATAGCCATCAGAGCAAGTGGCAAAGCATCAATCCAGTTAAGCTTAGTTTGCATACAGATTTTCAACAGTTTGTTTTTAATGACCAGATTGGCCCTTTCCACCTTCCCCTGCGACCCGGGACTATAGACACAGGAAAGGCGCTGTCTTATACCTAATTTCTGCATCAGCCCTTTAACCACCTTGTCGATGAACTCGCGGCCATTATCGCTTTGTAATATCGTGGGAATTCCAAATCTCGGAATGACCTCGCGACACAGGAACTTGATCACTGTGTCCGCGTTCTTGTGTTTAGATGGAATGGCCTCAATCCAGCGACTAAAGCAGTCCTCTACTACCAGGAGGTATCGTTTGCCCTGCACTGGCGTTATCATGTCTGTATAGTCCATAATCAGATGTCTGAATGGTCCCTCAGGGAGGGGTGTGTAAGCCGCCACTGTCGGTACTCCTTTGCGCACATTGCCCTGTAAGCATGTTAAACACCTGGCTAGTGTAACGTCAATTTGTGCCTGAAGCTTTGGGGACCAAAATCCCATTTTCGTGATTCGTTTCAGGGTCTCTGCTCTTCCACAGTGATCAACACCATGAGCCTCAGGTATCACTAAGGACAGAAGATCGATGGAGGCGACTATCAAACCGTTATGACTCCTCCACAGACCATCTGCCCCCCTTACAGCCCCCCTCTCCGTCCACGACTGTTTCTCGGCCTGCGTGGCTGAGTCCTGAAGATCACTCAAATTATCCTCAGTTACCTCAGTCGTCAGTTCGGCCGCAAACATCAGAACAGCCGTGGACGGCACCGCAGCCGCCGCCTTCGCGGCCTCGTCCGCCGCGTTGTTTCCCGTCGTCACAAAGGACAGGTCTTTTCTGTGTGCCTGGCACTTTACGATAGCAATGCTTTTGGGCAACTTTACAGCCTGAATAAGCGCCACAACCTGCTTGTGGTGAAGGATCGGTGAGCCGTCCGATTTCTTAAAGCCTCTTGCCTTCCAAATGGCCGCGAATAGGTGGCATACGCCATGCGCATACGCCGAGTCTGTAAAGATGTTAACCGTGCGATCTTTAGCTATTATGCATGCTTCTGTTAGTGCTATTAGTTCTGCAAGCTGGGCCGAACATGGTTGCATGCATTGTCCGGCCTTTCTTGTTAGTGTTTCTCCGTTAGGTTTGCACTGTACGACGGCGTATCCTGACCTTAAATTTTCCCCCTCCCGATAGCAGGACCCATCCACAAAAAGTGAGAGTTCTGCTATCGCGAGCGGGTCGACTCCCAAATCAGGACGGAGTTTCACGAAAGCCTGTACCTCCCCCTCACACTCATGCGGTTGACCCTCGCTCGGGAGTGGTACCAGATCCGCCGGGTTACTGCCGTGGCATGTTTTTATCGTAACGTCCGAGTACTGCAGGAGCCTCATGTAAGCCTGTTGCCGTTGGCTGGTCAGAACAAATTTGCCTCTTTCAATCAAGTTTGCCAATTTGTGATGTGTCCAAATGCAAATGTCATATCCCATTGTCATGGCCGTTGCCTTCTCATACATCAAATGTGCTGCGGCCAGGGCCTGATAACAAGGTGGCAGACCCTGCTCCACCGGCGAAAGAGCTCTAGAGTAATATGCTATCGGTTGTTTTTTCCCACTCCCCCCCTGTGTTTGAGTCAGGACAGCTGTCGCATGCTGCGCTCTATGTGAGACGAATAGGTGGAAACACTTCTCATAATCCGGCAGCGCCAGGGCAGGGGCCTGTAACAACAGACGCTTAATGTTTATGAACGCGTCCTCCCCCTCCTCGGTCCATGTCAAGGGAGCGCGAAGCTTGTCTGTACCCGCCTCTTTTATCATCATCCTCAATGGCGCTGTCGCTATCGTATAGTCCTCCACCCACTCAGAGCTGTACCCAGTCATCCCTAAAAACGTCATCATCTGTCGGACCGTCAATGGCCTAGGTGCCTTGGATACAGCTTCGAGCTGCGTGGGTGAGATGCTTTTTATGCCCTTTTGAATAACGCGAGACAAGTACTCAACTTTTGGCTGGCAGTACTGCAGTTTTGATCGGGATGCCTTGTGGCCTCCCACGGCTAATCCACTCAAAACTTTGATGGAGTCCTCATGGCACTGCTGACGTGTATCCGAGCAGATTAGAATGTCATCTGCATACAGTAAAACCGTGCTGAGTAGTGTGTCGCACACTCCTTGCAAGTCTTCCTTGAGCGCCTTCGAGAAGTAATGCGGCGAGTGCGCGAACCCTTGTGGCAACCGGGTGTAAGAGTATTGTTTCCCCCTGTGGGTAAAAGCAAACAGATACTGAGACTCTTTTTCCAATGGAACACTGAAGAATGCCTGCGTGAGATCAATGACCGTATAGTACTGCGAGCTACTCGGGATGTTTGTCAGGAGGGTGTGTGGATTAGCGACTTCCGCCTCTGGTCCAGACACCACGTCGTTCACCGCCCTCAAATCGTGTACCAGTCTGTACCTAGCCCTGTCCGCCTTTAGCACTGGGTGGATAGGTGTATTACATCTGGATTTGAAAGGGACGAGCACTCCCCCCTTTAACAGTCCCTCAATCTGATGTGATATAGCTTCCTCCGACTCTGGCTTCATTGTATACTGTCTGATAAAGGGTGGTCTACAACCCTTCTTTAACCTGACCTTCACTGGCTGTGCCGACAATATTAGACCCACATCTGTGTCGTGTTTTGACCACAACCGTTCCGGGGTGCGCGCCAACATGTCCTGTTCCAGCAAAGCATCCGCCTCTGGAATAACGCAAAGGTCTCCTGGTAATCTGATTACTTGCGGTTTTGCCAAAACTGAAAAGGAAATCATTATTTTTATGAAACTCCCATCTGCACTGTTCCAAATTAGCGGAGATTCCGTGGAGACCCACCTTTGAGTCTCGGATTCCTGTATCATTGAACCTAGATGTTCGGATTCGTAACCAGGATTTATTCTCAGAGTGATGTGTGGGGCGGCGTCTCTTAGTCTATGTTGTTCCCGTAGATACTTACTCGTGTTAACCCTCAACACCGCGCCCTGTCTCCCTACAATTATCGTAGATGAGTTAATCTGCACCTGCTCGGGCTGTCCCCGCAACCATGCCTTGTTCCTAACTAGGTCACTATTCGTCAAATACTGTAGTGTGCAATGTGCCTCCATGTTTGTTTGTCTAGACTGGGGCAGTTGGGTTTTCAGAAATGGATCCCAGGGGTCACAGACCCTTTGCAGCTCTGCATCTATGTTGCCCAGCCAGAACACAGTGGCCTCTTTCTCCCCCGTCCCTTGTAGCATCATTTGGTACACGTCTTGTTCAATTTGAATCCCCTCAGGCGTACATAGGATTTTACAGCCTAGTTTACACATTGCATCTCGTCCCAAGAGATTGCGCGGGGTGCTGTCCGAAATTAATACAGGTATTGTTATGGTCTTGTTGTTATACGTCATAGAGATTGGATCTGATGTGGGTATTAATTGTGTTTTTCCCGAGAATCCGACCGTCCGAACATACTGTCCAGACTGGGGTAAGTGAGCGGCGTATTTTTGCTTTATGCAGGAAAAACCTGCTCCAGTGTCTGCCATCATCTCTGTTAATTTGCCCTCCACTAGGACCCGCAGAATAGGTTCTTGCTCAGCTCCCTTGGAAACCACAATCATTTGATTTCCCCCCGTCGCATTCTCTGGGCACCCCTAGTGATTACCCCCCTGGTTTCGGGGCCCTCCTGTCTCCCCCTGGTCGTGGGGCCCTTGTGACTCCCCCTGGCGCACGGGTCTTCCATACTCCGAGCCGGGACGGTATGGTTGCCTACATCTCATTTCCCTGTGTCCCTGCATGCCGCAGTTCCAACAGTGGAAACGGGGAAACTGTTGTTCGTTCCCCGGTCCCTGTGTAAACCGTGGGCCTGATTGCCCATTCCCTGCCTGCCGCCTGGACGCCTGGTTCTGTGAACTATAGCCATAACTTCTCACTACCTGAGGTGCAGGCGGGGGTCCCTGGTCCTGCATGGGTGGAGAGGTAGCAGATGACACCATTACTGCCTGCAACCTCCTTTGGGGCTGCAGTTGTTGCTGAGTTAACTTCCTTGAGTCATTTCTATCCTGATCCCTGACTTTCTGCTCCTGAGCCCTTTGCTTCTCCACACTATGTGTTACATGTGCACAGAACAAAGGATAAGTCATGTCCATTAACCCCACCACGTCTTCCAGTCTATTCTTAACCACCTCTGGAAGCCCTCTCATCACACTTTCTCTAAACATCGCTCTCTGCAACGGGTCAATTTCTGGGTTGTGTCCTAGCTCACCTCTCCACTCCTTCAGTATTTTGTTCACATAGCACATGTTCACCGGCAATTGCGTGACATAAGGTGGGGATGTTGGTTTCCCTATATCCGTCTCTCTCTGATTTAGCGCTAAAGCTTCCTGCCTGTATGCTCTCCCCTTCTGGGCGTAGAGCTTCATTACCCCCAACTCTTCTGTCCTCTTTTTCAACCTCTTTTTGCTGCTGTCGCCTGGCTTGTGGTTACGAATCATTACATTCATCTCTTCGCATATGTCGAGATCAAAAGTACCTCCGGAAGGCCATTTTGTGTCCCCGGCCTTTGTACGCCTCTGCCAACGGACACCAACCTTGAGAATTAGGTTCTTTATCAACGGGTTGGTGTCCAACAGTATGTCCTCTGCTGTATGCATCGTTGTTTAGTGTGTATATGTGTTTATTGTGTTGTGTGTGTGTGTGTGTGGTTGTACTTCAGCTACTACTACTCTACAACTACCTACTACTCTACAACTACCACTCCAGGAACAACAGTTAACCTAGATCTACTCTCTACAACTACCACTCCAGGAACAACAGTTAACCTAGATCTCCTACTCTACAACTACCACTCCAGGAACAACAGTTAACCTAGATCTCTCTACAACTACCACTCCAGGAACAACAGTTAACCTAGATCTCCTACTCTACAACTACCACTCCAGGAACAACAGTTAACCTAGATATCCTACTCTCTCCTACTCTACAACTACCACTCCAGGAACAACAGTTAACCTAGATCTCCTACTCTCTCCTACTCTACAACTACCACTCCAGGAACAACAGTTAACCTAGATCTACTACTCTCTCCTACTCTACAACTACCACTCCAGGAACAACAGTTAACCTAGATCTACTACTCTCCTACTCTACAACTACCACTCCAGGAACAACAGTTAACCTAGATCTACTACTCTCTCCTACTCTACAACTACCACTCCAGGAACAACAGTTAACCTAGATCTACTACTACAACGCTACTACAACTCGGTGTGTGTGTATGTGTGTGACTGTGTGTGTGTGAGTCTGTGTGTGTGTCGGTGTGTGTGTGTGTTTGTGTGTGTGTGTGTGTGTGTGTGTGTGTGTGTGTGTGTATTGTATGTGTGTGTGTCTGTGTGTGTGTCGGTGTGTGTGTGTGTTTGTGTGTGTGTGTGTGTGTGTGTGTGTGTGTATTGTATGTGTGATTGTGTGTGTGTGTTTGTGTGTGATTGTGTGTGTGTGTGTGTGTGACCGTGTGTGTGTGACTGTGTGTGTGTGTGTTTGTGTGTGTGTGTGTGTGTGTGTGTGTGTGTGTATTGTATGTGTGATTGTGTGTGTGTGTGTGTGTGGTTGTGTGTGTGTGTGTGTGTGTGTGACTGTGTGTGTGTGTGTGTGTGTGTGTGTGTGTGTGTGTGTGACTGACTGTGTGTGTGTGTGTGTGTGTGTATGTATGTATGTCTACCACCAGGGGTCAGAGAGAGAGAGAGAGAGAGAGAGAGAGAGAGAGAGAGAGAGAGAGAGAGAGAGAGAGAGAGAGAGAGAGAGATGGCTGTGAATGAATTGAAGGAGAAGGGAAGAAGGGCTTTTTATGCCATCAAAAGGAAAATTCCAATTGACATCCCAATTAGGACCTGGCTCAAAATTCTAAATTCCGTAATAAATCCAATAATATTATATGGCAGTGAAGTGTGGGGTCCATTAACTAACCAAGATTTCCCAAAATGGGAAAAACACCCATTAGAAGTACTGCATGCAGAATTGTGCAAAAACCTACTTAAGGTCCACAGACACACTGCCAATAATGCATGCAGGGCAGAACTCGGCCAATACCCCCTAATCATTCAAATTCAAAAGCGAGCCATAAAATTTTACACACACCTCCAATCAAGTGACCCCCACTCCTACCACTACAAAGCCCTTCAGAGCCAAGAGATGAACCCAGATAAGAGTCCCCTCTGCCAGCTAGTCAGAAATCTCTGCCCACAAATGCCTCAGGACAGATACCAAAAAATCTGGCCCAACCAAATAACCTCAAAACAAAAAGAAAACTATATAGAATATTGGAACAAATCAACCAAATCTCAAAGTAAATTAGAATTCTATTTGACCCTAAACAGAGAGTACACGGTGGCAGAATACCTGACCACTGTGAATGATATAAATTTAAGAGAGAGACAGAACCTCACTTCCTACTATACTGTGAGAAATACAAGGATCTAAGAGAAGTTTTCTTTTATAAAATAAATAAAATTGATCCACAGTTTATCCATCTCCCTGATAATCAAAAGCTGTTATATATATGTGGGGAGAAAAGTCAGTGTACAGTATTAGCTGCAAAATATGTAGATGGTTGTCATACAATAAGAGAACAAGCCCTGTAAATACACGTATCTGGGTGGCTACATCTGTAAAATGACTACCCGATTGAATGATTATTTTGTAATTTAATATAGTAGTTAATAGTATAATAGTTTCTGTTGATTGTTTTACTTATTGATATGTTATTGTTTGTATATTGGACTTGATTTGGCAATAAGTATGTTGATATTTCATGCCAATAAAGCCTATTTGAATTGAATTGAATTGAATTGAGAGAGAGAGAGAGAGAGAGAGAGAGAGAGAGCTATCTCTCTTGGCAGAACGCCCAGACCTGGGAGCTGGCTTTCCGCCCAGAATGAGCTATCTTCAGCAGTTTTTGTTTTGAAAATTTGAGAGTCACAGTTATGTGAAAGGGGTCGGGGAGAGGTTTGAAGAGGTTTGAAGAGGTTTGAAAAGATGGAGAAAAATTTTGACCAGAGGTCGAAAACATGCAATTAAAATTGATTAGTGGCGCACTTTATGGCTTGTTAAAAGAGGAATCGCCCCAGTGTAAAACACCTCACCAGTCGTCGTGTTCGTTTTAGCCGTCCATCCAGACCTCGTCAACACAGTCAGCTCAACTTTTCCCTCCCGCAGAAACTCTGACGGATATTTATAATAACAAGCCCAACGCTTACCTTTTTGTCGACAACCGGCAGAATTTCTACGGGAGAGGTCCGGAGCTGGCCGTGTGAGGGGGCCCGGCAGGGCGGTCTACAGGTCAAGGGTCACCAAATGTTGTGGAAAGGTTGTTTAACACAGCAGGAGACGATATTTCCAATTGTAACAAATAGGTAATTTATTTAAGAAAAGAAGTTCTTAACAGCAAGAGCTATGGGTCGAGCAGAGGATCACCACAGCTTGAACAAAAAACACTCTGTCCCCAATCCCTTTGCCTGTCCCCTAAATCCCCTCTCAGTCCTGCCCCCCCATGACAGATATGATGACGTATCATATCATGTCAGATCTGACATGACGTACATTAAGATGATACGTAGATTTAACATCGGAGAGAGAACATGAAGAGAGATAAACAAGATATGATGTCCACACACGATATGATGTAGAGAGTGAGATGTGTGTGTGTGTGTGTGTGTGTGTGTGTATGTGTGTGTGTGTCTGTGTGTGCGTGCGTCTGCGTACAGACGTATGTGTATTGTATGTGTGTATTGTGTCACAGGGAATGTGTGTGTGTGTGTGTGTGTCGGTGTGTATGTCTGTGCGACTGTGTGTGTCTGTGTACGTGTGTGTCCGTGTGTCTGTGTGTGTGTGCTGTGCCTGTGTGAAAGAGAGAAAAGAACAAGATATGAAAGCATACAATGTCCGAGATTACCAGCACACAACATGCCGTACTGAAATGTCCATCTGTTCCAAATTGTTTTAAGAACGTCAGCCAGACCGTCTTTCAGCACTGCTAGTTGACCTATATTAAACTAGTCCACCTCATACACATTTTCCCCAACAGCACTCTGGGAGCTGGTATCAGAAAGTATCGTCTTCAGACTGCCAGAACGCAGTTCCGTGTGGCAGAACGGTGCAAACGATCAAATACTTTGCCTAAAACGACCAAAATCGTTTTAGTCTGGACATGGCCTAAGCCTGGTGGTGGAGATAACAATAACACCCTGCTAATTGTATTACAGAGATTTTTACAACAAGATATAATCATCTCCTCTCCATCATCCAGTCCTATTAAGCAGATCACATCTCAAACCTACCGCAGTCCTGGCAGAGAACAGCCCAGAGCTGTGTAGCTGTTTGTGTGTGTGTGAGTGTGTGTTTGTGTGTGTGTGTGTGTGTGTGTTCACTCCTGCATCTCCATTTCAAATTTGACACATTCATTCATTGTTTTAGTGTCGGCCTGGAGCCAGTTCTTCTGTATGATGAGGAAACAAGGTTGACTCCCCATCACTCACTCACTGCTGTTGAGGTCAATTTTATACAGCATTTCAACTTACTGTGTTTCTCTGTTGTACGCGGTTGGTCTTTGGTCATACTGGCTGTAGTCAGTGGATGTTTCCAAGGAGGCATAAAACACTTGATGACTTAGTTTCACAGACCTGTCTAACCAACAGGTGACTCGCTGACCTGTCTTACATTCAGATTCAGATTCAGAGTTTTATTTGCCACATGGAAGCAATATACAATCATACAGTTTTCATACAAAATCATAAATACAGTTCTACCATGGGCAAAAGGAGCAGGAAGAAGAATACATACTAAACTAAACAAGTATCACTTGGTGGTCGGCGTACAACCTAATTTACACAAAATAATAATTCATACCATATACAAAGAAGCAAACAATCCACAGATTAAACAAAAATGTATAATAAAGAAGAAAGAAAAGATCTCACTATTCAGATTCACATTTGAATTTCATACTGACAAATCTTTTTTTTTAATAATAATTCTTTTTGAAGTGACAAACACTATTACACCCCGTAAACTCGCTATGGAGAGAATTCCACAACTTTACACCAATAACCAATAACATAACAGGTGGCTGTTCATATTTCATTCATTCATTCAAGCTTTATTTATATCTCTGAAAATCATTGACGGCAGGCCTTCATTTTCAATGATGCAGAGATTACAGTTAAAGCAAACGAGTGGATTGAAACAAAAATAAAAGTCAGATAAACAAAACAAACAAATGATGTCCATATCCATTATTTCTCAGCGTTCTCCTTGCCAGTATCTGCATCAGCGCTTGTTTCAGTTTCTGTGTGTTGAAAGGGTTAAATGTTTTTTATTTTATTTTTTGCAATAAAATGGATGCAGAGATGTAGTTTGCAGTATAGCCTAATGGTTTGGTAATGGTTCAGTAATGGATCAGAGAAGCCTCAGGCCTCTGGTGTCTGGAGAGAGCCCTGCTATTCTGATTTAACTGTAGGTCCATCTAGGTTTATGACGATGTTATTGTGCACATACTGTATCTTGCACGTGGCCATGATAATGGCCCTCACCTTTCACAATTTTGATGATAACAGCCTAATTTAGTGGAGAAAACTTTGGAAAGATGTCAGCTCATGTTAGCAAAAATAATGCAAAATGTACCTAACGCGACGGTCAATGTTGGTGAGACTGTAGGAGGGCGGTTACTAACGTTGAGTACATTAGGAAATAAATGGTTTCTATCCATACAGTTGAATAAGACAGTTTCAAGGAAATGGTAAATACATTGGAT
Source organism: Notolepis coatsorum (assembly GCF_963971535.1). Taxonomy (NCBI): domain Eukaryota; kingdom Metazoa; phylum Chordata; class Actinopteri; order Aulopiformes; family Paralepididae; genus Notolepis; species Notolepis coatsorum. The sequence goes on from NC_140175.1 coordinate 53,400,093, forward strand.
TCACAATAGGACTTATCAAGCCACTAGGAGGGATATGAGGACTGTGTGTATGTGTAACTAGGAGGGATATGAGGACTGTGTAGCTATAACTAGGAGGGATATGAGGACTGTGTGTATGTGTAACTAGGAGGGATATGAGGACTGTGTGTATGTGTAACTAGGAGGGATATGAGGACTGTGTAGCTATAACTAGGAGGGATATGAGGACTGTGTGTATGTGTAACTAGGAGGGATATGAGGACTGTGTGTATGTGTAACTAGGTGGGATAAGAAGAAGGACACATTTAAATAGCCAAACACACACACACACACACACACACACACATGCACGCGCGCGCACGCACGCACGCGCACACACACACACACACACACGCACACACACTATTCCGACCTGACTCTGCTTGCTCTCTTCATCCTCCTAGCCACGGCCTCCCAACAGGCCCAAACCCAAGATGGCATCGTCATCCCCAGCGGCGGCGGTCAAGCTTTCGGCCAGCCGGGGCACGTCAGGCGCGCGGCGGAGACGGACGCGGTGCAGGAAGTGTGAGGCGTGTCTGCGTACGGAGTGTGGAGAGTGTCACTTCTGTAAAGACATGAAGAAGTTTGGAGGCCCGGGCCGGATGAAACAGTCCTGTATCATGAGGCAGTGCATCGCTGTAAGTTCACCTGCTCTTTGCGTCTCTCACCGTGTTCTGGTTCCCTTTAATATACCCATTAAAATATAAGACCACCCTGATTATAAAATTACTTTTAACCTCTTAACAGGCATGGCCATTTTTTTACTTGAACTTGAGGACTGCATACTTTTCTTTGCAAAGCTTAGCTGTATACTTATAGCATATGAGCCTGGTCTCTTTTGAAAGATAACATTCTGAAGTTACTAATGCAAAAAATGAAAAATCACTTTTAGTGCTAATGAAATAGAGTAACAGAGGTCTGAAGTTGAGTTGAACTTGAACTTGTGTACTCACATTTTTCTGTAGCGTCTGCAATATAAAAATAAGAAATATAAAAAAAAAAAGGGATAAGCTGGAAAACACTGCGGTTCCATAGCCTGAAGTATTATGTAGTACAGGTGCAGATTTTTATAAAAATCCGTTTAGAAGGGGAGCTCCAGTAGCTCACCGCATATCTCGGCGCTATTTCTGCGTCGGGGGAAAACCGTGCTGCGTCACGGATCTGGGGGACGCGAGTTTGATTCCCGGACCCGCTGTCATTTCCCAGAATGTCTTCCCCTGATCTATATCCTGTTTCAACCTACATCTGTCGGTCATGCTTGACCAGAAAAGCGATAAACGCTAAAAAATTAAGTTAAAAAAAAAAAAAAAAAAAAATCCGTTTAGAAATGGGTCTTTGAGAGAGGTTCGTTTTAAACCGTGCGACAAAATACTGATAATAGAGTACAAAAACAATTGTGTATTACACACGCACCCATATGAACACCCACACACACGCACACACACACACACACACACACACACACACACACACACACACACACACACACACACACACACACACACACACACACACACACACACACACACAGTTCTTTGTGTATGACATTATAATGAGCACCAATTTGAACTATTAACCTCAGACTTGTTTATGCCTAAGGTTAAATGATAAGTCAGAGTCAGAGATTTTATTTGCCATATATGTATGAATCCACATTGGAATACAGGTACAGAGCAAACACTGTGTGTCTACAACTAATGCAATACAGGAGCAGAGTAGAAACAGTACAGATTTTTTAATTACATTTTTTTAAACACAGACAGTATAAAAGGACAAATGCTAAAGTTGATATCAACATCCCCTAAAGTGCATATCATAGTAAAAGTGCATAATGCATAGAGGCACAATTTACAGTAAAAGTGCATATAATCAAAGTGCGTGATGCACAGACACACAGAAACAGCACTTTCACAACCTGACTAATAACACACCAAATAAAAATAGGATAATATACAAATCTAGCCTTTGGAGTTATTCAGTTGGATAATGCCCAATGAGCTGTACATTAACATTAACATATTTTAATGGACAAGGCAGAGAACCGTCTGACACGAAGCAGAAGACTGTGGCCAAGTCCACTAAAATAATGTTAATGTACTCGAGTCAAGTGTCAAGTGTTCAAAGGGCATTATACCATAGCTGATGACCAAAGATAAAACATCTAATAAAGATAAGGAGTATTTATTGTTCTTTTTATTTGTTTTACTTTACAACATTAACACTTGTGACACTTGAGAATCTGAATACTTACCTGGAACTAGCTTGTTGTTTGTTGTTATCAGCTAGAAAGGTAACGCTATGCTAGCAGGCATTACAGTTGCTAGTGTTGCATTAGGTTTGCAAACACTGCAAACAGTGAATAACCCCCCCAACCCCCCAAATGGCTGGATAGCTACCCAAGCTTTGTGTTAAACATACTGTTAGATCATATTCACTGTTTGCTAACCTTATGTAATGCTAGCTACCGTAATGCATGCTAGCATAACATTAGCTTTCTGATACTATGGCAAGATATTATGGAGCGAGTCCACACTATGTAGTCAGCGCATTCTTTTAGAACGGTGATCAGACAGTTTGGTTGGAATTACATACAGTAGCACTAGTAGGTGTCCAGTTGACTAGTTGACCCGTCTAACTTCTAGGGGACTAGCTGACCTGTTTAACTGACCTGTCTAATCTCCAGGTGACTAGCTAACCTGTCTAACTTCTAGCGGACTAGATGACCTGTCTAGCCGACCTTCTAAGGACCTAGCTGAATCGCTGACCTATCTAACTGACCTGTCTAACCTCCAGGCGACTAGCTGACTTGTCTAACTTCCATGTTATTGTACTGTGGTGTGTTCTGCCCCCAGCCTGTGCTGCCCCACACCGCAGTGTGTCTGGTGTGTGGAGAGGCAGGGAAGGAGGACACAGTGGAGGATGAGGACGACAAGTTTAACTTGATGCTCATGGAGTGTTCTATCTGCAACGAGATCGTCCACCCCAACTGTCTCAAGGTACGTCACTCCATACTGACTAAACCCCAACTATCTTAAGGTACGTCACTCCATACTGACTAAACCCCAACTGTCTTAATGTACGTCACTCCATACTGACTAAACCCCAACTGTCTTAAGGTACGTCACTCCATACTGACTAAACCCCAACTGTCTTAAGGTACGTCACTCCATACTGACTAAACCCCAACTGTCTTAAGGTACGTCACTCCATACTGACTAAACCCCAACTGTCTTAAGGTACGTCACTCCATACTGACTAAACCCCAACTGTCTTAACACTTCCAGTGCCACTGATTAACATGGTAAAGCATGGTTAAATGCCACCACCCACTTCAATGATATCGTTGTGAACGCATAATCTCTGTCTTAAATGATGGCTATGTGTCTAATCTGCCCGTCGTTTATCAATGACTTGTTTGCAGTCAACATTGTCGAAACGGATTGTTTTTTAATCACTTCATTTCCGTTTTATAGCATTTTGAAAAGCCCTCGTTTTCAAGGAAAATATAAAGATTCTGTGATAATCGGCATTTACTGGAATATTCGGGCATACACAAAAACGTTGTAATTTTTCTGCCTATTTATGAATAGTTTTCAAATAAACGCTAGATTATCGATAGTATATGTGTACTTATGCACGCTATAGAGGCGATCTGAAAAATCGATTCTCTCATTTCCTCATCAGCGATCACAGCCACACACACACACACACGCATAGGGCAAACGCTGATATATAGGTGAAAATAGCTCTGATTATCCTAAGACTGGTCAAATAAATTCCTTACCTCAGATCAGATGTTATCCAAAAAGATTATTCCAATTCCTGATCGCCATTCCAAATATCGATCACGCTTACAGGTGTTTGGTACTGTAAATACATAATCCACGCGTTTTCCGGGCCGGCGATCACAATGGATTCTTCAGTTGGCCTTGACGGAAAAGTAAAATGAGGAAACTGCCCCCCCCCCCCTTCGTCAGTCTACTCTAAAGTAATGGGGTGCAGTTACACAGGGAGAGACGATAGGGGGCGGTATCTTCCCAATTGAGCTCAGAGAGAGTCTGCAACACTAACCTGAGGCTCGATTGATGAAATATGAATTCAAATCACCAATAAAAACAAATACGACAAACAAACGCTATATAGCGTTGGCGGGCACTCAACGGTCGGCATGAACTAACGACAAAACGCGTGGCTGGCATCCAAAGTGTTAATGTACGTCACTCCATACTGACTAAACCCCAACTGTCTTAAGATACGTCACTCCATACTAACTAAACCCCAACTGTCTTAAGATACGTCACTCCATACTGCCCATAGTGTAGTACCTCATAGTGTGAACAAAGCATTAGTCTTCCAAATTCTGCATTCCGACCTATGTCATCTGTTATCTCTCTGTTGTTAGAAACCCTCATTGAAACCAATGGGTACAGCTCAGCTGTTTTCGATTAGATGCAATGTCATTCACTCATTCACCAGGTGGCTTACAGGCATGGCACTTTGTGCAAGACTGGTTTAATCCATACAATTAGGGATGCTCGATATTGGCTTTTTTACCGATACCGATATTCCAATATTGTCCAACTCTTAATTTCCGATACCGATATCAACCGATACCGATATATGCAGGGTTTCCCCCCCCCAAAAACTGAATAATTTCAGGTAACTAATAATTTCACTGGATATATATATAACAAATATTGTTATTGTTTTTTAGTTTTTTTAAACCGATACCGATATTTTCCGATATCACATTTTACTGCCGATAATATCGGACATCCCTACATACAATCCATACACAGAATACTGTGTCTATCGGTGACCCTGTATGTCCTGCTAGGTTAATCAGCACTGGCAGCACAGCACATCATTTGTCTGGTTTCCTACAATCTAACAGTCTCTCTCTGTTGTCAGGTGAAGGACTCAGGAGGTGTGGTCAATGACGAGTTACCAAACTGCTGGGAGTGTCCTAAGTGCAGCCATGCAGGGAAGACAGGGAAAGTAAGCATCTATGTGGATGTGGAGATAGAGCTGTCGTCTGGTAATTGGAAGGTTCCTGGTTTGATTCCGGCTTCTCCCGGGAAAGTGCCCAAGTATCCTTGAGCAAGACACTTAACCCATAACATACATGCACGGTTGCCTCCGCTGTCGGTGTGTGAATTCGTGAGTGAATGTGTGAATGAGAGGCATAAGTTGTAAAGCGATTTGGATAAAAGCTGCTATATAAATGCAGTCCATTTACCATGTCATCTTACACTCTACACTACAGTATGGTATATACGTACACTACATACTATATTACATTACAGTATATACACTACATACTATACTACATTACAGTATGATATATACACTACATACTATACTGCACTAAAGTATGGTATATACACTACATACTATACTACATTACAGTATGATATATACACTACATACTATACTGCACTAAAGTATGGTATACACTACATACTATACTACAACATACAGTATGGTATATACACTACATACTATACTACATTACAGTATGATATATACACTACATACTATACTGCAATACAGTATGGTATATACACTACATACTACACTACATTATGATTATTACACTTAATTAAAGAGCAAAAGGTATAAAGTCCTTGTCCTTGTTTTCCCCCTTCTGGCCGTCAAGCAAAAAAGAGGACCGGGGTTTAAGTATGCGTCCAACCTGCCCGGCTCGCTGCTGAAAGAACCACGGCCGAACCGGGACATTAAAGAGGAGCCCGACACCCCCGGCCTGCCCACGACCACCATCACCTCCCTGAGCACCACCACCTCCTCTTCCCTGAAGCGGAAGCTAGAACGAGAGGAGACCCCCAGGAGAAAAGAGGAGGAGTCTCTGAAGAAGCGCCCCCCGGTGCTTTCTCTGGATGGTATGGTCCGACCCCGGCTGGAGGACAACCCTCTGAGGAAGAAGAGGAAACTGTTCGACACCAACGATGAACCGGTCATTGTCAAAAAGAAGGTATTCCTTTTATTTATTTATTAAATTACAATTTTTTGTTGGTTGTTTTTCACCAAACACATTCAGTATATTCTAAAGCTTCCACAGCTGTGTTTCAGTTTTCCTGAAATGGCATGCTAGCATTATTAGCATTCCTCATTGAAACCATGGGACACAGCTAGCTCCAAGCCTCCAGCTAGCTGTGTTGCACTGTTTCACTGAGGCATGTTAGCAATGCTAATATTAAATGTTATGTAATTTAATTGTTTTCTTTAGAGAATGACTTAAATCTCCTAAATGGTTTTGGTTCTAAATGGATTATGCATTTCTGAAGGTTTCTGACACGTAAAAATGGCACTACTTGAACATACACCAGGGGTTCCCAAAGTTTTCAGGCCGCGACCCCCGGAATAACGGTGTCAGAGAGCCGCGACCCCCACTATTATACACTGTAATTTTTTTTTATCTAAATATGAACCATTAAATAAAGGTTGTAATCTGTAAATGTATTTGACTTTACTGTAATTTGACAGTAAGTATTTGGCAACTGTTGCTGCCAGACATTTACAGTTTCTTTTACAGTTTTCTTTTTTACAGTGTAGGAGGTGGTTGAAACATGCAAACGTTCACACGCACACGCAATAATAAGCATTGTAGGCTTTTAACACGCACAATAACTACACAAAATAACACAATAATCAAACAACCATAAAATGAATACATATAGCACGTTTAATTTAGTAGGATAATGTTCAACTCACCTAATGAGATGGGCACTATGCATGGAGCACAACAAGTCCAGTCTGTGTTTAATTGTGGAGACAGCGACTCGGAGATCATCCTCCACATTCAGACGTGATCTGTACTTAATTCTTTATATAAGTCAGTGCAGAGAACGTTTTTTTTGCATAGGTAGGTAGATCCAAATGGCATCAATACATCCATTGGATAGCTGTGCGTATTCCCCCTCAACTGATATCCAGAACTCAGCCAGCGGCTTGGACTGAAACACTGTCTTTAAGGTTCGGTCGCTTGATTTCCTCGGGGAAATACTTTTTAAACCGTTCAAGAAGGGCTTTGAGGTGAGTTGTTATAGACATCTTCACTGTGTTCACACTCAGTTAATTTTCCTCCATAAATTCATCAAGCTCTGGAAACATACAAATCCGTCCCATTTCTACTCCAGCGCTCGAGTTTCCTCGTGAATGCTTGTATTTTATCATTGAGCGACAGGATGGTTGTGTTTTCACCTTGTAGTGAGAGATTAAGTCCATTCATTTTAGCAAATATGCAAGACAAATATGCTAGCCTTGTTATCCAGTCGGGATCGGAGAGGTGGGCAGCGAGCTGGGGCGCATTCTCCATCAGAAACAAGCGCGCCTCATCCCCCAGCTCAAACAGGTGTTGTGCGCGCCGTAGCTATGATGTGCATTATGTAGGACAAAGGAAATCCATACGCTGAATATGATTTATTATCAGCATTTTAGCAGTAGTTTTTTTTACCTGTTGACTCATCCATAGTTTACAATAATAAGAAAATCATTATTTTTCATCTCTGTGTTATAATAATTTTCCAATAAGAGTGCGTGGCTGGCTGAATCTATCTCCCCTCCTGGATAAATGAACCGACTGAGCGAAACTGCGCCCCCTCTCTATATCTTACACTGCAGGCACGTACATAGCCTCTCTAGGAGCATTGGTAGCACTTTATAATAACACCCTGTTATAATACATTTATAAGGTATTTGTAGATAATGAACTAATCATGAACAAACCATTTATATACATTCATAAATGATTATTAAATCATTTATAACTATATTTGTATAACATTTACAAAGTATTTATAACGCATTAGTGGATAATGAACTAATCATGAACAAACCATTTATATACATTCATAAATGATTATTAAATCATTTATAACTATATTTGTATAACATTTACAGATTAGTTCTACATTATTTATAACTCATTATCAACATTGTTTGTACTTGATTTGTTCATCATTAAATAATGTTGTTTAATGTGTAGTAACACATTTGTAGATGCTTTGAAAAATGGATATGAAAAAACGACTATACTGTATCTCCATTTATTTTTCATGTTCAACAAATGATTTGTTAAGACATTCATAAAACATCTATAAATCATTTGCAGATGCTATTGTGGGGGCCAATATGAAGTGAAGCCTATTCATCATTAACAAATGTCTAATACAGTTAATTATTTGTTTACTTTTTCATCACATGTTACAAATGTTGTAGACAGCTTTCGGATACACCCTTCTTTGTGACATCAAACAGTGACAGAATTAGGACTAAAGATAAATGTAATTGTATTAACATGTAAAATACATGTGCATGACATATTGTGTAACATGGGGGGGCACTAGGACCCAGGAGTACCCTGGCCAGGTATTGAAGAGTATCTAGAGAGGAAGTCTCACGCGAGTGAGACTTGACGTCACGTGTGTTGCTGTCTTTTGGAATGGAAGCACGATACATGCAGAACCAAGTTATCTGTGCTGCTCCTGCCCCACGCTTTTAATAAGGTATGAGCAGTTTAAACACCTTTTTTGTTGGTAAATCTATTCCACCATTTCCGACCTACAAACAAGTACAACTCTTATATGTTGTGTAGACGCACTTGATGTGGTGGGCGCTAACGTTACATTTGTTCCTAATGTGTGCTCAGTATATTGCGGTATGTGATGATGACACGACACACAAGAGTAATAATTATTTGTATTTTCAGGCTGTATCGGCGCCTATGCAGTCTGAAAATACAAATAATTATTACCCTTGTGTGTCGTGTCATCATCACATACCGCAATATACTGAGCACACATTAGGAACAAATGTAACGTTAGCGCCCACCACATCAAGTACGTCTACACAACATATAAGAGTTGTTTGTAGGTCGGAAATGGTGGAATAGATTTACCAACAAAAAAGGTATTTAAACTGCTCATACCTTATTAAAAGCGTGGAGCAGGAGCAGTGCGGATAACTTGGTTCTGCATGTATCGTGCTTCCATTCAAACAGACGGCAACACACGTGAAGTCAAGTCTCACTCTCGTGAGACTTCCTCTCTAGATACTCTACCTGGCCAGGGTACTCCTGGGTCCTAGTGCCCCCCCATGTTACACTATAGTCATGCACATGTATTTTATATGTTAATACAATTGCATTTATCTTTAGTCCTAATTCTGTCACTGTTTGATGTCACAAAGAAGGGTGTATCCGAAAGCTGTCTACAACATTTGTAACATGTGATGAAAAAGTTAACAAATAATTAACTGTATTAGACATTTGTTAATGATGAATAGGCTTCACTTCAGATTGGCCCCCACAATAGCATCTGCAAATAATTTATCAATGTTTTATGAATGTCTTAACAAATCATTTGTTGAACATGAAAAATAAATGGAGATACAGTATAGTCGTTTTTTCATATCCATTTTTCAAAGCATCTACAAATGTGTTACTACACATTAAACAACATTATTTAATCAATCAAATCAAGTACAAACAATGTTGATAATGAGTTATAAATAATGTAGAACTAATCTGTAAATGTTATACAAATATAGTTATAAATGATTTAATAATCATTTATGCATGTAAATAAATGGTTTGTTCATGATTAGTTCATTATCCACTAATGCGTTATAAATACTTTGTAAATGTTATACAAATATAGTTATAAATGATTTAATAATAATTTATGAATGCATATAAATGGTTTGTTCATGATTAGTTCATTATCTACAAATACCTTATACATGTATTATAACAGGGTGTTATTATAAAGTGCTACCGGAGCGGTATTTTGACTGATTGAAGCCAACTCGACTTTGGCATCCCTTGACAATTTATATTGTAAGGGATAATAATTAGCCAATACGATTCAAGCTTAACTCACATGTGGATGGTCTTTGCACATCAAAACGCCCACCAGGGGGATGCCAGATGAGATTTGGCTTTAGACCAATCAAATCACATTAAAAGCTAAATGTCATCTTAGCCTTTGTTCTAGCTAGTTGAACAATGGAAGGTGACAGAGATCTAGACTCTAGAGTATCTGACCGTGAATGATTTCACAAAATTACGATTTGAACATCAATTACAAATTAAAGAAAATGGAAGGCTGACACCACAACTGTGTATTGTTCAGGCGAGAGGGAGTAAGGGACAACGAAAAACACTCAAAATGAATTGCCGTCAATGAGGAAATGGAATACTGGACAGCTCTAATTTAGGGCTGTCAGTTTATCGCGTTAATTAGATTAATTAATTACACAGCAAATTATCGCGTTATGAAAATTAACTCAAAATTAATTTAAAAACTATTTTTTTCTTTTTTTTTAATCTCATTCATTCCATAATAACGTAGAATAAACATTTACAGACTTTTTTTTAAATGGTCTATTTGCATGTTCTTGGTATCTGATTCTAGGGACATCTATGGATCTCAGGGAATGTATTCCCATGTGTCAGAAATAATGTGTATGTTACTAGGCTTGAGTAAATTGTAATGAACCAAATGAGAATATCAATTCAATTAAATTGTTTTATCTTTCACTGTGAATAACACCATGCTAAAATTGACCAGACCTGAAAAATCTAAGCAAATGAATAAATGGAAGATGATTAAACAGAAGGTTTTGTAGATACAGTACTGAATTCTGCCATCCAATATAGAATATCAGGCCTAAAATGGTTATGCGATTAAAATGCGATTAATTAGATTAATTAATTACAAATCCTGTAATTAATTAGATAATTTTTTTTAATCGCCTGACAGCACTACTTTTATTTTTTTTACAAAGCTTACCAAAATCGCTCTTAATCACCCATTTCTGAACAGATTTGAATGGACCTGTACTACATATGACTGCAGGCTATGGACCCGTTGTGTTTTCAAGTTCAGACCTATGTTACAGTACTTAAGACCTATGCACTGCAAGATGATAATAGTCTGTGTTGTGTTCTCATCTTCACTGCAAGTTGATCATAGTATGTGTTGTGTTCTCATCTTCACTGCAAGACGATCATAGTGTGTGTTGTGTTCTCATCTTCACTGCAAGTTGATCATAGTGTGTGTTGTGTTCTCATCTTCACTGCAAGATGATCATAGTGTGTGTGTTGTGTTCTCATCTTCACTGCAAGATGATCATAGTGTGTGTGTTGTGTTCTCATCTTCACTGCAAGTTGATCATAGTGTGTGTTGTGTTCTCATCTTCACTGCAAGACGATCATAGTGTGTGTGTTGTGTTCTCATCTTCACTGCAAGATGATCATAGTGTGTGTGTTGTGTTCTCATCTTCACTGCAAGTTGATCATAGTGTGTGTTGTGTTCTCATCTTCACTGCAAGACGACCATAGTGTGTGTTGTGTTCTCATCTTCACTGCAAGATGATCATAGTGTGTGTGTTGTGTTCTCATCTTCACTGCAAGATGATCATAGTGTGTGTGTTGTGTTCTCATCTTCACTGCAAGATGATCATAGTGTGTGTGTTGTGTTCTCATCTTCACTGCAAGTTGATCATAGTGTGTGTTGTGTTCTCATCTTCACTGCAAGACGATCATAGTGTGTGTTGTGTTCTCATCTTCACTGCAAGATGATCATAGTGTGTGTGTTGTGTTCTCATCTTCACTGCAAGATGATCATAGTGTGTGTGTTGTGTTCTCATCTTCACTGCAAGTTGATCATAGTGTGTGTTGTGTTCTCATCTTCACTGCAAGACGATCATAGTGTGTGTTGTGTTCTCATCTTCACTGCAAGATGATCATAGTGTGTTGTGTTCTCATCTTCACTGCAAGACGATCATAGTTTGTGTTGTGTTCTCATCTTCACTGCAAGATGATCATAGTGTGTGTTGTGTTCTCATCTTCACTGCAAGATGATCATAGTGTGTGTTGTGTTCTCATCTTCACTGCAAGATGATCAGTGTGTGTTGTGTTCTCATCTTCACTGCAAGATGAACATAGTGTGTGTTGTGTTCTCATCTTCACTGCAAGATGATCATAGTGTGTGTGTGTTGTGTTCTCATGTTCACTACAATATGATCATAGTTTGTGTTGTGTTCTCATCTTCACTGCAAGATGATCATAGTGTGTGTTGTGTTCTCATCTTCACTACAAGATGATCATAGTTTGTGTTGTGTTCTCATCTTCACTGCAAGATGATCATAGTGTGTGTTGTGTTCTCATCTTCACTGCAAGACGATCATAGTGTGTGTTGTGTTCTCATCTTCACTGCAAGATGATCATAGTTTGTGTTGTGTTCTCATCTTCACTGCAAGATAATCATAGTGTGTGTTGTGTTCTCATCTTCACTGCAAGATGATCATAGTGTGTGTTGTGTTCTCATCTTCACTGCAAGATGATCATAGTGTGTGTTGTGTTCTCATCTTCACTGCAAGATGATCATAGTGTGTGTTGTGTTCTCATCTTCACTGCAAGATGATCATAGTGTGTGTTGTGTTCTCATCTTCACTGCAAGTTGATCATAGTGTGTGTTGTGTTCTCATTTTCACCGCAAGATGATCATAAAATGAGGCTATATAATTGTGTGCTTTAGCTCGGTTTATTTGATGTTTTCTTCCATCTTTGCTGAAACTGATAGTCATGGTGTGGGATAGGATATTTATCTAGCCTTAACTGGAGGGCATATTCTGCAGATTCATTAACTCATTCAGCGCCAGTCACGAGAAAAGTCGGGTTAACTCACCAACCGTTTAGCGCCAATCACGAGAAAACTCTGGTTTTAATCGTTATTTCTTTTATTAGCTATATCCATTCATTTTTCATCCATCCAGCCTGATGTTATCATTGGGAATGGGTCTGAGCTTGCAAAAGGGCAAATACCGCCACCTACGCCTTCCAGCCGGTATTGCACTCTATTAGAAATGGTGTAGTTTCTTTTCTGGGCCGATCTGAGCTGTGCGGGAGGGCGGGGTTTAAATACTCTGGCAGGACTAGCGTTTACAACGTTACATCTGCGATGCTGCCCCCCCCCCTTCATATGCAATGCCGGGCAATGTGGGACGGACCTCCACATTTATTATTTCTTTTGCATTACATCAGAGACCAGGTAAGGACTCTATATATATAATCTTGCGTTGATCTGATATTTCTTTCTACCGTGATCGAAGCTGTCTGTGTGTGTGTGTGTGTGTGTGTGTGTGTGTGGCTGTTTACCGTTGGGTGCAGGAGGTGGGGGGGGCGAGCGCCGCGCTACCAGGGCCATTTCATGTATGCACGAGGAAGGATAATAATGATAATCTAGCATTGATTTCAGGAAGATTCGATAATCAGGCGAAAAATGACAATGTGTTTAGTGTATTCCACTAAAATGCTATTATCGCGTCTTTTCCTGGGATTACTAAGAATCACCAAAACTATACTCATATTCAAAAACGGTATAAAACGGAAATGTACGGATGAAAAAACAATCTGTTTTGTGCATGTTGACTGGAAGCAACTCACTGACAATCGACGGGTGTATTAGACCCATAGCTATAATATAAGATATATTTTAAGCACTCGCAAATCTCGCAGTCTCCCCATTGATTAAAGCGATGGCGTTCTAGCGCCCCCTGGCTCATTAAGCGATGGCGCTGGATGAGTTAAGGCTTGTGATTTGTAACTGTAAAAGTTTAATGAATCCAAATATAGATGATGGTTGAATTTAATCCGCCACACTTGTAACACTTTCTTTGAGCTCTGTTAGTGAAACGATGCCGCTATCGGCCTTATAGCATAACGGTCCCATATTGCAACTGGTTATAGATCTAATAATGCATTATCAAAACAGAGGTTGTACTTTTTTTTTTACTTGGCATCCTCTGTCATTTTACCCACGCTACGCCACTGCATTTTAGGTCTATTACTTTACATTTCAAAGGCATTTATTTGACCAGTTTAATGTATTTTTAAATATATTTTAATTATAGGCCTATTTCACACATTCTATAAAATCAATACATTCTGTAAATCATCTCATGCCCCCCCCGCGGCTGCTCGCGACCCCTCTAGGGGTTTTGGGGTTTTCCCACTTTGGGAACCACTGCTCTAGACCAGGGGTTCCCAAACTTTTCAGGCCGCGACCCCCGAAATAACAGTGTCAGAGAGCCGCGACCCCCACTATTATAGGAGGTAAAAAAAAAAAAGTATAATATATATTTAAAAAAAATATATATATATATATAAATGGAAATGTATGGTTGAAACATGCAAACGAACGTTCAAACGCACACACACTAATAAGCATTGGAGGCTTTTAACCAGGGCCGGACTGGGGAAATCATTTTGGAAAATGTGCAAAATATAGCCCCAGTCAGGCCACTTTTTAAGCTGGGGTCTGGGGGTCCCCCACCAGGACATTTTGTTACAAAGACTTCATTTCCTGCATTCTGGTGTAGGCATTTTTTTATTTGTACCCTTTAAATGCCAGTGTTTGTGATGGCATCACAAATTATTGTTAAAAAACAGGCTAGCATTATGTATGATTGGATTTTTAGTTTTTTGTAAGGGTCCCGCCTCCACCAATCACATGCTCCTCCCTTTGTGTGTGTGTGTGTGTGTGTGTGTAAACAAGAGAGAGAGAGAGAGAGAGAGAGAGAGAGAGAGAGAGAGAGAGAGAGAGAGAGAGAGAGAGAGAGAGAGAGACAGTTCTCCAACTTGTGTGGGTTGCAGTGATCTCCTGGTTGTTCCCCATCTAGGTTATCTAACTATTGGCCTGGCCTGCTTCTAAGTTCAGTGGCCTGACTGCATTAAAAAAAATGGAAATCTTTTTATTTTTTATTTTTTTTTATCATCTGGCGACCCCCCCACCCCTAGGGGTCGTGACCCCCACTTTGGGAACCCCTGCTCTAGACTACAGGAATATCAGTTTAGATGTGTGGTGATTGGTGAAGTTTTCCCATCCATTTGTGTTGATGCAGGAGTCTTGCTGCAAGCTTCATACCTGTCAATCACTGTTAACGGAACATGCCAACATTATGAGAAATACGCTTAGATAGATACCAGTTTTCTCTCTGTGCATTCAGTAGAAAGCTATCCGGCTGCAAGCTAGCCTAGCTTAGCACAAATCAATGGAAGCGAATACGGACCAGCTAACCTAGTTTAAAACTCCGGGAGAGGTGTTTTTGGCCAGCAGCTAGGCTAGCTAGTCCGTATCCACTTCCAATAATCTGTGCTAAGCTAGGCTAACTGGCTCTTCCATTCAACCGCATTTCCCATAATGTCGTTGTGTTCCTTTAAGCAACATTTGGAAAACTAATGCGTAAACTGACAGCTGGCTTGTCTTTGCCTGCAGCTGGAGAGATTTGTTGGATGGCTGAAAGTTTAGATCCAAGAACACTTAGCGAAAGCTGAGAATTCTAACATCAAAAGAGCATGGAAGGGTGCACAACTGTCTTTTTCTCTCAAGCTTGAGTTTGGATAAAGATATTCGAATAAGTAGTAGCAGTAACACCACCAATGCCACGTGACACAAGGACTTGGTTAGTTTCCCTTTGCAATTTCTCTGGTTTGGCCTGGTAGGAATCCTTGTTCTGCTACGCTGACAACTCAACCCAAAGTCGTTGGGTCCCATTGGGGTTTATATTCAGAATGAAAACTTTGATGTGAAAACCCTTCTAAGAGTTTGTCCCATCAGGACAGGATGGAAGAGACGTTTGAATCTGAAAGTGGAATACAGTTATGTTGTTCCCTCTGTTTCCTCACAGAAGAAGCTTCCAAAACCAGACGACCTGTTAAACCCTAAACTGCTACGCCACATCAAGACAGAAAACGAGGATGGTGACGATGAAGAGGACAGAGACAACCGCTTCAACGAGGACCGCTACCCACTGGACAGGATCAGAGTCAAGCACACAAAGGAGGAGGAGGAAGAAGAGGAAGAAGAGGAGGAGGAGGAAGAGGGTGAGGAGGAGATGAAGAAGGAGCGAGACGGAGGTGTAGACGATAAAGCCAAGGCTCTGCTGAGTCCCCTGCTGAGGACGTCAGTGGTGAGAGACGGAGACAAGTCGTCCTCCAACTCTCCCAGAGCAGGACCCAGTCAGGAGGACGCCCAGGAGAAGAGCTCCACCCACCTGAAGGCCCGCCAGCCACGTAGACGCCTCCCCAACAAGGAGCTGAGTAAAGAACTGAGTAAAGAACTGAGTAAAGAACTCAACCAGGAGATCCAGAAGACGGAGGACTGCCTGGCCAATCACAACCGCAGAGCGCTAAAGACCGAGGACAACTCTTCCAATCACAACCGACGGGCGCTCAAGACAGAGGACTCCTTGACCAATCACAACCGCAGGTCAATGAAAACAGAAGATCAGAGCGCCTATCAGAACCAGAGGCCTATTAAATCTGAGGAAGGTCTGGCCAATCAAAACAGACGGCCACTAAAAACAGAGGAGGGTCTGGCCAATCAGAACCACCGGCCAGTGAAGGTGGAGTTGGAGAGTGAGGGGGAGGAGCCTAAGCCCAGACGACCACTTAACAACGGCAGCAGTGACCTGGGGGACTGGCTGCGTCACCGTGGACGGGAGGTGGGTAGTGTTAGTGTTTATTTTTTTATTTTTATAACTCTTTATTTTTGTTAATTTTCCTCAGCCATTTCAGCCTTCCTCTTTTTTCTTTCCAAAGTCACTTTTTTTACATCATTTTCACATAAACAATCTCCATTTCTTTTTCACAGTCACTTTTTCACATTTTCAGTTAGAAACTTTTCTTTTGCAGTATGGTTTCCCGTGTTTGCATAGATGCCTTACCCATTTTTCCAGGATTCATTAACTTTTACATAAACATTATACAGTTCACATTAATAATATGACAACCACCACCACAGGACAGACAAGACAAACAAGACTCACAGGACAGGACAGTGTTATATGGTGGGGGGGAGAGAGCTGTATTTGCTCTTGGTATGTCGGGTCTGTTATGGTTGTGCCACGGCAGTCTTTATTCATATAACGGCTCATATGTTGTCCATTTCGACCAGCGTCTGTCGTATGTCTTGGCCTACATTCTCAGCAGGAATGTAATTTTTTCCATAGCGCTTATCTCCTCCACTATTCCCCTCCATGTCTCTTTGTCTGGAGCGGCTTCTTTGAGCCAGCTCCTTGTGATGGCCTTCTTACCAGCTATTGTCATGATTTTGAACAGGTACAAGTCTTCATTGTGTATCAATGTGATCAATCTGTGATCAAACCCAGGTATATCAACTGGGGTTCCATGGGGAATTCATAGGGGGGACGGTGGTGTAGTGGTTAACACTGTCGCCTCACAGCAAGAAGGTCCAGGGTTCGATTCCCGCTTGGGGACCAGGTTTCCATGATGCCAGGTACCCAGGTGGGGTATCTCCCAGGCCTTTCTGTGTGGAGTTTGCATGTTCTCCCCGTGCTCGCAAGGGTTTCCCCCCGATAAGATAAACCCAATGGAAAAACATGCACAACAACAGATCGCTAACGCTGTGGTGTCCTTGACGAAGACGGGCAGGAGCACTTGGATTGGTCCCCGGGCGCTGCCCTCGCCGGCGCCTGTCTGCTCCCGGCTGCCCTTGGGGGGAAGGACGACGGGATGGGTTAAGCGCAGAGACTAATCGCATCTGCAATCCTACAAAGACAATGCATGCGTGTGTGTTCCGGTGTGTGTGTGTGTGCTAACCGTGTGTGCTAACCGCTAAAACATTGAGGATAATTGCATGCCAATTAAAGACCTCTGAACAGGTCCTGCATTATATTATTATTATTATTATAGCTAAGAATTCTGTACATTTCCTGTGTAACACTCTTCCAGAATGGTTGCACTTCATCACATAACCAAAATATGTGAGAGTGGTTGGCATTCATCTGTCCACACTGTCTCCAGCAGGGTTGTTGCCCTTTTAATTGTTTACTCTTAATTTGCGGTGTGATAAAAAATCTCATCACATTTTTCCAACCGAATTCTCTCCATCCTCTAGTGGATGAGTGTGCAATGATGTTTTTAATCAAAGGTAGATGGCCAGCCAAACTCTTCAATAAGCAACACAAGAGTCAAAACGTAGCTTCCTTGCTTCTTGTTTTAATGTAGTTCTTGTTGACATGTTCAAGTTCAAGTTTCTTTAATAGTTGTCATACAGAAGTACAGAATACTTTTATACAAAATGCTTCTTTCTGTTACGCTCCAGAGACTGTGCTAGACAAAAGATAAGTATGAAATAAAATAGTATAGCATGTAAAAATAGAAGTAGAAATAGAAGTAAAAATAGAAGTCACGTACGTAGACACAGTGTTCAGTATATACATATGTACAATGTTCGATGCAGAATAGAAGTAACTGAGTTACCATACAATATACAATATACTATGCAATATACTAATATACAATACTATATAGTGCAAAGCAGAAATGGGATGAGGTACAATTTAGGTACAATTTACAGTAAGGTGTACTGAGGTATGGGTTGTAGTGCAAATCCTTTACCAATAAATATAAAGTGTGTTTAGGTGTTCTAAAGTGTGGAGAGTGGGTGCTGCATTGTGTTGTTTGTTTAAAGAGAGTGTGTGCGTGTGGATGTGTGTGTTGTGAGTGCATTTGATGGTTGTTGCATAGTGTTATTGTTCGTTGAGCAACCTGATGGCCTGGGGATAGAAGCTTCTTCTGAGTCTTTCTGTGCTTGCCATGAGACTCCAGTATCGCTTGCCTGACCGCAGCAGTTAAAAGAGGCAGTTGTTTGGGTGGCTGGAGTCCTTGATAATTCTCTTAGCCTTACCCCTGCACCGCTTGTTGTAAATGTTCTGGAGAGTGGGAAGCCCCCCTCCAATTGTGCGTTCGGCTGAACGTGCCACTCTCTGTAGTCTGCTTCGGTCTTGTGCGGTGCTATTCCCAAACCAGGAGGTGATATTGCCAGTCAGGATGCTCTCTATTGTACATGAGTAGAAGTTCTTAAGGATCTTCTGACTGACTTGGAACTTCCTTAGGCGCCTGAGGAAGTAGAGGTGTTGTCGTGCCTTCTTCACAACACTGTCAATGTCAAGTCCTCGAATATGTGGGCTCCGAGGTACTTAAAACTGTTCACTCTCTCAACCGGTGCCCCGTCGATGCTGAGGGGGCTGTAGTCCCTGACCCCCGACCTCCTAAAGTCCACAATCATCTCCTTTGTTTTGCTGACGTTCAGGGAGAGGCTGTTCTCCTGGCACCATCCCGCCAGGACCTTGACCTCTTCCAGGTCGGCCCTCTCGTCGTTTGCAGAGATCAGGCCCACCACTACTGTGTCGTCAGCAAATTTGATGATTGTGTTGTTGTTCCACTGAGCCACACAGTCATGTGTGTACAGGGAGTAGAGGAGGGGACTCAGAACACAGCCCTGGGGGGCCCCTATGTTGAGGGTGATGGATGAGGAGGTGCAGTTGCTAGGATAGGAGTAAAACTGAAACAGAATGACGTGCATAGTGTTACCAGTGCACGTAGAAAGTATAGGTATACAGTAAGATTACTAAATGATTAAATGTAAACATGTTGTACTAAACATTCCAAGCATTATGAACATCTACTGTATCGGCCATTAGCGTGTATCATAGGTAATAGGATATGAACATAACAACGTCCCATTGACGACAAATATACTCCCAAAATTAAAGATAGCTTTACAAACATTACGGATTACTTACAGATGATGCTTATGAAGGAGCAAATCGAATGGATTATAACAGATGAAAACGGCATGACGTTCATAATGTGATCTCTCTTCTAGGGAGCTTGCAGGTACCACTTCCTGTTTATCTGTGAGGTACCACTTCCTGTTTGTCCATGAGGTCCTACTTCCTGTATATACCATGTTCGACCACCAGGTGGTGCCAGAGCAAATCAAAACCATATACACTGCCTGGGGAGGCAGAACACTCCCCACATTAAACGTGTACGCTATAGTACATATTAACTTAACTTCAGTCCTCTTTAGGCAAAAGAAGAACGATTTCTGAAACGGGTCTTTGAACTTCCTTGAGCTGTGGTCTTTACTTCGACCTTACGCACCTTTCCGTCCTGGCTTGGGAAGGTGGAAGTTACCAGTGCCATAGGCCACTCGTTCCTTGCAGCTTGACTGTCTTTCAACAACACAACGTTTGCCTTCCTGTAGGTTGCGGTGATCTTCGGCCCACTTGCGTCGACCCTGCAGTGTTGGGAGGTACTCATGTCTCCAGCGGGTCCAGAATGTGCTGGCAAGGGCTTGCGCCTGTCTCCATTGGCTTCGGTGGAGGTCCTTGTCTGAGAAATCTCCAGGTTTCCTGTCGAGGGTTCGACACAGTGAAGTAAGGCCATTGAGTGCCTGCTTGCGGTTGTTTGGGAGTCGTCTTCGTGGCATCTTGAAGGGTAGTGGAGCAACCCAGCTGTTCCTCTCATCCCTATACGTCTCTGAGTCCATAATTTTTTAAAAGACGTATCTTCTATGGATAAGGCAAGCCTGTCGTCGTTAGCAGTTGTTTGGAACACACTGCGACCCAGGTTATCCTCTGTAACTCTCTCCGAGTTGGATTTGTGTGCACTGGTCAGGCCGTTCTGTTGCTCCCCGCCGTGCTGCGTTCTCACTTTCAGGTCTGTGAAGTTGTTGCAGGGTGTGAAGTAGGAAGGGTGTCCTGAAGCAGGGGAGGGGGAGTGTCCTGAGACGGCAGGGGCATGTCTGGAGACAGCAGGGGAGTGTCCGGAGACAGCAGGGGCGTGTCCGGAGACAGCAGGGGCGTGTCCGGAGACAGCAGGGGAGTGTCCGGAGACAGCAGGGGCGTGTCCTGAGATGGCAGGGGCGTGTCGTGAGACAGCAGGGACGTGTCCTGAGACAGCGGGGACGTGTCCTGAGACAGCGGGGATGTGTCCTGAGACAGCAGGGGTGTGTCCTGAGACAGCGGGGACGTGTCCTGAGACGGCAGGG
This sequence comes from Notolepis coatsorum, assembly GCF_963971535.1. NCBI lineage: Eukaryota > Metazoa > Chordata > Actinopteri > Aulopiformes > Paralepididae > Notolepis > Notolepis coatsorum. The sequence continues at coordinate 53,420,996 of NC_140175.1, forward strand.
GCGTGTCCCGAGTTATCCGCTGTAACTCTCTCCGAGTTGGATCTGTGTGTGTTGATGAGGCCATTTTGTTGCTCCCCGCCATGCCACGTTCTCTCTTTCAGGTCCATGAAGTTGTTGCAGGGTGTGAAATGGGAAGGGCGTCCATTCTCTAGCATGTGGGTCCTGAAGGTGCTCATGCTAGGCTTGTGTGTGTTCCCAAGGCACACTTCCCCAACCATGACCCATCCCAAATCCAATCTCTGAGCAAAGGGGGCGTTGTGAGGGCCGTTGACCTGCTGTCTCACCTTATGTACTCGTATGATGTCTCTTCCTAGCAAAAGGAGGATTTGAGCGTTTGGGTCGAGCTCCGGGAGGTGACCTGCGACGGACTTCAGATGGGGATGGAAGCGAGCTGCCTTTGGAGTCGGTATTTCTGACCTGTTGGTGAGGATTTGCTTGCACTTGATCAGTGGTGGTAACGTGAAGGTAGTTCCTCCATCCACCAGCTCGATTTGGAAGCCTTCCGCCTTTCTTCCAGAAGTGTTGACGACCCCAGCACATGTTCTTAATGAGTAGGGGGAGGAGTAGCTCTTGACATTAAATAGCTTGAAGCATTCTGGCCTTGCTAATGAGCGGTTACTCTGGTCATCGAGTACGGCGTACATCTTGACTGCCTTGTGACGCTGCCCCTGGGGAAAGACTTGAACCAGACATATTTTAGAGCAGGACATTGCTGGCTGCCTTTCGCCGCAAACCTCAGTGCAGTGTGAGGTGACGATAAGATCTTCTTCCTCCTCGTTATCCTCTGGTGCCGGCGTTGGAACTGCTTGCGATGTTGGGCCAGGATGCATAGCTGTGATATGACGGTCACTCTCACACTCATCGCATTTCACTGAAACTTTACAGTCCCTGGCTAAATGGGAGTATGATGCGCAACACCTGTAACACATCCCATTTTCGCGGAGGAAGGCCCTTCTCTCGTCGAGTGGTTTTGCTCTAAAACCATGGCACCTACTTAATGGGTGTGGTGCGTGATGGATAGGGCAGTTCTTTCCTGGATTCTCGGTTTGCTTTGGGAATATGTTTGTGTCCTGTTCGGTGGCTGGGGAGACGTCTGTCTTGTGGACTGACACTGGGATTCTCCCTGTCTGATAGACTGGCCTATCTCTCAAGGGAGGACTGTTGCTGGGGAGAGCAAAGCTTGGGTCATTCCTGATGCGCGCTTCATAGCAAATAAATCTAGTGAAGTAGGAGAATGGGGGAAAGAGGCCGTTGTTTTCGTCTTAGAACCTGGAGCCTTGGGATATCCATTTCTCCTGTAGGGCCTATGGGAGTTTCTCTACTATAGGGTTGATGCCGCGAGCGGTGTCCAGGAAGGCCAACCCGGGTAGGTATCCATCCTCCTTTGCAGACTGGAACTCCATAAGGAGGTCTCCAAGCTCCATGAGTTTGATATAGTCTTTACTGGAGATCCTAGGAAACCTATACAGTTTCTTGAAAAGAGTATTTTCAATTACCTCGGGTGAGGCGTAACGCCTACTTAGTGTTGGAGCCAGATTCAGTCCTTAATATTTATTTATTTGTTTAGTTAAATATGTGTAGCAATATTGTTTGGAAAACTATTTGAAATTAACTTGATTGATAACATCTTTTATTTGCTATGACTTGGATGCGTGTCGCTTCGACAACGTGGAGGCGTGTCTGGTCCAGCCCATTTTGAACTGGTGATTACAGCACCTGAGTGTGTGAACTAGGGCTGCAACGATTAGTAAAAATAGTCGACGAGAAAGTGTTGCGTCGATTAGTCATTAAAAAATAAAAATAAAAAATATTATTTAATTTTTTTTCTTTTTTTTTTGTGCACTACCTATCTTTGTGAGAGTGGCTTCTCAGGGTTCCAGACAACATCATAACATGATGATCCCATAGCAAATTTTGGACATTGAAAACATTGTTCCCCTGCAGGAGATGATGATCAGACTAGACACACAATACATTACACACGCACTCCTCTCACTCACACACAGCGATCAGAGTAAGACACACACATACACACTCCTCTCACTCACACACAGCGATCAGAGTAAGACACACACACATACACACTCCTCTCACTCACACACAGCGATCAGAGTAAGACACACACATTCACACTCCTCTCTCTCACACACAGCGATCAGAGTAAGACACACACACATTCACACTCCTCTCACTCACACACAGCGATCAGAGTAAGACACACACACATACACAAATTACACAGTACACACCTCTCACTCACACAGCGATCAGAGTAAGACACACACACAAATTACACAGTACACACACTCCTCTCACTCACACAGCGATCAGAGTAAGACACACACACATACACACATACACACACGGACTCCTCTCACACACAGCAAACAAAATACCTAGAAGTCTGTCTGATCTGACTCATCCCCCTCTCCCCTTACAGCTGTTCCACGTCACCCTCCTGGTCCTGGACCAAGTTACAGCCCCATCAGCCGCGGTGCTGGGGGCAGATGCTGCTAGTTATTTCTTTTTTATTATTATCTTTTTAGTTATTTAAAGTACACTTCCACTTTAATTTGTATTATTTAATTTATTTATCTTGTTATGAGTGATTGCTGTATTGTTCTTCAAATACATTTTCATTTAAAGGGGCTTAAGATCCAAATTCAAATGTTTCATGAGTCATTATTTTAATTTGCTATGGGATCATCATGTTATGATGTTGTTGTTTGGTCCTGACAAGAGTCTCAAAGTCTGGGGTGATGGTAGACAAGCAACTCTGAGGTCATGCTCAATGTCCAATCTGTTCCTCTGCTCTGTCTTCAGCTGGACCAGAACTGAGAAGCCACTTTCACAAAGATAGGTAGTTAAAAAAAAAAAAACAAAAAAAAGTATATCCTTTTTTTTTTTTTTTTTTTTGTTTACATAATTGGTTTTCGATTAGTCGACTAATCGAAAAAATAATCGACAGATTAGTCGACTACCAAATTAGTCATTAGTTGCAGCCCTAGTGTGAACTCACTTTATCAATGGACTGGCGCGCTATTAAAAAACATGACACTGGAATGCAAGGCAGCCCAGACGGTTTTTGACCGTCGCAAGCGCTATGGATTTGGAACTTTAGAAATAATTGGAAACAGCCTACAGGACACCATGCAACGGGAATAAGCCAGCACACCTCCACGTCATCTGGTAGGAACCCATCCACGCTAAACAAAGCTTCAAGTAAATGACAATAAATACTCTTTTCTATAAACCAAACAATTCATCTCAGCTGTTTTCTTACGGAAAAGCGCATACGCGCGTCAACCAAGGCTGTGGATTCCACATTGTCAAAAACCAGGCATGCAATACTTGCGCCTTTGTTTAAGGAACATCACTGGAATTGATTGCTGGAAATAACGTTACGTTTGTTTGCTTTGAAGATTGTGTATCGAACATTCCACGTTACTACTATGGACGGAGTTCAATGAATTGAATACGCACCACTCATTAGATGCGCGTCTGTGAAGCACTGACGTGATCTCATTGTGTTATCCGTCGTCAGATAATAATCAAGAATCAAATTGTATGGAATCAAGTCGAAGTATCAGTCGACGACGATGTTTGAATTAAATTGAAAAGCATGTGCAATAAGTGCACCATTTCAGTTAAATCAAACATTAAAGGAACATAAGGAAAATGGAACGTTTGGTGGATGAAATTGATGCTGCACATTCCAATAGATTACAAGAATTGAAAGCATCTAGAAGCGCCAAATTGGGTGTTTTAACCAGAAGGAAAAATGAAATCTTTGATTTAATGAAGCATACATGCCAGGTGGAAATAGTTAAATCAAAGGTGGAAAACGAGTTCAACAAAGCATACCAATAACTGAATGATGTAAATGATTGTGTCAAAACTTTATTGTCAGCAATGTCAAAGGATGATGTTAAACTTGATCAAAGTGAGTGGTACATCCCTAAAATAATACCAGTGGATGAATTCAAAGACTGTGTATTACAATGGATTGATCAAAATGAAAAGGTGACTGATAATGATGCTACAATGAATATTGCAATTACAGTGGATGATATTGCTCCAAAGGACAGTGTTTCCAATGTGCGATCAAGACGCTCATCAAAATCCTCAAGATCATCCATAGCATCTCTTAAAATGCAACTGGAAAGTGAACAAGCTAAACTAGCAGTCAAGGCTGAAGGGCTTAAAAGGAAGCAACAGCTTGATAGAAAAGCAGCAGAGCTCCAAGCAGAGCTCCAAGCCGAGAAGGAAGAGATTGAGATGGAAACTCAGATGGCTGCTAACAAAGCAAAGTTAAGCATTATCAAAGAATATGAATTATCACATGAATTAACACAAATTGTACCTAAAGAAACGCACCAATCGGGTGGAATGAATGAATACTTGGAAGGATACATTCAAGAGGAAACGGAACAACCAGAAAAGCTGTCATGGACAGCTGGTTTGGACAGCACCAACATGGATGATGTTCCAACCAGATCAAGGCCCACTCACAAGGAACCAGTGGAAAGAGCAACACATGGAACTATGACAGAATATGAATCTATCCCATGCCTTCCTCAGTGCTGCTTCGGGATTGTTGACGTGTATCTGACGCATTCTCCTGACGTGGTGGGATGATTCCTTGCCTAGCCACTTGGTCAGGAGGTCCAATTCTTCACTGGCTGAAAGGTTGAGACCTCTGATGGCGTTGATGAATGATGACTGCCATGCCCGAAAGCTCTCGGGTTGGTTATCGAACTGGTTGAGTCCTGTTGTCACTAGCTCCCGACGTGCTAAGTATTTAACAAAGTCTGTTATCTCGGGGGTTTCGGCGGAGTTAGCTGATGGGGTGTGGTAATGAGGAGTATAGGGTCGAGCTGAAGGGTTCATATTTTGGATACGTGGCTTAAATTCATCCCGATAGGTCTCGTCGGCATGACGATGTGTTTTGGAGGGGGTCATGTGGAATGGTGTGACATGCTCTCCGGGCAGCATGACAGGCTCCTGGGTAGAGGGGTTAGTTCCCAAATCCTCGTATGCGGTTCCCCATTGGATTAGACTGCCGTCGAGTCGAATAGACAAGGGGGCGGGGACATCGTGACGTGAAGTTATATGTAACTCATTCTGTTGGTTTACATAGGCGCTTGTCCGGTCGTCAATGTCTCTCCCTAAGAGCGTCCTCCTGCCTCTGCTGGGCGGTGTTCTAGCCTGCTGTTCGGCTGCCTCAAATACCTCTGCCTGTGCTATGGCGGCGGCTGCCTCTCTTTGGAGAGTCAAAGCTCCCAATTCGGCGTCCAGTCTAGCCTTCTCCAGAGACGCCTGGGCATCTCTCTCGGCCAGCTCCTGTTTTATTTTAGTCTCTTTCTCTGCGAATGATGCACGTACGCGCGCTGCCTCTCCCCTTGCACGGGCCCTTGTTGCTGTGCTGGCTGAAGATGTAGATGAGCCGTCGCTGCCTGCGCTGACTTGAGAGGTTCTGTTGTTCTCTTTGGCGGGGTCCATAATGCTATTTTGATCTGTCGAAGGGATCGACGTTGCACCAGCTGGTCGCTTGTCTTTTTACTGTGCTGTCCTCCCAATGATGTTTACTCAAAGGTAGACGGCCAGCCAAACTCTTCAATAAGCAACACAAGAGTCAAAACGTAGCTTCCTTGCTTCTTGTTTTAATGTAGTTCTTGTTGACATGTTGCTAGGATAGGAGTAAAACTGAAACAGAATGTGTTACCAGTGCACATAGAAAGTATAGGTATACAGTAAGATTACTAAATGATTAAATGTAAACATGTCAAAAGTCAAAGTCAAAGATTTGTATTGCCATGTACAGTATGGACGAATCCACATTGGAATACAGGTACATGAGCAAAACACTGTGTAAACAGTACAGGAAAAATATGTAAAAACACAAACAGTATAAAAGGACAAATGCTAAAATTGAATCGAACATCCCCTAAAAGTGCATATCATAGTTAAAACAGCACTTCCACAAACCTGACTAATAACACTAATAAAAACACAGAAAAAGAATTTAAATAAAAAAATAGGATAAAAAACTAAAACTAGCCTTTGGAGTCATTCAGGCTCCGCACAGCACTGGGGAAAAAGCTCTTTGTAAACCGAGAGGTAGAGCATGTGATAGAGCGGTAACGTCTGCCCGAGGGGAGGGGGACAAAGAGGCCTGCGGCTGGGTGACCAGAGGGGTCGTTGATAATGCCAGAGGCACGGGAAAGCAGCCTGGCACCATAGATCTCTTCTAGAGCTGGCAGGCTAGACCCGATTGTCTTGCGTGCAAGACGCACAATTCTATTCAGAGATTTCTTCTCCTGGTCTGTGATGTTACCAAACCATATTGTACAGGAGGAAGTAAGAACGCTCTCGATCACACAGCGATAGAAGTTGTGTAGAATCACCCTGTTATTTGTGAACTCTTTCAGTTTCCTGAGAAAGAAAATACGTTGCTGGGACTTTTTGACAATGGTTCTGGTATTGGAGTGCCAGCTCAGGTCATTTGAAATAGTGACCCCAATAAATTTAAAACTGCTCATCATCTCCACCTCTGAGCCATTTATGGTAATAGGGGGTGGGATACCTTGCTATGTCTAAAATCGATGATTAGCTCCTTCGTTTTGGAAGCATTCAGGGTGAGGTTATTGGTCTCACTCCACCTAACTAGGTTCTGTACCTCTGATCTGTAAAATTACTCGTTATTTGAGTTTATACGCCCAATGACCGTGGTATCATCAGCGTACTTTACTATCAGATTGTTTGATAGGAAGCAGTACAGTCATGAGTGCAGAGAGAGAACAGTAAAGGGCTGAGAATACAGCCTTGTGGAGAACCAGTACTTAAAACAAGTTCATCAGACATATTGTTTCCAATCCTGACTCTTTGAGGTCTCGAGATTAAAAAGCTAAGAATCCATTCACAGATAGCATCGCATAGACCCAGACACTGAAGTTTGTGGATCAGATTAGATGGAATAAGCATATTAAAAGCAGAGCTATAATCGATAAAAAGCATTCTAACATAGGAGTTTTTCTTATCTAAGTGTTCATACACAGGATTAAGAGCTAAGGAAATAGCATCATCTACTGATCTATTTTTCTTGTAGGCGAACTGCCAGGGATCAAGACAGGTAGGAATCTGACCTTTTATATAATTCAGCACTAGCCGCTCTAAACATTTAATTAAAACTGAGGTTAGGGCAATAGGTCTGTAATCATTAAGACAAGTCACAGGTGATTTCTTGGGAACCGGAATGATAGTAGATTCCTTGAAGCTCCTTGGAACAAGGCGGCGCTCCAGTGACATATTAAAAAGGTCTGTGAGCACAGGGGCAAGCTGCTCAGAGCATAGTCTGACGGCCCTGGGAGGAATGCCGTCCGGGCCAGTGGCTTTCCTAGCCTTAGTACTGGACAGGACCTTGCGCACCTCATGTTCTGTGACAGTCAGCCCAGACAAGTCACTGGGGTTGGAAGGAATAAAAACAGGACGCTCTGTATTACTTTCATCAAATCTGGAGTAAAAGTTATTCAGTCTATCGGGAAGCGAGTGATCACCTTCAGCGGAGGCGAGGCCCCTGGGTTTGTAGGAAGTGATAGTGTTCAGTCCCTGCCACATCCGACGGGGGTCACTGCCAGAAAAATGTCCTTCAATACGTTCTCCATAGGAGCGCTTTGCGGCTCTTATTGACCGCTCCAGCGAGTATCTAGCCAGTTTATAACTGGTTGCATCCCCAGATTTAAAAGCAGTAGCTCGTTCAGTAAGTTTGAATCTAACATCAGAGTTAAGCCATGGTTTTTGGTTTGAGTATTGCTTAACCACCTTGCGGGGAATGCACAAGTCAAGGTCCTCACATTTTAAAACAGACCAGTCTGTGGCATCGAGACACCCTTGTAATAGTGTTTCAGCATCTTTAGTCCAACATTGAGTGGAGCGTACCGTCGGTTTGATTTGTCTATTTTTCTGAGTATATGACGGTAGAAGAAGAATCGATTGATGATTGGATTTACCAAAAGCTGGCGTTGGGAGAGACCTGTAAGCAGCTTTTATGTTGCTACAGCAGTGATCCAGGATTTTGTTTCCTCTTGTAGGGTGTTTTACATGCTGATGGTAATTTGGCAGAACCGATTTAAGAGAACAATGATTAAAATCACCAGCTGCAATAAACACAGCCTCCGGATGGGAGATCTCATATTTATGTATAATGTCAGCCAGTTCATTGAGAGCAGTCGCGGCGTCAGCCCGAGGGTGTATATAAACAGCAATATGAAAGATAGCTGGGAATTCTCTAGGGAGATAAAAGGGGCGACATTTAATGACTAGGCATTCAAGATTAATATTGCAGGTCTTGTTCATGACCGTAGTATCGGTACACCACTTTTCATTCACAAGAAGACAGACCCCTCCTCCTTTGGTTTTGCCGGTGCATTCCTTCAGTCGGTCTGAGCGAAACACAGCGAATCCCGGCGGCTGGAAGGCTGAGTCTGGTGTGTTGTTGTCTAGCCACGTCTCCGTGAGACAGTACGCGGAGCAGTCTCTTTCTTCCCGCTGGAATTGAATCCGGCTCATCAGTTCATCGGTTTTGTTTGACAAGGACTGCATGTTCGCCAGGTAGATGGAAGGCAGTGGAGGCTTGAAAGGGCGCTCACGGAGTTTGACAAGCACCCCGCCTCGCCTGCCCCGGTGTCTGCGTCTTTGACGGCTCCCGTCACCTGCCGAGGGACATGCAGCGAAGTCCTTGCATATGAGCTCGGGATTAACGTGGGAAACTTCCCGAACATCGTCGCGGATCCGGAGAAGTAATTCTCTGTTGTATCGAACAGTAGTAGATGTCCCGGACACATACACATTCAGAACGATAAACAAACAAAACAAACACAGGAGAGCTCTTGTCACGTCGCCATACAACGGCGCCATCTTGTCACGTCAGGACTTAGGGTGGCTGTGGATGGAGTCATGATGTTGTACTAAACATTCCAAGCATTATGAACATCTACTGTATCGGCCATTAGCGTGTATCATAGGTAACAGGATATGAACATAACAACGTCCCATTGACGACAAATATACTCCAAAAATGAAAGATAGCTTTACAAACATTACGGATTACTTCCAGACAATGCTTACGAAGGAGCAAATCGAATGGATTATAACAGATGAAAACGGCATGACGTTCATAATGTGATCTCTCTTCTAGGGAGCTTGCAGGTACCACGTCCTGTTTATCTGTGAGGTACCACTTCCTGTTTGTCCATGAGGTCCTACTTCCTGTATATACCACGTTCGACCACCAGGTGGTGCCAGAGCAAATCAAAACCATATACACTGCCTGGGGAGGCAGAACAATGAGTGTTGTGTCTCACATATAGAATGCCAGTCATCCTCTGTCAATATTATACTCAGTTCACTTTCCCATTTCTTCTTCACATTATATGAATCACAGTTGTTGCGAACTTGTAAACTTTTGTACATTTCCGATACTATTTTCACTGGAGTTCGCAAATACGCCAGCTCCATCATTCCCACCACCCCGTTACCACCTGCCAATATCCTACTCTTGATTTCTGTATCATAGAAGTGTAGATATCTAAACAAATGGTCATTTCCCAAATAATTTTTTTCTTCTTAAATTGCTCAAAAAACAGGGCGGCTAGGTGGTGCAGTGGGCAAGGCGCTCACCGCCAATGCAGGAGACGCTGGGTTCGAGCCCAGCTCTCCGCATTGCATTTAGCTTTGCTGGTCGTTCATACTAATACATTTGGCTACATTAGTATTAGGGGGTGGGAAGCTGATGGGTGGGGATCGGACGTTGTGGACAGCGACTCCTACAGGTCGGTTGGTGCGCCTGCGCAGTAGAATCAGGAAGCGACGGGGGCGGCGTCCCTCCAAAGCGCAGACCCCCGACGCTGAAAGATCGCGCTGTGCAGGTGAAAAGATGCGACGGCTGCTACCTCGAGTACCGGAGGGGACTCGTGCAATGTATGGCTTCGTCCACATTACAGCCGGCTTGTGGGAGGCATGGCCAAACAGCGTTCGGGACAGGGGAGGGTAGAATTGGACGATATGAAATTGGAATGGGAGAAAAATAGAAAATGGGAGAAAAAGTAGATAAAAAAAAAAAATATCTCAAAAGACATGAAGTTGTGGTCCTCTAAAAGTGTACAGTACATATGGCTGTTATATCCCTGTCTCTCCACCCATCAAAAGTTGCGTCCAGTGACCCTGGGCCAAATCCGGAGGTCTGGGAAGGCCATATCAGAAGCCTACTGTCTTCTTTTGATTTATATTTCCTGACCACCTCTTTCCAAACCGCCAGGGTGTGGTCGACTATTGAATTACTTCCCTGTTGTGCTGTGTATTCTTTCCCCCCCAGTCTGGCCTGAGGTTGGACTCGCTCTAGGTGTGTCTCTATGTCCTTCCACCTGGCCCTGTATGTTCTTGAGCACCGGTAAACGGCGTACCTCAGCTGGGCTGCATAGTAGTATTCCTTTAGATTAGGTAGTGTCAGACCTCCTCCCTCTTTTACAATTTGCAATGTTTTAAATTTCACCCTAGGTCTGCCACCTGCCCATATGAGCCTAGAGATCTGTTTGTCCCATGCTATGAATTGGGAGTCAGGGACCTTGACCGGTAGTGAGAGGAAGAGATACAACAGCCTTGGCAATACATTCATTTTGATCACTTCTATTCTGGTACTGAAGTCCATCATGAGTGTAGCCCATCTCGACCAATCCTTCTGTAATTTATCATTAATCTTATTATAATTAGCCACTTCCAATTTGCACATATCCTTGGTGATAATCACTCCCATGTAAGTTATTGATTCGGCTTCCCAGTTCAATTTGTAATCATTCCTCATTCCATTACTGGGTGAAAAGTTGAAGGTGAGAATTTGGGTTTTCGTGACATTCAGCTTGTATCCTGACATCCAGCCATAGTAATTTAGTATGGGCATTAACTTGGGGAAGGTCAGGTTTGGGTTTTGGAGGTATATTATAATATCGTCCGCAAAAAGACCTATCCTGTGATCACTCCTTGCTATTCTGACGCCCTCTATTTCTTTACTTTCTCTAATGGCTTGGGCTAATGGTTCTACGAAAATCGTGAAGAGGGCGGGGCTTGCACAACAACCCTGGCGCGTCCCTCTGAACAGTTTGAATCTGTCCCACCTATATCGCCTGGCCTTCCTTGACTCACTTTGACTCTTGCCGTACTTGTTGACGTGTTGTTCTGTTTTTCCTTTGTCTATCCGTTGATTTTATTTTATTTTTCTCTTTCTTTGTACTTAGCTTAGCTATGTGAAGCACTTTGGTTGACAAGCGTCATGTTTAAACGTGCTATACAAATACATTTGATTGATTGATTGATTGATTGATTGATTGTCCGACAAGCTACCGTTAATCTTTACTTTGGTATTTGGATTGTCGTATAGAGCTCTTATACAACTGATGAATTGATCGTCAAATCCAAATCTTTCCAATACCCTAAACAGGAAGGACCATCTGACCCAGTCGAATGCCTTCTCTGCGTCTAAACCTACCAAGGCTGCTGGGAGTTGTTGTTTTTCCACCTGTTCTATCACATGTAAAGTGCGTCTAACATTGTCCTGTGTCTGTCTGCCTACTTATATACCCTGTCTGGTCCTCGTGAATCAGGTCAGGGAGGATGTCCTCCATTCTCCTAGTTAGTATAGATGTGAACAGCTTGTAATCCCCATTTAACATCAATATGGGACGATATGATTTGCAATATTCTTTATTCTTCCCTTCTTTTGGTATAACTAATATCACCGCCTCTTTCCAGGATGGGGGGGCTTCTGCCTTTTCAAGTGTCCAGTTAAAAGAATCTAGCATTACTGGGGCCAGGTCTTCTTTAAAGATTGTATACCACTCGTTTGGAAACCTGTCACTCTCTGGAGTTTTGTTTGCATTCAATCTTCCTATGGCTATATCTAGTTCTTCCTTCGTGATGGGGGAGATCAAAGCTTTATTCTCTATTTTCCCTATACTCGGGAGATCCAAGGATGACAAAAACTGTACAATTGTCTCCTCGTCTTCCATCTCGGTTGTGAGTATAACTTTTCATAGTATTCTTTGAATATACGTTGAATTTCTTCAGGTTCATAAGTCGCTTCTCCTGATTGGGGTTCCCTAATCGTGGATAAAGTGTCTACTCTGCTGGGCCCTGAGTCGTTTTGCTAAAATCTTGGTTGCCCTTGGGCCTGATTCATAAACGGTTTGTTTTGTGTATCTCAATTTATTTTCTAACTCTTCTCTTCCCATCCCTAGCTGTGATTTTATTTCCTTCATCTATTCCCTATTGCCCCCCCCCCTCCCCTCCCTGCACCTGTTGCTTGAGTTTTCTCAGGTCTCTCTGTAATTTGTCATATTTCAATCACCTATACTTATTCAAGTGTGCAGTCTTTGAGATTAGGTATCCCCTCATAATTGCCTTGATTGTGTCCCATAAGATGGTCGGTTTAACTCAGCTGTCCACATTATTTTTAATAGACTCGGTTATCTCCTTCCTGATCTGATTCACAAGGTCCTCCCCATTCAGAATCCCCAAGTTCAGCCTCCAGAGTGTATCTCGTTGTCTGTTCAAGTGTATGGTCAGATATACCATATTGTGGTCTGAGACATCTGCCGTTCCTATCGAGCAGCTCACCACCCTGTGTCTCTCTCTGCGTTGCAGAATAATGAGTAAAATCCCTTTCTCCTGCATTTAGGCTTCTCCATACCTCCATCATCCCCGCTTCCCTAATCAAGATATTCAGATCCTTTGATCTCTGAGAGTTGTGTCTGGCTTTACTTGTTGTGTCTAGTGAATAGTTCAGTATAGTATTCCAGTCCCCTGCACATATCAGTATCTCTTCCGCCTCAGAGGCTATTGTGTCAAATAAGAGTTTGAAAAACCTTCTGTCACTCTCGGGAGGGGTGTATGTGTTCACTAGGGTTATCATTATGTTGTCTATTTTACCTTTAACTATCGAGTACCTCCCTTCTCTATCCTTTTTCTCTTTTATCAGTTCAAAGTTGAGAGAGTTTGACATCAGGGTTGCCACTCCCCTCTTCTTATTATTCTTGCAAGAACTAAAAAATGAATTCCGATATCCAAACTTTTTCAACTTGCTCTATTTTTCTTGTAGGAAGATCACTTGTGTCTTCTCTCTTTTGATTTTCGTCATAATTCTACTTCTCTTAACTGGGTGACTAAGACCGTTGACGTTTAAAGATGCCATTTTCGAGTTATGAGTTCCCGACATTCATTTTCCAGTTCTTGCATACATTAGCGGCTCCCCTTACCATACATTTTCTACCGACATTAAACATATAACATTTAGCACACATAATGACCTCCAAACGAGGGGGGAAACCCCACTCCTCTTCGGTATTTACCCCGTCGGTAAGTGCGAGGGAAAGCCCCTCGTAGGGAGGGGGCCCTTCGCTAAGGGTCTGCGCTCCCTCTCCTCCATCTCTCTCCTTCTCCCCTTCCATTTCTTCCACCGAGATGCCTCGTCTCTTCAGCTCTCTGTGCGCCTCGGTTGCGCTCGTGTAGGTCTTGACTCCGGTGTCCCAATGGATCCTCATGCTGGAGTATGGAGTCTGGAAGCGGATTCCTTTTATCTTTAGTGCTTTTTTTATACAGTTGTACTCACTCCGTTTCTTCGCAATTTCAGTTGCATAATAATGGTTGAAATAAATTGTCTTGTTGCCCAGTTGTATCTTTCCTTTCTTCCATGCTTCACTCAGCACCAGCTCAGCACCAGCTCAGGTCAGGTATTCCTGGAAATTAACGATAATGTGTCTCGGCGTGGCGCCTTCTGGCAGTCTCGTAGCCTGTGCACGGTGGGTCCCTTGCAATTTGAATTCTATATCCTGTGGGAGCGATAGCTCGTCCTTGAAAAACTTTTCGATTAACTTTGGAACCGAGTCCCCCTCTTTTTCTTTTTCCATCCCAAATATGCGAATGTTATTCCTCCTCGCCCTGGATTCCAGGTCGACTAACCTGTATTGTGCGACTCGGTGTTCTAGACTCGTTCTGAGCGCGTCCGACATCTCCGTTATCCAATCCTCCATTTTCTCCACTCGACTCTCCATCTCCTCCACTTGTTGATTTAGGCTCTGTATCTCCGATACAATATTATCAAGTTTATCCTTTATGTCTCGAAATAACTGGTTTACCTCTCGCCTCCTTTCTTCGCTAACTCTCCTGAGCTCTTCTTTTAAATCGGTTTTCAGTTCTTTTATCGCTTCAATTATGCTCGCCTGGTCCATGCTCGGCTCGAGTCCTGACTGCACGCTGACGGCCTGTCGCAGTTTATTTAAGCTAGCGGCAACGAGTAGGCAACTTATGAGGCAACTTATGGCTCTTCTGTGGTTATCAAAACATCTGTCTCACTGGCTCTTCTTCTGTGGGTATCAACACATCTGTCTCACTGGCTCTTCTTCTGTGGGTATCAACACATCTGTCTCACTGGCTCTTCTGTGGTTATCAAAACATCTGTCTCACTGGCTGTTCTGTGGTTATCAAAACATCTGTCTCACTGACTGTTCTGTGGTCATCAAAACACCTGTCTCACTGGCTGTTGTGTGGTTATCAAAACATCTGTCTCACTGGCTGTTCTGTGGTTATCAAAACATCTGTCTCACTGGCTGTTCTGTGGTTATCAAAACATCTGTCTCACTGGCTGTTCTGTGGTTATCAAAACACCGGTCTCACTGGCTCTTCTTCTGTGGTAATCAAAACATCTGTATCGCTGGCTCTTCTGTGGTTATCAAAACATCTGTCTCACTGGCTGTTCTGTGGTTATCAAAACATCTGTCTCACTGGCTGTTCTGTGGTTATCAAAACACCTGTCTCACTGGCTGTTCTGTGGTTATCAAAACATCTGTCTCACTGGCTGTTCTGTGGTTATCAAAACATCTGTCTCACTGGCTGTTCTGTGGTTATCAAAACATCTGTCTCACTGGCTGTTCTGTGGTTATCAAAACACCTGTCTCACTGGCTCTTCTGTGGTCATCAAAACATCTGTATCGCTGGCTCTTCTGTGGTTATCAAAACATCTGTCTCACTGGCTCTTCTTCTGTGGTCATCAGGTGAACGGGACGCCTCGTGACTCCTCCCCCCACGGTTGGAACAGGAGTCCTCCCACCGTCACCCCTATCTGTCCCCGCCCCCCGCCCTGCCGCTCGCCACCCAAGTGCGTTCAGATGGAGCGTCATGTGATCCGGCCTCCGCCTATCAGCCCCCCGCCTGACAGACTGTCCCTGGAGGATGGACAGACGCACGCCATGCGCAGGGAGGTGTGGATGACGGTCTTCAGCCACCTCTCTCACAGGGACCTGTGTGTCTGCATGCGCGTCTGTAAGACCTGGAACAGATGGTGAGTGTGAGATGTGTCCGATGGAGTCGGGCACGTTCTGGACCATAATATTTAACTTTAGTAGGACTTTAGTAGAAGATTAGCAGTCTTCTAGTCATCTACAAGTTAGCTAGTGACCACTACTGTCGCTGTCGTCCGCTGTCAACACCACCATTCCTCCCAGGTGTCAGGCTCCTCATTCACTTCCATTAATTTTGAGGACGTTTAAATATCATACTTCTGAATTATAAACAAACATACAGCAATATTATTCTGTGTAATATATTCTTCAAATGTACTTGTTTTCTGGAACTAATGTTTTCAAAAGAGTATAGGAACTATTTCTCACTTGAGGTGTAGTTTGACCAACTGTCAACTTTTCACAGAATGTTTAGAATCTTTCTTCCAGCAAGGCAGCAGGTAACCATGGTAACCACTCCCCAACATTCATTCAAGGCAAAGATACACAGCACAAAGGTAATACATCTGTAAAGACACATCAAATGCCAAAACAAACACATACCCAGAATTGTCTGTTTTATTGAAAGCAATAGTTTGTTTATACTTCAGAGGAGGAATGGTGGTGTTGACAGCGGATGACAGGGACGGCAGTGGTCGCTAGCTTCCTTGTAGATTACTTTAGATAGAGGTAAGACTGCTGAAACTTGACAAGTTCTACTGAAGTGAAACATCAACAATGTTGTTGTTAATCTGTACAGGACAGGCCAGCCAGAATACATGTAACCATATACATTTATGATTTTATTTCAGAATGAGTTTGTCTCACTTAAAGTGATGATCTCTTAACTATAACTTCCCCTATACCAAACCAGTGTCACCCTACACCCCCTACCATTGCAGTCACCATTAGCAGTGTGCAGTTTCACCCTCATCTCTCATTGAAAATGAATTATATCAGCTAACTGACGATAATCAGGTTGGCACCTTGCATAGTTGCCTCCGCCGTCGGTGTGTGAATGTGTGAGTGAATGGGTCAAATGTGAGAAAAAAATTGTAAAGCGCTTTGGATAAAAGCGCTATATAAATGCAGCCATTTACCGTTTACCCAATAGAGTAGACAACCCTGCTGCTTCCTCAAAAGGTCTGTGTGGAACTATAAACGCTCGAGCCCTCGCAGCCGGCGCAGATAAAGACCCTACATGGAGCTCTCTCTCCGTTGTGTCTACCCAGGTGTTGTGACAAGAGGCTGTGGAGGCAGGTGGATCTGAACCGCTGCAAGGCCATCAGTCCCCTCATGCTGAGCGGCATCATCCGCAGGCAGCCGGGGGCTCTGGACCTCAGCTGGACCAACATCTCCAAGAAGCAGCTCAGCTGGCTCATCAACAGGCTGCCAGGTAACACCTTCTGCCCCCCCCCGACCCCAGTGAGATGAGGCCCGAACCTGGCTCGCCCCCCGAGATCATCAATACTGAGCCTGAGACTGACCAAACGCAAAACAATTATTTGTATTTTTATTTGATTTATTTTATATTTTTTTAAATAGATCATACATAATCCCACAGAATACAATTGACTAATATGGAACGAAGCGGGTTGACCATCTATTGTAACTGCTCACATGTAAAAAGGCAGATTATATTAACCCTTTCACTACCACACTACAGAAGGTTAACCTTTCACTACCACACTACAGACGGTTAACCGTCTGTTGTGTGGTAGTGAAAGGGTTAATCTTCTGTAGTGTGGTTGTGGAAGGGTTAACCTTCTGTGGTGTGGTTGTGAAAGGGTTAACCATTTGTCATGTGACAGGGTTGTCCTTCTGTATTGTCGCAGTGAAAGGGTTAACCCTTTGGTAGTGTGGTAGTGAAAGGGTTAAGTAAATAATACACACACTGTGTAACTGTAACGCACTGCACTATCTAGGTGTTGACAACAATAATACACCCATAGAAGGGTTTGTGTTCGTTATTGGTGGTGTTTGTAGTGTGTTTTCAGTAGTGAACTCCGTCAGACGGGTAATTATATCCCTGCAGGGCCTTCTGATCGCTACCCTGGCTGTTCCTTTGTTACTTATCAATGTCTCTGCTGGATTATATGTAGCAGGCGTAACTAATTACATTAGCATAGTTATTGCGTGTGTGTTTGTTTGTTTGGTGCCCTCAGGTTAGCTGAAACTCTGGAGACTGGAAGAGAGCAGAAACATGGGAAATAGGCCACAGCTTTCTGTATGAGCTGCTCAGGAGATAAATCCAGCATGTGTGTAGGTTTCCAGCGCCTTTGTTACTGGTGATCAGCTGCTTTCACCCAAGAACACAAACATGTGGAAGATTACAAGATACAACTATTCATTTAGTTGAAATGTATTGTTGCTGTTGCTGCCTGTTTTGCCTGTCTGTCTCTGTGTTGGTTGCTGTATGTCTAGTCTAGTGGGTGCTGTATGTCTAATGGGTGCTGTAGGTCTGGTGGGTGCTGCTGTATGTCTAGTGGGTGCTGTATGTCTAGTGGGTGCTGTATGTCTAGTGGGTGCTGTATGTCTAGTGGGTGCTGTATGTCTGGTGGGTGCTGTATGTCTGGTGGGTGCTGTATGTCTAGTCAGGTGCTGTATGTCTAGTCAGGTGCTGTATGTCTAGTCAGGTGCTGTATGTCTAGTGGGTGCTGTATGTCTGGTGGGTGCTGTATGTCTGGTGGGTGCTGTATGTCTAGTCTAGTGGGTGCTGTAGGTCTGGTGGGTGCTGTATGTCTAGTCTAGTGGGTGCTGTATGTCTAGTGGGTGCTGTATGTCTAGTCTAGTGGGTGCTGTATGTCTAGTGGGTGCTGTATGTCTGGTGGGTGCTGCTGTATGTCTAGTGCAGGGGTAGGCAACCCTAGGCATGCGTGCCTGCATAGGCATGCGGGGGCATAGGCACAGGGGGCAGCAGTAAAAATGTATTACAAAAAAAAAGAAGAAAAAAAAAGTATAATTTTTTTTTTTTTTGCTTTGAAATATTATAGTGAAATATTTTGCACTGTTGTCGCATTTATCTTGTTGAAATCCTCCCACAGGTTCTTTTTACTACCACATATTTAATTGAGACCCTTTATTTGTTTATTATTTCAATTTAGCTAGAAATACATTGCTACATCATTCAGTAACATTTGCAGAGCCTTATAACAAAAACATTATTACGGTCACCATTGTGACCAGTGGGATTAATCAACACATTTTATTATTTATTTTTCTATTTCATTGAACATTGCACATGTTAAAAGCCATTTTTTTTACTCAAAATGTGAGTATTACCAAGTCAACTTGTGTTCTTAAAACAATGACAATAAACATAGTTTTATTAGGTTGAAATAATGTAGTTGTGTACTTATTTTTCTGTTAACTTATTATGGATTGAAAACTGAAAACCTTAATGCGCAGTAACTGAACTCAATATTTTTAAGTTCTGGTAACTTATTATTATTATTTTTTTTACAGTGTAGTCTTGCAATCAATCAAAACTTATTTACACGATATACCTCACATTCACCCTCCATTCACATCCTGGTGTTCTCCTGGTGTTCTCCATTAGGCCTGTAGGTGGAGCTATGACAGCACACGTACAGTACACAAACAGATGGTGTGTGATGTGTCCAAAAATGAATGGGCAAATGTGAGTGAAATGGTCGCACTGTATGCAGCTGTTTGTCTGCATTGCATTCCCCCCCCCCCCCAACTCAGATTTAGGGTTGATACAACCATCATAAAAATATTGTTAATAATAACAATAACAATAATGATGTAATAATGTAAAAATTATCATTAAAAATACCTGATTATGAGAAAAAAAAATTACGATGCATGGAATATTGTTGAGGCACACTAGTTACAACTATATTTCAAACAGGCACTCCATGTCAAAAAGGTTGCTGACCCCTGGTCTAGTGGGTGCTGTATGTCTGGTGGGTGCTGTATGTCTAGTCTAGTGGGTGCTGTATGTCTGGTGGGTGCTGTATGTCTGGTGGGTGCTGTATGTCTAGTCTAGTGGGTGCTGTATGTCTAGTGGGTGCTGTATGTCTGGTGGGTGCTGTATGTCTACTATAGTGGGTGCTGTATGTCTAGTCTAGTGGGTGCTGTATGTCTGGTGGGTGCTGCTGTATGTCTGGTGGGTGCTGTATGTCTACTATAGTGGGTGCTGTATGTCTAGTCTAGTGGGTGCTGTATGTCTGGTGGGTGCTGTATGTCTGGTGGGTGCTGCTATATGTCTAGTGGGTGCTGTATGTCTGGTGGGTGCTGCTGTATGTCTGGTGGGTGCTGCTGTATGTCGAGTGGGTTTGATTGATTGATTGAAAACTTTATTAACAGATTGCAGAATGGGTACAATACAGTACAGCTCAATACACACAATTGTTAAGGGGATGCAGACCAGAGAAAGACTTTCGTCTTGTTTTCACCAGGGTCCCCCATTTTCAATTCATCAGGACATATATGACATACATGACATACAGATAGTCAGTACTGCTACATCTATACATTTATGACATACCAGATTTGCAAATACAGTACTGTTTGTGATACAGAAGGAGTCAAGAAAAGGGAGTATATACATTTGACGTAGAAACTGTACATTGGAGGAGGTTGGGTGGGGGGGGTTGGGTACACTGGGATATTGACAACCATACTGGGTAATTTACATTGGAGGTGGTTGGGGGGGGGGGGGGGGGGGGGCACACTGTATAAGCAAGCAAAACTGTACATTGAGGGGGGGGGAGACTCTGTACAAACAAACAAAATTGTACATTGGACTATTGACAAAACCATACTAGGTAAATGACTGTACATTGGAGGGGGTTGGGTTAGGATATTTACAGGGGCCAGTGTTGAATTGCAGTCTCCCGTAGGTGTCTCTTGAGAGAGGTTTTGAAAGTGGGTAGTGATCCACATTCCTTTACAGCTTTGGGTAGGGCGTTCCACATTGATGTGGCATAATTGCGAAACGTGTTTAGTCCCTTATTTGAGCCGAATCTGGGTTTAACATGATTTGTGGAGCTCCCTCTGGTGTTGTGATCGTGGTATTCACTGACCTTTGGGAAGTATTTTGCCATGTACATGGGTACCTTGGTCGTGTAGTGTATCTTGTAGACCAGGCCCATTGCAAGTTGCTGTACTCTGTCATCTACTCTAAGCCATCCTAGGTTGTCAAAGTGGGCAGGGGTGAGGTGGGTTCTAGGAGTAAGGTCAAGCAGTAGTCTGACCAGTTTGTTTTGAGATGTTTGTAATTTTGTTTTTAGCGCCTTTGAGGTGCTTTGGTACCATGAGGTGCAAGCATAGTCGTAGTACCCCTGAATGAGTGCTCCTGCCAGAGTCTTCAGGGTATTCTTGTTTACCAGAGAGGAGATCCGGTACAAGAATCGAGTTCGTTGGTTGACTTTTTTTATTACATTGGATGCCATTTTGTCACAGGAGAGATTAGCCTCTAGGATGGAACCCAGGTAGGTAATTTCATCTTTCCTTGTGACAATATTGTCACCCACTGTAACTGAGAAGCCGTCGGTCTTGCTGAGTTTGTTATTTGAACCGAAGAGAATGGACTCTGTTTTGCCCATGTGTAATGATAGTTTGTTATCAGCGAGCCATATGCAGATTCTGCCTAGTTCCGAGCTGAGGGTTTTTTCAACCTGTAACTTGTTCTTGTCAGAGACCAGCAGGGCTGAGTCGTCCGCAAACAGGAACAAGTTGCAGTCACAAGCTGACGACATGTCATTTGCATAAATTAGGAACAGTAGCGGTCCTAGTATGCTTCCTTGTGGAACACCACAGCTCACTGTGAGGGGGGGGGATAGGGTACCGTTTACCTCCACCATCTGTTCCCTCCCCTCAAGGTAGGATTGCATCCAGCTCACTGATAGGCTATCAAAACCAATTGCTTTTAGCTTGTCAATCAGAATGGAGTGATTGACCGTGTCAAAGGCCTTTTGTAGGTCCAGCATGACCATGCCGCAGTATTTGCCTGCGTCCACCTCTTGTTTGATGTGGTCATTCAAATAGAGAAGGCATGCGTCAGTGGAGTGGGATGTTCTGAAGCCAGATTGGAATTCGTAGATTAGATTTTTTTCCGCTAGGTACTTTTCGACCTGTTCGTAGACTATTTTTTCCATGACTTTCGAGATGGAGGTGAGAATAGAAACAGGGCGGTAGTTGCCTGGGTCTAATTTGCTGCCCTTTTTGTGCAGAGGGGTCACCCTCGCAATTTTGAAGTCCTTGGGGACGTGTCCCTGTTTTATGGAGAGGTTTATTATGTGTGTGATGATTGGGGTGATGGCGGCTGCTGAGTCTCTGAGGAATTTGGAGGGGATGTTGTCATGGCCAGTGGCCTTGTTAGGTTGGAGGGCGCTCAGTTTATTGAGTACCTCATCTGTTGTTACCATTTCCAGTTTGAAGTCGTCCTTGCGGACCCCTAGGTTTTTGTAGTAAGCTACTATGTGTTCTACCCCATAAAGCCCTGAGTGGGAGGGTAGTTTGTTTACCAGTGTTGTGGCTATGTTTGTGAAGAAAATGTTTAAGTAATTGGCTACATCCAGCTTGTCTGTGATGAGCGTGTTGTCCGTTTTTATGTTTATGTTTGAGAATCTGGTTTTAAGTTTTTTACTGCATCCTAGTTGATTATTGAGTAATTTCCAAAGTTCACGTGGTTTGTTTTTGTTTTCCTCAGTTTTGTCATTGATGAAATTCTTTTTTGCAGTTTTGATCATGGAGTTTACGTCGTTTCTTAGTCTGTTTCTTTCTAGTTTGAGTTCAGTCACGTGGGCTTGGAGTTCACTGCTCGTGCTTTTAGTAAGCTTTGACTGACTTTTACGAAACTCAGAGCATTTTTTGTCTCTGGTTTTCATAGCGGCCAGTATTTCGGAGTGCATCCACGGCTCAGCGCGATTTTTTACCCTGGTGGTTCTTAGGGGGGCCATGTCGTTTAGTATTGTTGAGAATTTGGTTTTGAAACCAAGCCATGTTTCTTCAACCAGTGTACCATTGAGTTCATCTGACCAGTCCAGGCTCTCCAGTTCAAGGTTAAAGGCCTCGCTAGAGTAGGTTTTGAGGTCTCTAGATGTGACTGTTTTGTGGCAGCCAGCCTTTTGTTTTAGTTTTTTGCGGGTACAGAATATCATATAATGATCACTTAACCCGCATGCTATAACCCCTTTCTTGGAGATCTTGGACTTGTCGGAGGTCAGAATGAGGTCAATGGTAGTCTGAGTTGATTCACATACACGTGTGGGTTGGGTGATTAGCTGGCTGAGGCCGTGCAGATCACAAAACCTACTGAATGACTTGAAGACGGGTGCATCTTTTCGTTGCATATCCGTGTTCCAGTCTCCAATAAGAATTTTGTCTACATCCTCAACTCCAGCTAAACACCCATCCAGTGTATCATAAAAGTCACTATGATCTGGCGGCCTGTAGACTGTGCCAACCAGTAGGGATTTCGCCCTTTCGAATAGGATTTTCACCCATACAGTTTCAATTGATTTATGATTCAGGTCATTTCTGTTGATGAATTTGGTGTCCTTGTGTATGTACATACAGACACCACCTCCATGTTTGTTCCTATCATTCCTAATTATTGAGTAGTTCTCAATCTCTATCTCTGGATCTTTTACAGAATCGTCAAGCTTAGTTTCTGAGAAGCACAGTATGTTTGCCTTACCATTTATGAATAATTGTTTGATTTCATCCAATTTGTTTTTTAAGCTGTTAATGTTAATGTGAAAAATGTTCAGTCCATTGGCGTTGGTTATTTCATTGGTGTTGGCAGGTTCGAAGTATTGTTCGTTTGTGATCTGTTCCTCTGTGTGGGGCTGGGGGGCTTTGTTGTTGAGGGTGGGAAGGGGGTCGGGTCCCGCTCCGTGCTGGAACAACAAAGAAGGGGGGAGGGGGTGGTCGGGTCCCGCGCCGTGCTGGAACAACAAAGGACTCGTTCCTGGATGTTTCCGTTGTTAGCTCTGCTAGCTAGCCGGCTATCGGGCGTCGAGATGTTTAAATCCCGCGTCGAGTTGGTCGTCATGGTTTCGACCCTCGGTTCACCTCCTCTCGTCTCTGCCTCACATGTGCTCGTCTGCTGCGGCGTCATTGGGGAACAGTTGCCGTCCGCGCAGTGGATGTTGCCACGGGTCGAGTTGTTGATGTTGTTGTTGGTCGCGATGGAAACCACCTTCGCTTCTTGCGCTGCCAGACCAAGTCTTCTCGCCTGAGTTCTGGTCAAGACCGGGCCTGGGTTTAAATGAATGTCTCCCGAAAGTAGTAGAACCAGGATGATCATGGTCCTACGGTCCAATCTGCCATTCGGGGGTAAGTTCTTACGTGCCGGGCTCGCTGTTAGTAGCGTGTGTATAGCCGCCGTTCCGACGTGTAGATGTTTCTTTTCAGAGCCATTGAGAAGGTAGAAGTCACTGTGGGTCTCGTTAAATCCGTTTTCCCTTCTCTCCACTTCTGTTAGATGTTGCTTCATTGATGAATTTAGGTATAAATCCGTAATCCATATTATGAGGAGGAGAAAATGTGCACAAAACCTTGTTGTTTTGGATCGATGGTGAGAGCTCTCTGTAATGCGACTGCTCATGACTGGTGCTGTAGGTCTGGTGGCTGCTGTATGTCTGGTGGGTGCTGTATGTCTGGTGGGTGCTGCTATATGTCTAGTGGGTGCTGTATGTCTGGTGGGTGCTGCTGTATGTCGAGTGGGTGCTGTAGGTCTGGTGGGTGCTGTATGTCTGGTGGGTGCTGTAGTTCCTGTATAAAGGGATGTGACCTGTAATCATTCTGTCGACCCCTGTGTGCTGCAGGTCTGCGGGTGCTGCTGTTATCAGGGTGCTCCTGGGTGGCTGTGTCTGCTCTCTGCACCTCCAGCTGTCCGCTCCTCCGCACCCTAGACGTTCAGTGGGTGGAGGGACTGAAAGACGCCCAGATGAGAGACCTGCTGTCACCCCCTACTGACAATAGGCCAGGTAACGACACGCCACAGGCGTAGCTTTTATTTTTTTCCTCTCCACCTCCCATCTCATCTCCTTTCCACCTCTCCTCTCCACCTCTCATCTCATCTCCTCCTTTCCAAATACCCTCTCCTTTCCAACTCTCCTCTCCACATATCCTCCTCTCCTCTCCTCTCATCTCCTCTCCACCTCTCCTCTCCTATCTTCTCCTCTCCACCTCTACTCTCCTCTCCACCTATCTTCTCCTATCTTCTCCTCTCCACCTCTCCTCTACTCTCTTCTCTTCTCCACCTCTACTCTCCTCTCCACCTCTCCTCTACTCTCTCCACCTCTTTGGGGGCAGCGGTGGCCTAATGGTTAGAGAAGCGGGTTTGTGACCGGAAGGTCGCCGGTTCGATCCCCGGGACCGGCAGGAAAAACCTGCCGCTGAAGTGCCCTTGAGCAAGGCACTTAACCCCCAACTGCTCCAGTGGAGTTGCTCAGTGGCCAATGGTGTCAGACTGTGGTTGTACTGGGCAGCTCCCAGGTGTGAATGGAATTGTGTGAATGTGAAGCAGGGCGTAGCTGAAAAAGAGCATCTGTGCTCAGCGAACCTACCCTGGGTAAATAAAGGTTAAAAAAAAACAAAAAAAAACTCTTCTCCTCTCCACCTCTCCTCTCATCTCCACCTCTCCTCTCCTCCACTTCTTATCCCCACCTCTCATCTCATCTCCACCTCTCCTCCCCACCTCTCCCCTCATCTCCTCCACTTCTCATCTCCACATCACCTCTCATCTCCTCTCATCTCCTCCCCACCTCTCCTCTCCTCTCCACCTCTACTCTCATCTCCTCCTCTCCTCTCCTCTCCTCTCCTCTCCACCTCTACTCTCATCTCCACCTCTCCTCTCATCTCCACCTCTCATCTCCACCTCTCATCTCCTCTCCACCTCTACTCTCATCTCCACCTCTCCTCTCCTCTCCTCTCCACCTCTACTCTCATCTCCACCTCTCCTCTCATCTCCACCTCTCCTCTCCACCTCTCCTCTCCTCTCCACCTCTACTCTCCACCTCTCCTCTCCACCTCCTCTCCTCTCCACCTCTACTCTACTCTCATCTCCACCTCTCTTCTCCACCTCTCCTCTCCCCCAACCTCTCCTCTCATCTCCTCCCCACCTCTCATCTACTCTCCACCAATTCTCATCTCCACCGCTCCTCTCATCTCCACCTCTCCTCCCCACCTCTCCTCTCCTCCACTTCTCATCCCCACCTCTCATCTCATCTCCACCTCTCCTCTCCACCTCTCCTCTCATCTCCTCCACTTCTCATCCCCACCTCTCATCTCCACCTCTCCTCTCCACCTCTCCTCTCATCTCCTCCACTTCTCATCTCCACCTCTCCTCTCCACCTCTCCTCTCCTCTCAACCTCTACTCTCATCTCCACCTCTCCTCTCCACCTCTCCTCTCATCTCCACATCTCCTCTCCACCTCTCCTCTCCTCTCCACCTCTACTCTCATCTCCAGCTCTCCTCTCCACCTCTACTCTCATCTCCACCTCTACTCTACCACTCTTCTCCAGCTCTTCTTTTCTCCTCTCTTCTTCTCTCCTCCACCTCTACTATACTCTTTTCTTCTCTTCTTGTCTCTTCTTTTCTCTTCTCTTCTCATCAGCTCTTATTGTGCCCTGTACTGCCCCCTGCTGCTCACTTCTTATACGTGTCCTGCTGCCATTACATCTAGCCAGGGGTGGAGAGTAACTAATTACTTTCACTCAAGAGCTTTGCTAAAAAAGTATAGGTTTATATATATATATATAAGTATGAGTCAAATAAAGTACTTTTTCTATCCTCCCTCCCCCTCTCTCTCTCTCTAGGTCAGCTAGATAACCGCAGTAAGCTTCGTAACGTGGTAGAGTTAGGTCTGGCCGGTCTGGACATTACTGACTCTTCCCTGCATCTCATGATTCGCTACATGCCTCTGCTGTCCAAGCTGGACCTCAGCTACTGTAACCATGTGACCGACCAGTCAGTCAACATCCTGACCGCCGCTGGGACGACCACCAGAGACTCTCTGACCGACATCAACCTCTCAGGTACACAGACCCCACGTCATTTCAATACAATAGAGCTGGATGGCATTGGGTTAAATCATAAAAAAAAGAAACTCAACAGCAATGTCTCCACAGACCTTGTTGGCAACAGTTTCACTGAGAACTATTTTCTACCAAAGTACACCAGCCATAATAGTAAGAAAAATATGTCATAGAGTTGAGCAGTGTTCCTACCCACCGAGTTGAGCAGTTCTGTGTTCCTACCCACCGAGTTGAGCAGTTCTGTGTTCCTACCCACCGAGTTGAGCAGTTCTGTGTTCCTACCCACCGAGTTGAGCAGTTCTGTGTTCCTACCCACCGAGTTGAGCAGTTCTGTGTTCCTACCCACCGAGTTGAGCAGTTCTGTGTTCCTTCCCATAGAGTTGAGCAGTTCTGTGTTCCTACCCATAGAGTTGAGCAGTTCTGTGTTCCTTCCCATAGAGTTGAGCAGTTCTGTGTTCCTTCCCATAGAGTTGAGCAGTTCTGTGTTCCTACCCATAGAGTTGAGCAGTTCTGTGTTCCTTCCCATAGAGTTGAGCAGTTCTGTGTTCCTACCCATAGAGTTGAGCAGTTCTGTGTTCCTACCCATAGAGTTGAGCAGTTCTGTGTTCCTACCCATAGAGTTGAGCAGTTCTGTGTTCCTACCCATAGAGTTGAGCAGTTCTGTGTTCCTACCCATATAGTTGAGCAGTTCTGTGTTCCTACCCATAGAGTTGAGCAGTTCTGTGTTCCTACCCATAGAGTTGAGCAGTGTTCCTACCCATAGAGTTGAGCAGTGTTCCTACCCATAGAGTTGATCAGTGGGTCAATTTAACAAAGTTGATTTAGATACCCCCCACCCCCTCTCCTGTTATACCGTCTTTCAAACATAAAGCCAAATGTAAAAAACTAAATTTAATTTGATTGGATTGGCTGAATTTGAATGATTATGTTAAACCAGTGACATAACTGGAGAACTATTTCACACCTGCAGTACCACAGGAAAGACAGGGGGCGCAATTTGGTATCCAGTTTTAGAATAACTTATAGGCAATAACTTATAGATTAATTGAGTAAGAAACGTGGAATTCGATGATCATCCATAATAGCGTGATTGTGTTTCGACGTGGGAATGATCTTAAAAGTGTGGGACTTATACTTCAGGAATAAGTGGCTCATCTGAGGAAAATTATTATTGACCAGCGACACTTATTTTAGTGCAGCCAATTATAGACGGGCGGTAGGGAGGACAGACTAATGAGGACGTTGGCCTCCTGACGACCTCAACAGGATCCACTTGATCTCTGGCACTCGTCCCAGTTCTACAGGGTCCCCCCCTGGCTTCAGAACAGCCTGCCTGGGTAGTAGCATGGAGGCACGGAGGCTTCACAGAGCCTGAGGTAGTAGCATTAGTAGTCTCATGCAGAAACTAGAGCAAAAAGGGACAATGTAGGTCTATGTTCCAGTTTTATGTACTGTAGAGCTTCAATACACGCTGTACCGATCACAAATACCACCAACCTGGTTGTGTGGCAATAAAGGAATCTTTTATCTTGTACCTTGTCTTAATGCAAGGAAAACACCTGAACCATATTGAATGATTTGACAGTTCCTCTGAGTGGTTTAGATCAGTCATTCCCTCTCTTCTCTTCCTCCCCGGCAGTTTGTAACCGGGTCACAGACCAGTCTCTTTCCTACTTCAAGCGCTGTGGAAACATCCGTCTCATAGACCTGCGATACTGCAAGCAGGTGACCAAGGAGGGCTGTGAACAGTTTGTGGCCGAGATGTCGGTGAGCGTTCAGTTTGGACTGGCGGAGGACAAGCTGCTGCAGAAACTGGGCTAGTTTACAAGACTTTGTCCTTAATGCACTGGCTGCCAGGCTATTGGGTTCCTACAGCGTGAAGCTGAACACATGTGGGAACGTATGTTATCCTTGTTTTATTTTTTTTTATTTTTTATGGGTTCCGAGAATGTGCAAAAATGTCCCATAATTTAATGAAGGAATTTTTAAATGGTTGATGAGCAAGGACGCCGACATGTCTTCAGGTCAGGAAGATGTGAGCAAAGTGTTTCAATGAAGGGTTTTGGAAATGGAAAATGTTGAGACGGTCTGTACTGATGTCTAGTCTACAGGTTGTGGGAAAATATGGACATGTATTTCGATAAAGGGAATTAAAATGTCGGAAGCCTGTACTGCCGTCTGAATTGAGGCCGCAATTGACTTCATGGAGACAGGGGTCTTGTCTTGTCACGACCCATGAGCCATGCTGGGGCTGCTGACCAGCTAGAGGGAGAGCCATGCTGACCAGCTAGAGGGAGAGCCATGCTGACCAGCTAGAGGGAGAGCCATGCTGACCAGCTAGAGGTTGAGCCATGCTGACCAGCTAGAGGGAGCGCCATGCTGACCAGCTAGAGGGAGCGCCATGCTGACCAGCTAGAGGGAGAGCCATGCTGACCAGCTAGAGGGAGAGCCATGCTGACCAGCCAGAGGGAGAGCCATGCTGACCAGCTAGAGGGAGAGCCATGCTGACCAGCTAGAGGGAGCGCCATGCTGACCAGCTAGAGGGAGCGCCATGCTGACCAGCCAGAGGGAGAGCCATGCTGGGGCTCCTGACCAGCCAGACGGAGAGCCATGCTGACCAGCCAGAGGGAGAGCCATGCTGGGGCTCCTGACCAGCCAGAGGGAGAGCCATCCTGACCAGCCATAGGGAGAGCCATGCTGACCAGCCAGAGGGAGAGCCATGCTGGGGCTCCTGACCAGCCAGAGGGAGAGCCATGCTGACCAGCCAGAGGGAGAGCCATGCTGGGGCTCCTGGCCAGCCAGAGGGAGAGCCATGCTGGGGCTCCTGGCCAGCCAGAGGGAAGTGTCTGTCTGTCACTGTGAAGCTTGACCATAAGGGAACTAGCGCTGCTAAGCCAGAAGCTGTGAGAAGGACTGGACACTCAGCCTCATAGAAACACTTGCAGAGCATGTTTTTGTCATCGCTGTTGTTGCTGTCGTCGTCTTTCTTTTTCAGAACTATTTGCGCCACTTTTTAAAGTTATTTCTTTGTCCAGACGGACTGTGTTTGTATATTGATCATGTTTTGTTGTTCATAGACTTCTTTTTGTTTTTGTCCCAGTGCTAAGTTTAACGCATTTTATAGAGATATTTTTGTACCAGAGTCTTTCATACCTTTTATGTGCAGTATTGAATGCACTGATGCACAAATAGAAGCATTTGAAACTGATAATCAATCTGCATCACTGTTCAACTCTTTATGGTTGGCGGGCAGAAGGTCAGAGGATTGTTCTGCCGGTACAGTAGGGCGGTAGCTTGTATTTGTACAATATACATTTTTATGTGGCTGTTCTATTTGTATTTGGACAAAGGTACCTCCATAGGTACTGTGTTACTATGTCCACTTTGATCTCTTCATATCTAGAAACAAAAGAGATTTGCACTGTTAACGTTAGATATGAATATAGTATATTTATCTATATAGCTATAGTGGGGGGGGGGGGGGGGGGGGTTCAGAAGCAGCATTACCCAGTTAGTTAGATAATTGGCCGTTGATGATGATGATTGACATAGTGATCCACCAATCCACCCTTCACATAGGCAAGCAAGGTAGAGACAAAATGTGTAAAATAAATAATAAATAATGTGCACAGCTCACAAGGCTACTACACAACATGAACAGAACATAAAATCCAATATTGCATTTAAAAAAAGTTGCACAAAAATCAAACAGTGTGTATTATAGTTTTAGGTAGGCTACTGCTTCCACAGCCATGTCCTCTGACACCTCTGAGTGAGGTCATCAGAGAGATATAACCAGAGATATGTTCAACATAGAACTGTTTAAATTCTATGGCTGTGCTACCAGTTTAACATAATGTAGCAACAGTAACCGTTTAAAGTCTATGGCTGTGCTAGTTTAACATAGCAACAGTAACTCTTTAAAGTATATGGCTCTGCTATCAGTTTAACATAGCAACAGTAACTGTTTAAAGTCTATGGCTGTGCTGTCAGTTTAACATAGCAACAGTAACTGTTTAAAGTCTATGGCTGTGCTGTCAGTTTAACATAGCAACAGTAACTGTTTAAAGTCTATGGCTGTGCTGTCAGTTTAACATAGCAACAGTAACTGTTTAAAGTCTATGGCTGTGCTGTCAGTTTAATCTCTCATTATGACTTTGGGTAACCGAGTAATCCTGCTTTTTAAAATAGCCTATTGTGGTGCCAAAATATGCTCTGTGGTAAAACATGTTCTAACCCTATACTTCTGCGTTGAAACTAACATGATAAACAAACAATGTATAAAGTTCAAAACGGTGATGTCAATCTGCCGTCGTATGTATAATCAGTTTCCACTGTATTTGAAAACGCAAATGTGTACAAATGTGATTGAACTTTCTGTATCGTTAGTTTATCACATTAGTTTCAACCCGGATGTAGGGTTGGAAGAGATTTAACCCCAGAACAAAATTGGCACCCCACTACTCCCCAGTCTTCTCTTAAGGTGTATCAAGACAATATATCTGCTAATAGTTAATAACTACTGGATATCTACAACTGCAACTACAGTACACATTCATACTTATACTCTGTTATATAGGAATCTGCAATACTTAGGTCTGGTCCACACGTATGGCTATTTTTTAAACCAGGGTTTCCTCCTCCTTGCTGTCCTGTCCACACCAACATGTTTTAGGAAATCTGTCACACCCCTTTTCCACTAACAGGGAACGTGTTCCATTCTAGTTTGCGGCTTCGCGTACATAATTTATTACTGTTTGAGCATTTCGACCAAAAATAAATGGGTAATTAGCAGGTTTTGCTTGCTGTCATACATACAAAGGAATACTACAGTAAGTTCACATAGCATCAGTAATTTGCGCATTCTGCATTTAAATCCAAAACAAGGGATCTTTCAGTTTGTCCAGGCGAGATGGGAGTGCAGCTCATTTAAATCTGCTGTTTAGGCACATGATCGAGATGGATTAAACATTGACTGTGTGCAAGAACTGCGCACCTTGAGGCATAATGCAAGCGTCAATACATTTAGTGTAATGGGTCAGTAAGAATCGCCACAGTCCGTTACAAGGAAAGCAACTCCTTCTCCACAAAGTATTTAAGCGGAACAACCTCTCCAGTTATATTCAGACAGCAGGGCAGAATCCATAACCAAAGCATTATGGTTGTTTAGCAGCACTATGTATGTAGTCCAATGCAGTCTGGGTAGTCTGTTATTTCAGTGCATAACGTCTACAGCCATGACAATAATATTTACTCTCGTAGTCACTTCAGCAACAAGGTTATTCCCAATCTTGAACAGAACGAGACATAACTGTCATGTAATGATCCAACACACTGGATGCACCTCCAGAGCAACGTCACCAGACTGATTATCCAACACCATAGATAACAACACTAGATGGCTCAAGGCAGAGTCGCCCGCATACTTCACCGGTGGCCATCTTGCGAGGGTGGACTACTGCTTTAAGGTGATGATCTGCACAAAGAGAAATCTTGACGGATTTACAAACGGTTTCATTTATTACAAACGTTATTAATGTGGCTATGATTCTTGCTTGGAAGAATTTAAAGTATGCAGTATGATAACTACATCTCTCGCATTTTTAACAAACTAAACGATTGAAAATTTAAATGGTAAATGGCTGCTTTTTTATATATCGCTTTTATACGAAGCGCTTTACAATTTGTTACCCATTCACTCACACACCGACGGCGGAGGCAACCATGCAAGGTGCCAACCTGCTCATCGGGAGCAATTAGGGGTTAAGTGTCTTGCTTAAGGACACATCGACAAGCTCGAACCGGGAACCTCTGGATTGCCAGATGACTGCTTTACCTCCCGAGTCACTGTCGCCCCGACATTAGCAAGCTATATGGTTATTTCAATAGTACATGCACCATAGACATGCATGTTATGAGTGGGCGTGCTCCACCCTCGCAAGATGGCCGCCATGTGGCAACGTCGGTCTCCGTTGGCCAGCAGCACGGGTAAGCAATCTAGTGTTATATATCTATGTCCAACACATCCTACACACTGGATGCACCTCCAGAGCAACGTCACCAGACTGCCCACAACTCTCTGAGTTACACCGGAGTGAGAGAAACGGAAATTCTCCATAATGAGAGACACCTAGAATTAACAAATAATTGATCATAAACAATTATGTGTTCCTACAATCCTACATTGAGCAACGCTGTTATGGATGAGTTAGCAGAGGGCCCAGGCGCAAACAGATACGAGGGAGAGGTAGATATGGATTGTCAAAAGTGAGCACTGCTCCTTTAATTTTAACACTTCGAGCCAGGGGTGAAGTGTGACCAAAAAGAATCCAATTGCAAACAAGGGCAGCAACAAAGATTACAAAAATTGTCTTTACTTCAAAAAGGGTAGCAACCAAAACAAGGAATCTCATAAATGAGAGCAGGTACAAAAACAACAGAGGAACCACAGCAGAGCTGGTAGGGGAAGGCACAACTAATCTACAAAATAAACACTAAGAAAACGAGACTGTAAAAACTAAAACAAAGATGACAATACAAACTGAAAAACTAGACTTACTGAAAAATAGGGAGACAAGGAACGAATGACAGCGCAAGGACGAGGGTAACAGCAAGGACAGGATACTCAGGAACATCAAGACAGGGATCTCAAAACAAGGAACTCCAATAATGAACCGACCACAAGAGTAGGGAAACACACACCAGATATAGGGGGAACAATCAACACTAAAGAGACAGCAGGGCAATTAGCAAAACGAGACACACATGAGGGAAAGGCAGAACTAACACAGGGCTACAGGAAAACACAAGACCAAACACAATGGGGAATAAAAACAGGGAAGCACACAGAACTAACTACACAAGAGGACTGAACACTAGACAGAGTAAACATAACAACCATACAAGGAACTAATAAAACAACAATCAACAAGGGAACAAGAGACAATGTAGCAGGGGAAGGGCACAGAGAGACATGTAGACATTGGGTCTCATTCTCGAACGAAGTTACGACAAAATATTTCGTCTTAGCCAGATTTCGGCCTATTTAAGACATATTAGGGCTGGGAGTGGGAGTCTTCAAATTTTCCTGAGATCTTATTTGAGAGCAGATCTAAGAGTGCTGAGGAGCACACTTAAATATGCTCTCAGCCCACGATAAAATCTCATGATTGATTGACTAATTTAAAATGTTATTATAACTTGACAGACTGTGTTCTCATAGTGATTCCTTCAAGTCAACGCTACAGGCCTCCTTGGAATTAATTACTTAACGGAACGTAAACCAATCCCGGTCACCCTCTTTATCTGGGAACGCCCAAACCCAACTTCGGTCACGCCCCATCTTGCGCGGCATTCTGGATCTTTCCTCACAGCCCCACCAGATTTTCACGTCGAAAGGTAGGTGATATGAAATCATACTTATTTTAGAGTATATATATCAAATTTCATGAGTATTCATCTATATTTAGTCATCTAAAGACTACTAGATGTGAACGTTTGTACCACTGCAACGTTATAATTGTTCGAATGTGTTCGGGGCGACGCTGATTTCCAAGTAAAAGTAGCTTCCTGTTCCTTAAACACGAACTCCCACTCGCCCCAAGATGAAGTCAGATTGTTTGGTTATGTTGCTAGCATATATAGCCAGTGTTTTGTCCGACGAAATGTGTTGTACATTTGTAATCTTAATAAGAGATCTAAGTTTGTCTGAACGAGTGATGAACTGAGGTTGCGCGAAAATAATCGAAGGGAGAACAATAATTTTCGCGGGGAAAATAATGAACTGGTTTTCTCTCTCTCTCTCTCTCTCTCTCTCAATCTCTGTATAAAAAAACATCTGAAGCAGTGACAAAGTCAGACAGCAGACACGGTAGGTTTGTGTGTGCTTGTTTGTTTCTCTACAGGTGAATGGAGGTGTGTGTGTGTGTGTGTGAGGCTGCCATGCTGAACTGGGTGAAGGTAAGGTTGTGTGTGTGTTTGCATGTCTGGTAATATTTCAGCATAATCATTTTGGTTTCATGCTCATTCATATTCAAGTTCATTAACAAAAGGCAAGATGTTCTTGATACCTTCCATTGTTCTGCATCTTTTCATCAGAATTTCACTCATATCCAACAAACCATAGCAATAAACTAAATTCATCATTGAGGTCAACAACCTCCTTATCCATATTCAAAAAAACAATTCAAATCTAATTTAATTTCATCATAAATCACTCACATAAGTTCCCTCCTAGCACTGTTTTTTTTAAATAATGTGCTAAATAAATCAAATAAAATAAACTCGTCAGTCGTACAATAATAATAAAGTTCATATTATTTTACTTTCTTGTTTAAAATATTTTTGTGTGTTTGCAGAGCATGCCTAATATCCGGCAAATGCGGAAGAGGGAGAGGAAGGTGCGTCTGTGGACCCAGGAGGCCATGGATCAGGCCATTGCAGAGGTCAGAGCAGGCAGGTGGAGTGCGAGGCGGGCAGCCACGTTGTTCGAGGTCCCTAAGTCCAGCCTGATCGACCGACTCAGCGGAAAGGTGTCTCTGGCCTGCAACATCGGCCGGGGCACCTATCTGACCCCTGAAGATGAGAGTTCCCTGGTGGAGTACTGCTTGTACTCTGCCAGTTATGGGTTTCCGCTGACGAGGTCGCAGGTCCTGGCCCACGCCCTGGCCATCTATAACCTCCGTCACCCAGGGAACCTAAAAACATCCCTTGGCCAGGGGTGGTGGATCAATTTTAGGGAGAGGCAACACCATCGCCTCACGATCCGGATCCCGGACACCATTGACCGTGGGAGGGCAGCCTGCGCTAAGAGGGGGGCCATAGAAGAATACTTCAAGCTCCTCACCAGCACCATGGAGGAGCACGGGCTGAGGGAGAAACCCCGTCATATTTACAACTGTGACGAGACGGGGTTTCAGATGGACTCCAACCGGAGGAAGGTCGTTGTGCCCCGTGGGACGAAGCACGCCTACAGGCAGGCCCAGGGAACCAGGGAACACATCACGGTCCTGGCCTGCCTCAACGCGGCTGGGGAGGACGTCCCCCCTTTTATTATTTATAAGGGGGGCTACCCAGGAGGGCCCTACAATAGAATGCTAGTTTCTGGTGTTACTGGTGTTTGGATGAATGAGTGTATGAATGAGTGAGCGAATGAAAAAATTTATAAATATGTATGGTGTGCTGTAAATAGTTATTGTTCTAAGTTATGTTTATTTTATTTTTTATATAATGTTTATAAAATTTTATGAAGTGCTGGCTGTTGTGTTAAATTTGTCATATTTTTGTTGAAAACACATGTACTCACAAATGTTAATGTGACAAGTGATTGTGATTAATATTTTGTTTGTTAGACAAATAAAATGGGGATGTTGTTTGCTCCTGAGATGAGATGGTAGACAAACGACACTACCTTCCAGCTGACAGTAGATGGCAGCATTGATTTTAAAGGATGAAAACAGGTTCAAACAAAAGAACTCCATTTTCCAAGACCTTTTTTCACAGTTCACAGGTCAGCAGGTCGGTAAAAGTTGATGAAAATGCGATCTGAACACAGGAGCGTTAAACTATGAATGCGCCCTCACGTCACCTCAGTACAGTGACCGTGAATGGCCACCTAATTATCATAATTAAAGTGCATCATTAGCATTATGTTTGTTGTCTAAAGGGAACTAAAATGGTAAAATTTAAGTTTTTAAATGATATCCGCATATATAGGACAAATAAAACAGCGTTGTTTTGTAAAAAACTCCAATGAAAACGGCGCAAGGTACGTAATATTCGCTATTGTTATGCAAATGTGATAGAATCCTATAAAAAGGTGGACGCACTTGGGCACTGTGACGTTAATCATAATTAAAATAAATATGACAATATTTGTACGATAAGAAATTACGAATTTGATGTTGTAAAAATAAATAATATGGATTCATCTGATCACAGGGCAGCTGGATTAACCATATCTGAACCAGCTATTTTGGACAAATAATTACTCAGATATTCAAACACAATTATGCAATTATTATGAAATGATTGAAAATAATAATAATTTAATGCCTTCTGTGGAATTTGTATTTCTTATTTGTTACACATCTGTTTTAATGATTAATTATATACATTTGAAAGAATGCAGGTCAACATGCAATGTATCCCATTGATTGGTATACAATGGGACAGACCTTTGTTTGATTGATTGATTGAAAACTGTATTAACAGATTGCAGAATGGGTACAGTACAGTACAGCTCAATTACATAAGGGGATGCCAGAGAAAGAATTTCGTCTTGTTTACATCAGGGTCCCCCATTTTCAATTCATCATAACATATATGACACAAAGCTGTAAAGGAATGTGGATCACTACCCACTTTCAAAACCTCTCTCAAGGGACACCTACGGGAGACTGCAATTCAACACTGGCCCCTGTAAATATCCTAACCCAACCCCCTCCAATGTACAGTCATTTACCTAGTATGGTTTTGTCAATAGTTCAATGTACAATTGTGTTTGTTTGTACAGTGTCTCCTCCCCCCCCCCCCCCCCCTCAATGTACAGTGTTACTTGTTTATACAGTGTGCCCCCCCCCCCCCCCCCCAACCACCTCCAATGTAAATTACCCAGTATGGTTGTCAATATCCCAATGTACCCAACCCCCCCCACCCAACCTCCTCCAATGTACAGTTTCTACGTCAAATGTATATACTCCCTTTTCTTGACTCCTTCTGTATCACAAACAGTACTGTATTTGCAAATCTGGTATGTCATAAATGTATAGATGTAGCAGTACTGACTATCTGTATGTCATGTATGTCATATATGTCTATATGAATTGAAAATGGGGGACCCTGATGGAAACAAGACAAACGTCTTTCTCAGGTCTGCATCCCCTTAACAATTGTATGTATTGAGCCGTACTGTATTGTACCCATTCTGCAATCTGTTAAATAAAGTTTTCATTCATTCATTCATTCACATGACACAGATAGACAGTACTGCTACATCTATACATTTATGACATACCAGATTTGCAAATACAGTACTGTTTGTGATACAAAAAGAGTCCAGAAAAGAGAGTACATTTGACGTAGAAACTGTTGGAGGAGGTTGGGTAGGGATGGGTGGGGGATAGACTTACACTGTACAAGCAAAACTGTACATTGGAATATTGACAAAACCATACTTGGTCATTTACTGTACATTGGAGGGGGTTGATATAGCTATAAACCTGCATTCCTTCGAATATATCATTAATCAATTAAACTTATATTGAAATACACTATATAGCCTACACCAACACTGAAATGACAGTGGATAAATAAATAAGAACTAAAGCTAATCGGTGGAAATAGACTGCATTAATATTCCATAACAAGTCTTGTGTGCGCCTACGAATGAACAGTAGCCTATAGGTTTATGGAATAATAAGCCATATACTGCGTTCATTCATTACGGCCGCCGTAGGCTATATATATTATATGTCATTCATTCATTCATATACAGTACTGCGTACACACAACTGCGTCACTAGTTGCCTTATAAGGAACTATGGAGGCGGTGTTCTGTATGCAAATGAGCTGAACGGGAACGCGCTTTGGAGTTTACGACAGAATGCCATTCTCCAAGCAGATATCAGATCATATAATTTCTGCGACCGTTTCAGCCACTTAAGACATATCTCCAGCACGTTCAGGACTCAGAGTGTACTTGTCATAGATTATGTCTCAGTGGTTCCAAGATAAGTCTTCCAGAATATATCTTTGGAAAATTTTCGGGAATGAGACCCATTGAATGCATGAACCCACCAGTGCACCAGGAGGGTATGCATGAGTGAGACAAGGAGAAGTTCAGATGAATGTCCAGCAGGGGGAGGTACAGATGGGAAATGTCTGTGCAAAGGTGGGGGTAAATGTGGGGGTTGTTGAAGAGTACAGGCAGGGGGGAAGGGTCCTAGAATAGGCAGAGGAATATTGTTCATGAGTGGAGGGAGACCCTGGGAGAGAATGTGAAAAGGAGGGGGCTCTTGAGGAGTACAGACAGGGGAGAAAGGTCCAGGGACAGGTGGACCCTTACAAATGCCCTCCATTGATGACGCATCCCATTACAGTGGTTCCACTCAAACCTGGTGGAAACGCAGGCCCGTTTGCTAGATACTGTAGCATCAAGGTTCCAAGTATCTTGAACGGCACTGGTTCAAGAACCAGAACTAATTTGGTGGAAAAGGGCTATCAGTCACACGACAACACACACACGCCAGGGATCTCCATTTTCTTCATGGAGAAAATATGCATATATGTGTGGACAAGGCCATTAGTCACTCATGATGGTAGCATTTCCCATAAGCTCTGGTTTCATCCGTTCACACAAATACACATTTTCTAAAAAAAAAAAAAAAAAAAAAAAAAAATTGGTTTCAGTGACCCTGAAGCACAGTTTGCGTTGTGGACGAAAGGCTAAACCGCACAGAAATAGCTATGGTTTCAGAAATAACTGTACATGTGGACAAGGCCTTGTTCTGCTTCATGGTAGGAATGCACTGATGATATTTTATTTTTTTACTTAATATATTATTATTATTTATTTTTTTGACACTGATGTTTAGAGTACAAACAGCAGATACACAGTACTGGCCTTGTATATTACTTTTACTAAACTATATATAGATGCAGGTCATTAGTGTGGGGTCACAGGATAATAATACTACTAATAATTATACTAGTAATGTCCTTCTCCATTAGAGACATCTGATATCCTCCTGTGTGAGAGAGGCAGAACAATTATATAGTGACATTGATCTCATTTCTGACACCTAACACATGGCTCCTCTAATGCAGTGCGGTAAAGTATCGAAGTAAATGTACTTTGTTACAGTACTTAAGTAGTTTTTGGGAGTATCAACACTTTACTTGAGTTGTTATATGTATTGCAACTTTCACTTTTACTCCACTACATTGAATTTGGACACCACGTTACTTTCTACAAAATAAAATACAAATATAACAACATTTCAAAGAACGACACAAGCTAGTTAACGTTAGCTTACCGGTAGCCTGTATTACTTTTCCAGACACCATGACCACTGCTGGAGTCTGAGATGATTGAGAATCAGAGCTGGATTGATAGAACAGTACTTCTGGGTTGCGCTTCATTCCAGCTTGATTCAACTTTTCTTAATATTATGGAGCCTGCAGGTTCCTAGTGCCATATCTCTCATAAGGTTATTATTAAATGCATCACGTTTAGTCGGAAGTTCTTCAGAAGAAAACCTTCAGGGAAGCACATCTAATATCATCGGACTGCTTGATGAAAGGTTACTGTAATGATTTCATAAATATATATCTAAATTGACACTTTTTATTTACTGACATTAAAGGAGTAAAATCTCTGTATATTTAATCAACTAATTGAATATATATAATATAATTTGAAAGGATATTATAAATATTCATAGCCGTCAGTTTAAATCAAATTGAATAGTAGATTTGGAGAATCGTGACACTCTTAGTCGCTATTGTATACTGTATAAAAACTGTTGTTGCAGGATGCATACATTTAAAATGTTTGTTTTGTTAGTGCTTCAAGTTATGTCAAGCAATTTCTTTCCAACACTGGCCACCATTGGCTGTTAAAGCTATTTTGAAAAGTTACATTTGATCCGTCTTCAGGCAAGAGGAGAAGGGAGATGAGGAAGGGAGGGGAAATACATTTAATAAAGTTTGGAGAGAAAACAACTACTTCTGGCTGTTTTGTTACTTTGTACTTTTACTTTTGATACTTACGTGCATTTAATGTGAGTGACTTGAGACTTTTAGTAATTTTCTGTAAAACATTAGTAAAAATTTATTTGTTTAAGTACTTACAGTAATACACCACTGCACATACCCTGTAAGCCTGTTATCAATGTCATTATGTATGATAACATGCCCTACCTACTGTAAGCCTGTTATCAATGTCATTATGTATGATAATAGATACCTTAAGTTACAGTATGTCACTATGACATTGGTATGTAAACAGAACAGATCTCGGGGGTTTGTTTTTAAGCTATATATAGCAACAGTTTGATAAATAAAAAGATGAGGCTCATATTATGTTTATTAATTGGTTTTAAAGAAAATTTGTGTCTGATGTAGCTCTTGTTGCTTTCAATGAGGGCGTGTGGTATTCCTTCCTACACAACGGCAAGATGTGTTCTGTTTCCATAGTGACGTCATAGGAGCACTCCCAGCTGTGCAGTGGAGTTGGTTTCACACCGCAATCAGTAGGTTTTACAGAAGAATGCAGTTAACTATCAAACATTCTAATCATACCTAGTCTCAACTTATGATTTCAAGTAACCTTGCTTCATTGATTGATTGAGTTGATCATAGTATGAGTGATATTTCAATATTTCTGATTCTCTGGCTATGTCCTCCCTCCTCACTCCCCCCCCCCCCCCCTCCTCCCTCATCTTTCTCTGCCGAAGACTTCGCGATCTTCTTTGAGGAAAAAGTGGAGAACATCCACAGCTCCTTCTCCCAACCCCCACCCATTCCAAATGCTGAATCGAGAACCTCATCCTTCACTCTGTCATCTTTCTCTCCAATTACAGAAGCCGAGACCCTGACACTGGTAACGTCGAACTGTCCGACTACATGCCAGCTGGACCAGTTACCCTCCCCACTCCTCCAGACCATAGCACCAGACATCCTCCCATTCCTAACTGCAACCATCAACTCCTCACTCAACTCGGGGGTGGTCCCCACCTCCCTAAAACAAGCCAGAGTCACGCCGCTCATAAAAAAAAAAACCCTGAACCCCACCGTCATAGGCAACTATCGTCCTGTCTCTCTTCTCTCCTTCCTTTCTAAAACACTTGAACGTGCTGTATCCAACCAACTTACTGCTTATCTCTTCCTCCTAGACCTCCTAGACCCTAATCAGTCGGGCTTCCGGACTGGCCACTCCACAGAAACGGCCCTCATTGTGGTCACAGAGGCACTTCACTTAGCAAAAGCGAAAGGCCTCTCCTCTGTCCTGATTCTCCTAGATCTATCTGCAGCCTTCGACACAGTCAACCATCAGATCCTCCTCGCGGCCCTCGCAGGAATGGGAGTGGCTGGCTCTGTGCTGACATGGCTGACATCATACCTCAATGACCGCTCCTACCAAGTGTCATGGATGTTAGTCTACTATAAATAAACACAACGTTTATCTTCTGTCAACTTGGTTTATTCAATCAACTTGCATAACACCAATACAGAGCCATTAACAAAAGGTGGACCTTGTGCACCTGGTCGACACAGACTAACTGCGCATGCGTTTCACAGCCTCCAGAGGGCAACCTAGACTACCGTATAGCCAGTAGTATAGACGCAAAGAGATTACATGTTAACAATCTCATTCTATCTTTTTAAAGAAATAAACAAAACAAAAATAACATTACCTTGCATGAATCATAAAACAATCATACAGTGACTTAAAACAAAAAAATTAAAATTCCCTGAGTAATCAACATAAATTAGGGAAACATTTAAGAAACAAATACATAAACAAAGGTGTTTTCAATATTCCATTTCAACAGACACTTTAACCCAGATCCCATTGTCCTTCACGGAGTGCTTTTAAGAGCACACGAGCCGAAGCTCCTTTTTTTGTGAGACAGTCAGCGAGCTGAGATTTTGTGTCTGACCAACGCACCTGCTTGATCCTCTTGCTCTGAATGAGCTCCTTAATGCTACTGATTTCCAACCTGAGTCTCTTCTCTGTGACTTGTTTTGTGGACTTAAGCGCATCGAACAGAGAGTGGTTATCGGTCACACAGATTACAGGGGGTGCATTCAGTCCAGCATTTCCAGTAGTGAGCTCAGAAAATAGTGTGTCTAGAAAAATTGCATTGTCTACCCCATCTGACATGGCAAGAGTTTCCCCTGCAAGGGTACTGCAAACCACACGTCTGATTTTCTTTGAATGCCAACAGAGGGGGGAAAACTTCCCTCTTTCTCCCATAAGTGTTATAAAAGTACCTCCCTGTGTACCTCCGTCTGGGAGATTTCTAAATGAAGCATCACTGAAAACGATCAAGTTCAAAGCATCACTGTTTCCCAGATGTTGAAATCTGAGTGTCACCTTTTCAGACTTTACCTTACGGATTATCTTATTTGCATCATGAACAGACTGTACTGTTGCCCCTTTTATATTAGTAGCCAAACAACATGAATCAAACATTACATCAGGTCTT
Organism: Notolepis coatsorum; assembly: GCF_963971535.1. Taxonomy (NCBI): domain Eukaryota; kingdom Metazoa; phylum Chordata; class Actinopteri; order Aulopiformes; family Paralepididae; genus Notolepis; species Notolepis coatsorum. Next base: position 53,463,546 of record NC_140175.1, read on the forward strand.
GTCTGTTTAGCAACCCACAGGATCTGTCCTATTTTTTATCGTAGCTGCTCTCAGTTTCGTTGAGGGGTTCATTTCTCTGTGTGGCCCGACTTGCTTGTATGGGAATAGGCTCCAGGTTCTCGATATAACTTTGTTGATGTACCTGAACTTCACCGTTAACAGTTACAAAATCCATTCCTACATAGGAGAACTTTTCATGCTCCTCACGCCCAACCTTGAATGCAGACTGCAGTTGGGGGATCACATTGGATGAAAAGTTTGATGAGCCTGCCCAAAGAAAATCATCTACATGACATGCAAGCACCCCAGTGACCTTACATTGCTCATCCAACCAGTAAAAGACGGCCGGATCCACCTGTGACACTATACCACCAGTACTCAGCATGATTTCCTTCACTTTGTTGTACCAATATAGTGATGCATCTGCAAGACCATATACACATTTCTTTAGTTTCCATACAACATGTTGACATCCTGCCTCTAAAGGGGGGCGGATAAAAATATACCTGGATAGCTCAATACCCTGCAAGAATGCAGATTTGATGTCCATAGAATGGACTTCCCACTGGTTTTGACATATCACTGATAACATAAGTCTAAGTGAATCTGTGGCACATGTGGGGGAATCTTTCGGTAACTCTTGAATATTCAGCTCTTCAAAACCTCTGGCAACCAGTCGGGCTTTAGGCACTATACCCTTGGGAGTGTCCTTAAGACTACAAACCCATCTGGTGGAAATGCATTTCTGCCCTGCATCTTCAACTTCCTCAAATACATTATTATTGTGCCAGTTCTTTATTTCTTCCTGTTTAGCTGCATCAAATGAGATGTCTTTGGTTACAAGTACATCAGCTTCTCTGTCTTCTGTTTCAATGTTGAGATTATCAACCTGTGAGATATCAATAGATTCCTTTTGCCCCTCACTACCATCATTCTCTAGATGTTGCATGTTATACCAGGTTTTATATTTTCCCGTAGCCTTGCCTGATCTCCCTAAGACTCTTGCTTTAAGTAGAGTATTGTCACCTCTGTTCATATATGTTACAGTCTGTCCTGTTTTTAAACTCACACCTGCATTAGGGGCAGGATTATTATGGGCATTAGGCCTACGCGCCATTTCAGTTAGAGTTACACCACTCAAAGTGTTTGGTGGATCGATCGCTTCACTTGTATTGGCTTCCCTGTCACTGAATTGTTGTTCATGTTCATTCTCTGTATTTTGCTCACTGTCTAAACTACCAGTTGCATTGTTTATACCTTGCTCACTTCCTGCTTCTGTGTCAGCATCAGTTTGTACCATGTGCTCTTCACTAACCTTTGTGTTCACCTTAGAAAGCCTAGAGTGATGCACTCTCACTAGGCAACCACCATGCCTCACAAAAACAACAGCCCCATCCTGACCAATAACTATCCCTGGTCCTTTCCACTCAGCGCATTCAGCTCGTTTGTAATACACCTTGTCACCCATCTCATATTTCTCATCTGTGGGTCTGAGCTGCTTACGTAGTGCTCGTCTTATCCTTTCTGAGCACTCTGCTTCAGTAAATGCTTTTCTAGAGGCATGCAAGCTGAAATGTGTTCTACTCTAGCACTCATAGTGGTACCTTCTAGCGCAGGTGGTTTATCAACCAGTACAGAAGGTAGGTTGGGGTTCTGGCCAAACACCAGTTGATGAGGACTGTAGCCGTGCACATTGAGCATACTGTTCTTAGCCATGAGAGCCCAGTCTAGGGCTGTTTGCCAGTCACATCCATTTTCCCGTCTGACCTTCTGGATGATGTCGGTGAGGGTCTGATTGTGTCTCTCCAGTAGCCCATTGCTCCAGGGGCTGTATCCTGCTGTGGTTTTTGTCTCAATGTTAAAGTTCTCTGCCATGTCACGGAACTCTGCATTGTTGAATTATCCTCCATTATCACTGTAAAGTTTCTGTGGCGGGCCGTGGACGCTGATCCATGTATGAAGAAAAGAGTTCACCATCACAGAGGAGTTCTTTGTTTTCACAATGCTTCCAGCGCTGAAACGTGTAAATTGGTCAATGATGTGGAGGTACCATAAACTTGGTTCCAACTCGTGCAGGTCCACTGCCACCGTTTCATTGTACTCTGAAGCCAGAGGCAAGCCCACAGCAGGCTTCGGCTTGGTCTTGCTGTACCTCTGGCATATGTCACATTCCTGTACTATTTGTTGTAAAATAGTGTCACAATCTTTGTCTTTATTTCCTGAACTGCAGAGGAGTCGCTGTAGTCTTTCTGCGGAGGCGTGACCAAATTGTTTGTGTAGTTTCAGGAGAGCTTTGTGTTTCTCATTTGAGGTCATATTTTCTGTGACTGTAAGCAGGGCCGGACTGGGGAAATAATTCATACCGGGAGATATAGCGCGAAATATAGCCCCAATCAGGCCACTTTTTAAGCGGGGGTCTGGGGGTTCCCCACCAAGAATTTTTTTGTTACAAAGACTTTTCTTGCATTCTGGTGAATTTTAGTGCATGTGAATCACAAACTAATGAGCCAACAATTGCTTAGTACAATGTACTGTTATGAACCTCAAATAAAACTGTTGTGGCACTAGCAATGCTACTCTCTCCACCTTCAAAAAGAAAAAAGCAAGAGCACAACATATTTTTCTATTTACTATTATAATACAGTTAACCACTCTCTCCACCTATTCAAACAGAGCAAGAGCACAATACCATATTCACTTTACTGATGCACTACCCATCAACAGTTAAAATAGCCCTTTACACAAACATTAAATAACAGACCTTTCATTACAATACTATAATAACAGTAGCCACTGCCAGAATAGTGACACATGTATCGCGTGTGGTGAGCACACGCATGCATGCACAACGAAGACAGAAGATTGCGTTGTCTCAATCATTTTAACTATAAAATGAGCTCAAAGTATGAGCTCACTGACTGACATTTCCAACAAAAAGCATCAATTGTCAAATAATATTAATCACATTAACTAGACTAGATGTTTTTGAGGAAATTAGAAAGGGAACAACAACTTAACCGTTGTGTCTGATCAGATTCTTATTTTTTGATAACTTTGCAGTGATTATGTTTGTAGCCAATATATGTGGCAAAGGTGTGTAATCTTTGAATTATCTTTGAATTATTTTGACTTTCTCTTTCATAAATTGTTTATTCAACTTCAGCCCCAATCATAACCACCACATATTGTTTTTTTGTAATGTCAGATTTAACAACTCCTTTCAGAAAAGTGGGAGTATTTCATTTTTTATCTGAAGTTGAATAAAATATTTATGGAAAAGAAAGTGGGAAATTATTTCAACATATAATCTTTTTATGGCGTTTTTCAATTTAGTCCCCTAATATGTTAAGAGTATAACACTTTAGTTTTCAGACACAAGGGTTAAATTATTTATTTGTTTCTTGGCAGATTTAACATTGGGCTTTTGACAGGGGAGATGATGCATTGCATGGTAATGTTAGCTAGCTAACATCCACATGTTTATTTTTATCACTGACTAACCTGCTGGTTCCTTGACCTTGGTGCAAGAAAACATTTGATAAATGTTGCCGGATTTAGCAGAATCTCCTGTAAGGGCATTTCTTTTTTTTGTCTGTTTTATCCCTCTCTCCTCCACCCTTTCTCTTTCTTCCACTGTCCATCTTGACATCAACGTTAATTGACTTTCGCTCTACTGTATCTCTCCCGAGTCCCTCACTACCTAGCGCATTGCCTGGCTGTTATTCTGCATCTGAGGGCCATCTGCCATTCCATTCGCCGCCTCCGCTGTCAATCAGTTGTATTGCCTGGTCCCGCCTCCACCAATCACATGCGGCAGCACGTCTCCATTGTGTGTGTGTGATCCGTGTGAGGGAGAGAGAGTCAGATAGTTCTCCAACTCTGTGGCAGACAGTGAAATGCTGGTTGTTCCCCACCCACCTAGGTTATCTAACTATCGTGCCGCGCCGCCGCCACAACTAGAAACAATGGCCTGGCAAAAAATATATATTATTTTTATATATATACTTTTTATTTAATTTTTTATTTTTTTTGCAGGCCAGGCCACCGGGAAAACTCCCGGTGCTCCCGGTGGCCAGTCCGGGCCTGACTGTAAGGACCTCATCTTCATCCTGGCTGTTTTCTGTGACTGTAAGGACCTCATCTTTAATTTTAATTTATTTAATTTAATTTGATTCATTCAAGTTTCAAGTTTCTTTAATAGTTGTCATACAGAAGTACAGAATACTTTTATACAAAATGCTTCTTACTGTTACGCTCCAGAGACTGTGCTAGACAAGATAAGTACGAAATAACATAGTATAGCATGTAAATTAGAAGTCAAAAAATGAGGTGACAGTGTTCAGTATAGACATATGTACAATGTTCGATGCAGAATAGACGTAACTGAGTTACCATATAATATACAATATACTATGCAGTGTACTAATATACAATACTATATAGTGCAAAGCAGAAATGGGATGAGGTACAATTTAGGTACAATTTACAGTAAGGTGTACGAGTTGTAGTGCAAATCCTTTATCAATAAATATAAAGTGTGTTTAGGTGATCTAAAGTGTGGAGAGTGGGTGCTGCAGTGTGTTGTTTGTTTAAAGTGAGTGTGTGCGTGTGGATGTGTGTGCTGTGTGCATTTGATGGTTGTTGTATAGTGTTTATTGTTCGTTGAGCAGCCTGATGGCCTGGGGATAGAAGCTTCTTCTGAGTCTTTCTGTGCTCGCCTTGAGACTCCGGTATCGCTTGCCTGACCGCAGCAGTTCAAAGAGGCAGTTGTTTGGGTGGCTGGAGTCCTTGATGATTCTCTTAGCCTTACCCCTGCACCGCTTGTTGTAAATGTTCTGGAGGGTGGGGAGCCCCCCTCCAATTGTGCGTTCGGCTGAACGTGTCACTCTTTGTAGTCTGCTTCGGTCTTGTGCAGTGCTATTCCCAAACCAGGAGGTGATGTTGCCAGTCAGGATGCTCTCTATTGTACATGAGTAGAAGTTCTTAAGGATCTTCTGACTGACTTGGAACTTCCTTAGGCGCCTGAGGAAGTAGAGGCGTTGTCGTACCTTCTTCACAACACTGTCAATGTGTGTGGTCCATGTCAAGTTCTCGGATATGTGGGCTCCGAGGTACTTAAAGCTGTTCACTCTCTCAACCGGTGCCCCGTCGATGCTGAGGGGGCTGTAGTCCTTGACCCCCGACCTCCTGAAGTCCACAATCATCTCCTTTGTTTTGTTTGTTCTCCTGGCACCATCCCGCCAGGACCTTGACCTCTTCCAGGTAGGCCCTCTCGTCGTTTGCAGAGATCAGGCCCACCACTACTGTGTCGTCAGCAAATTTGATGATTGTGTTGTTACTCCGCTGAGCCACACAGTCGTGTGTGTACAGGGAGTAGAGGAGGGGACTCAGAACACAGCCCTGGGGGGCCCCTATGTTGAGGGTGATGGATGAGGAGGTGCAGTTGCCTGCTCTCACCACCTGGGGTCTGCCCGTCAGGAAGTCCAAGACCCACTGGCAGAGGTCATAGTTCAAGCCCAGGTCCCTGAGCTTGGCTATGAGTTTGGAGGGGACTTGTCTCTGATATCTATACAGTAGTGTCCTGAACTGGTGAGTTCAAGAGGGATATTCTGTTTAAACATCACAGCTCTATCATTCTCCATGTCCAAGATGGTTCCTGCCCTTTTCAGTGATGTCTTACTCAGAAGTAGTCGGATATCAGCTTTGACTACTTCAGTTTCCACTCGACATATTGTCTGCCCTATTTTGGCAGGCAGTTTCAGTATTCTGGAGGAATGCACTATATTTCCATCTCCAAACCGGAATGGTCTGGAGTTTGGAGTTTTTATAGTCACATATTTGTCATGTGTAGGTGGGTTTTCCAGTAAACTCACCACTCTCGCTGCCGTTGAATTCGTAAGGGCTGCTACCACGTAGTAGTACTTGGTGGCATCCGCGGTAATATCCCTGAGAGCGAATTGGGCTTCGGCTTGCGCGAACCAAGCGTTGGCACTCTGCGCAGCTTGAGTGAAACTGCGTTCAAAGTTCTGCGTTCTGCGTTCTGTTGTTCAGTTGACATGTTCGATATAATCTCCGAAATACGTCCAAGGGTCACAAATGTAGGAATGCAGTAATGATAGCGTAGACGGAGTCGTGTTCCGATGCAAAAACACTAGTTTATTACGCACGCTACTGTCGCACAAACAACACTTCCATTCAACTTTCACTCGTCTGTCTCTCTTTAACTACGTCATCCCCCGCTAAGGGTCATGGGAGATGTAGTAAACACCACAAAAGGCTAGAATGCCGTGAATTATGTCCCAGTAAGTAGCCACTACACGCAAATCATTAATCATACATCAAAAATAACATACGTTTATTATTATACACGATGATGATACAGATAATTACAGAAAAATGAGAAATGCATGGCAAAAGTAGCATTTATTTTCAGTAATTTAGAGACCCCCCAAAGATTCACAAATCATGTTTTCAGGGGAGCTGATGTCTGATCTAAGGGAGCCATGGCTCACCCAGCTCCCCCCGTGGATCGCACCCTGGCTACATGCAGTGTCAATGATAGCCGTCCCTAAAGACTCAGTTAGGAATACCTCTGCTTCAGACAGTGAGGCTTTAGTAAACAGTGTGATGTCACATTCCTCTACCTTTGTTCTATCTTCAGTTAGCTTTACTTCTTCGCTACTCTTGTGAGGACAGTCTTTAGCCCAATGGAACGTGCTCTGACATATAGCACATTTTGCTCTCTTACCGAACCTATCCAGTGGGTTGGTACCCTGTGACGTTGCCTTTGTTGTCCAACTTGTCCAAACTGCTGCGTTGTTGGACGTCTGAATCTTCCTTGTGACTTCATTGCAGCAAACGTTAAATCTGTACACGCAGTCAGCGCCATTTGTATATTTTTCTCGTCTAGACAAGCCGTGTCCAAAAGTTTAAAAGCTAGCACGGCGTCAGGAAGAGTCATGACGTACTTTTTCATTCGGTTGTATCGCTGTTCAAAGTCAACCACATAGTCCGCCATGGACACGGAGCTCTCCTTTTTGATACAGTCAAAAAAAGAGTAAGCATCGTATGCACGGTCTCTCTCTTCTTTGAGAAACATGCCATCTAGTTTAGCTAGCAGTGTGTCCATACCATTGTTGTTGTTCAAATCCAAAGCGGGTATTTCCATAGCGATGTCCCTTGCCCTTCCTTCCAGCCCCAGGACAACGGCGAGGGCTTGTTTCTTCTTATCAAGTTCAGTAACCAGCTTCCAAATGGCGATCTCATTTTTCCAACACTCATATGGTTGGGATTCGTCGAACCTCGGTGGAACTTTGTAGTTAGCAGTAGCCATCTTCTGCTAACCATCCTCTGCTACCAATGTTAGTCTACTATAAATAAACACAACGTTTATCTTCTGTCAACTTGGTTTATTCAATCAACTTGCATAACACCAATACAGAGCCATTAACAAAAGGTAGGACCTCGTGCACCTGGTCGACACAGACTAACTGCGCATGTGTTTCACAGCCTCCAGAGGGCAACCTAGACGACCGTATAGCCAGTAGTATAGACGCAAAGAGATTACATGTTAACAATGGAGAGGGACCCTGTCGGCCAACCGCCCCCTGCGGACGGGTGTCCCCCAGGGCTCGGTTCTAGGACCCCTTCTCTTCTCCCTCTACACTAAATCACTGGGTAACATTATTACGTCTCATGGCTTCTCCTATCATTGTTATGCCGACGATACTCAACTCTTCCTCTACTTCCCTCCCTCAGATATCCACGTCTCTGAGCGGATCTCGGCCTGTCTGTCCGACATCTCTGCCTGGATGACGACCAACCACCTCAAACTGAACCTAAGCTAAACAGAATTCCTCCACCTGCCGGCCAAATCCTCCCCCCTGACCGACCTTTCCATCACAGTCGAGAATGCAGCTGTGACCGCGTCCCCGACCGCCAAAAACCTTGGTGTTGTCCTCGACGACCAGTTGAACTTCTCTGCTCACATCGCAGCGACAACCAGAACCTGCAGATTCCTCCTGAGCAACGTCAAAAGGATCCGCCCCTTCCTGACAAAAGAAGCCACCCAACTCCTCGTCCAATCAACAGTCATCTCCCGCCTCCACTACTGCAACGCACTGCTCGCTGGCCTCCCGGCCACTGCCACTAAGCCTCTTCAACTCATTCAGAACGCAGCGGCCCGCCTGATCTCAAACCTACCGAAGTCGGCCCATGTCACCCCACTTCTTAGGGACCTGCACTGGCTCCCCATTGCTGCATGAATCCGCTTCAAGGCCCTCAACCTGGCATACCGTGCGGCAAAGGGAACCGCTCCCGCCTACCTCCGGTCAATGGTCTCTAACTACACACCCTCTAGACCCCTACGCTCTGCATCTTCTGGCCAACTCAGACCTACTCCTATCCAAGCTCCGGGAGGGTCATCAAAGAGAAGTCGCCTATTCTCAGTCCTTGCCCCACAATGGTGGAATGAACTACCCACCCCAGTTAGGACAGCCGACACCCGTCCAATATTTTGCTGTCGACTAAAGACGCACTTCTTCAACCATTATCTGAATAAAAAAAAAAAAAAAATAAAAAAATATCTAACCCTAACTAACCTTAATGCACATCCTAATAAACTAACCTACACTGTAGCACTCAACACTTTGATGAACATTGTTACTCAGCTGATAGAGTTGTGCCCTTCCTGATGACTTGTCGTACAAGTGTACAAGTCGCTTTGGATAAAAGCGTCAGCTAAATGACTAAATGTAAATGTATTTAGTTGATTCAGCTTAAAAAAACATTCAATGCAAGGTTATTAAAAAAACAACAAAAAAACAAGTTGAGACAACCTATGGTTTTTACAGTGTTCTCTGTTCTTAAAGGCATACTTCCTTGTTTTGGATTTTAGTCTATTATATTTCTTTATCAAACACTGGGATGTTGAGCACTAATTCCATAATTACATCATTCAATTCAAGCGATACATTTTTGTGATTCCCTAAATCGTCTGAACTGAATCATAGAATTATTGTAGGAATTTTTACAAAGGTGCAGAAGTGGGCGATTCAGGGGGCTGAGTTAGCTTTCAGCCGCTGATGCCTACTGGTATGAAGAAGGCTAATCATGCTAATGTGCTATTTTTGTTATCTGAAGTACCTGGTGAAGAAAATGAACAAACTAAAGGTTTTGATACATTTTATGTTTTCCATGAGAATAGTTTGATTTAGTTGATTTTTAATTGATGTTACTTATCCTGTCTTCCTTCAGGATTGATTGATTGATTGATTGAAAACTTTATTAACAGATTGCAGAATGGGTACAATACAGTACAGCTCAATACACACAATTGTTAAGGGGATGCAGACCAGAGAAAGACTTTCGTCTTGTTTACATCAGGGTCCCCCATTTTCAATTCATCTGGACATATATGACATACATGACATACAGATAGTCAGTACTGCTACATCTATACATTTATGACATACCAGATTTGCAAATACAGTACTGTTTGTGATACAGAAGGAGTCAGGAAAAGGGAGTATATACATTTGACGTAGAAACTGTACATTGGAGGAGGTTGGGTGGGGGGGGGTTGGGTACACTGGGATATTGACAAACATTCTGGGTAATCTACATTGGAGGTGGTTGGGGGGGGGGGGGCACACTGTATATACAAGCAAAACTGTACATTGAGGGGGGGGGGGAGACACTGTACAAACAAACAAAATTGTACATTGGACTATTGACAAAACCATACTAGGTAAATGACTGTACATTGGAGGGGGTTGGGTTAGGATATTTACAGGGGCCAGTGTTGAATTGCAGTCTCCCGTAGGTGTCCCTTGAGAGAGGTTTTGAAAGTGGGTAGTGATCCACATTCCTTTACAGCTTTGGGTAGGGCGTTCCACATTGATGTGGCATAATTGCGAAACGTGTTTAGTCCCTTATTTGAGCCGAATCTGGGTTTAACATGATTTGTGGAGCTCCCTCTGGTGTTGTGATCGTGGTATTCACTGACCTTTGGGAAGTATTTTGACATGTACATGGGTACCTTGGTCGTGTAGTGTATCTTGTAGACCAGGCCCATTGCAAGTTGCTGTACTCTGTCGTCTACTCTAAGCCATCCTAGGTTGTCAAAGTGGGCAGGGGTGAGGTGGGTTCTAGGAGTAAGGTCAAGCAGTAGTCTGACCAGTTTGTTTTGAGATGTTTGTAATTTTGTTTTTAGCGCCTTTGAGGTGCTTTGGTACCATGAGGTGCAAGCATAGTCGTAGTACCCCTGAATGAGTGCTCCTGCCAGAGTCTTCAGGGTATTCTTGTTTACCAGAGAGGAGATCCGGTACAAGAATCGAGTTCGTTGGTTGACTTTTTTTATTACATTGGATGCCATTTTGTCACAGGAGAGATTAGCCTCTAGGATGGAACCCAGGTAGGTAATTTCATCTTTCCTTGTGACAATATTGTCACCCACTGTAACTGAGAAGCCGTCGGTCTTGCTGAGTTTGTTATTTGAACCGAAGAGAATGGACTCTGTTTTGCCCATGTGTAATGATAGTTTGTTATCAGCGAGCCATATGCAGATTCTGCCTAGTTCCGAGCTGAGGGTTTTTTCAACCTGTAACTTGTTCTTGTCAGGATAGGACTCTGCATTGTGTTGTTGGATGTTGAAGAAAAAAGTCACTTGAATGAAATGTCCCCTTGAGATACTAAGGTCTGTAATTTATTGGCATGAACAGCAAAATGGTTACAAATATATCCGGTTGGGCGGTCAGGTGGCGTAACGGAGATTGCGTTCATCACCAACCTCGGAGCGACTGGATTCGCCTGTTCGAATCCAGCTCACAGCTCCGGGGTTGTCACCAGCTTGGCTGGCCGTTCACACTAATACAATTGGCAGTATTAGAGGGTGGGAGAAGCTGGCGGGGTGGGTCCGGGTCGTTGTAAACAGCGACTCCTACAGTTCGGTCGGGGCGCCTGCTAAGCGCGGATAGGATCTAACTGGGATAGTGTGATCCTTCCACACGCTACGCCCTCTCAGTGAGAATCCGCGCTGCCAGGTGAAAAGAAGCGGTTGATTGGCTGGACGTGTGTCGGAGGAAGCACGTGGTAGCCTCCACTCTCCCAGACCGACTGTGGGGGGTAAGTGCGCAGCGACCAGGAAGGGGATTGGGAATTGGCATAACGACTAACATTGGGATGGGAGAAAATCGGAGGAAAAAGGAGGGGGAAAAAGATCAATAAAAAAATAAAAATAAACAAATATATCCGGTTGCTCTCAGAGCCTCTACATCCTCTCTGTCGTGAGGTACCATACAGAAGAACCTGATATTAACCCCGTTATCATCCCCTCCCATGAGAGCCGGCCTTCGGTTATCTCCCATGAGCTGCTATCTCTTTTCTGGTACCTACATTTTTACACAACCTCTGGCCTCCTAGATTAATTCCTTGGAGATTGCTCATCACTGGGGCATGTCATAGAATACAGTGTAATGACATAGAGTTGCACTTACATAGCAGGGTAATATAATTCAACCTCCTTCCTAAAAATAATAGTCTGCTCTGGTACACTACTGACATTAAAGACCACTTATTAAATTAAATTAAAACAGACATAATCCTTTCACTACCACACTACAGAAGGTTAACCTTTCACTACCACACTACAGAAGGTGTTGTGTTTACAGTGCCACAAGACGTGACTCATTGTCATAACAAAAGAGCCTGACTAGAACGCAGCAAGTTGCTAATTTCCCCCAGAGAGAGAGGGGAGAGGGGGGCCTCCTGGATTACAATGCATTCTGGCTAGGGTTGTAGTTGTTTAACACTGTAAGTGTAAAAGGCCATTTTCATTTTCAAGGCCATTTTCTCTGTGATAATCACCATGATTCATAGGAAGTAGCTTGAACCAGCTGCCTCTCGCGGCAATAGTATCCAGCTGCACAGCTGGAGCGCAACGCTGGCGGGGGAACTGCCCAGCGACGCGTACTCCCCAAATGTGAAACGCCGGTGGAGGTCAGAATAATCCTCTAGACTCTCCGGTGGTGACGACATTATCCTTTCTCTCTCACGTAAATTAGTGAGAGAGGGAGAAACAAAAGACAACGCCAACACAGCTCCTATAACTAACTAACTACTTTAAGCACTAAACTTGAAGCGATGCTATACACGGACTTCACAGTGGTGAAAGTAGGGAAGGAGCTGGTAGTATGGCCATGACCCCGCTTATATCTGAGCGGATGTGGGCGTGGTCAGGCAGGTGGGTGCGTACACGTGGGTGAAAGTTTTCATGATAGTATATGATTAAAGGGATAGTTCCAATAGAGCAGAGCGCAAAGCCATAAATGAAATATATTTATGTAAGTGTCTTAATGGTTTTATCTTCTCTCTACCCAAATCCTTCAGAATTTAAGTCTGTCCCCAGGTTTCACAATATTTTAGTACAGTATAGGAATGATGGTCTGACTGTATACATACTATATAAGTGAAGCTTCTAGAGGGAATTATTCATGTGATATTTGAGAAAAACTCTGAGCTGCCAAGACTTGGTCTTTGCTTATGGTCTATAACCTGAACATTGGAACCCCTAACCCTGGCAGTGTTAGTGCCATGCTCTACTCAGTGAGCTACACAGGAAATGGAAGCCCTAACCCTGGCAGTGGTAGTGCCATGCTCTATCCATTGAGCTACACAGGGAATGGAACCCCTAACCCTGGCAGTGTTCAGATTCAGATTCAGATGACTTTATTCACCATATTGTACAGGTACAAATGGAACGTGATTCGACATTACAGTGCAAGATTTTTTCACAAATAGGAATAAACATAATAATAATAATAAATAAATAAGTGCAAAACAGGACAGAACAGTATGACAACAATAAGACAGTAAAGTGCAGTGGTTGGGGACATGGATACAGTGCAGCACAGTTCAAGTCCAGAGGTCCAGCTCTAGCAGCTCGCCATAGAGGGGGGGAGGGGGGGGGGCAGGGGGACATTTACCAGGGGGGGGAGCTGCTGAGGGGAAGAAGCTGAGTATATGGCAGGATTTTAATGTCTTGGGCAGCCGTAGCCGCCTGCCGTGGGGGAGCATAATGAAGAGGCCGTGACCCGGGTGGGCGGGGTCTGCCATGATCTTCCTCACCCTCCTCAAGGCCCTGGTGGAATGTAGAGACTCGAGGGAGGGAAGGGGGCAGCCGATCACCCTCTCCGCTGATCGTATCACCCGCTGCAGCTTGGCCTTGTCCCTGACCGTGGCTGCAGGGAACCAGGTGATGATGGTGAGGATGGACTGGATGATGGCGGTGTAGAACTGGACCATCATAGTCCTCGGCAGCCGGAACTTCCTCAGCTGACGTAGGAAGAACATCCTCTTCCGGGCCTTTTTGTTGAGAGCGATGGTGTTCAGCTCCCATTTCAGGTCCCGGGAGAGTGTCATGCCGAGGAAGCGGAAGGACTCCACAGAGGCCACCGGGGTGCCTCCCAGAATGATCGGGGTGGGGGGGGGCTGCCTTCCGCCTGAAGTCCACTACCATCTCAACTGTTTTCTGGGCGTTGAGGTCCAGGTTGTTGCAGCTGCACCAGCTCTGCAGCCTCTCGATCTCCCTCCTGTAGGCAGACTCGTCCCCCCTGGATACGAGACCCACCAGGGTGGTGTCGTCCGCAAACTTCAGGAGTTTGACCGAGGGGTGCAGAGTGTTAGTGCCATACTCTATCCCAGGGGTGGCCAACCAGTCAGAGACTAAGAGCCACAAAAATTACTGTGGTACCACAAAGAGCCACACCATATACCAGCGTTTCTCAATCTTTTTTTTCAGTCACAGCACCCTTCATGTGTTTTATAGGTCTCACCCTCTGGCCTCTGAAGTTGTCTTTTTTATTTGGGCCTCACAGGGTTAAAAGTACCCTGTGAGACCCACAGTTGCAAAATTACAAAATCACTTTTAGCCATTTAAAAAAAGAATGTTTATTTAAAAAATGTTAAAGGGGAACTATTTGACTATTTCTTTCACTATTTGGGCACTTTTACACAATTCCTGTGAGTCTATGGAACACCTAGGTTTAAAAAAAAAAAAAAATGCATTGTTTTGTATTTCTAATCAAGTACTCAAAAACCGCATTTTTCTACCTCAAGATCTTAAGCCGTTTTGAGGCTGGGCTTCAACCACTGTGTGGCCTGGTGCCAACTGCCACATCAACTGCTACATTATTATGCAGCTGAGAAATCTCTGACATCACAGATATGCACATTTTCAGATGACTCAGTTTAGTGAGGGTGAATATTGTGAGAGGAGTATTGGAAGAATGCGCCAATATGAGAATTAGAGACATAGATCCTATTAATATAAGTCCACATAGCTAAGAAACAATGGTAAACACTGAAAAAGGCCATTTATAAAATAGTTCCCCTTTAAGCACATGTATAGTCAATTGGTCCTGTTGTTCAGCCTCACAATGCTATTTGATAGTAAATGTGTTTATATGTCCCACCCTCTGGCCTCTGAAGTTGCTAATGTCTTTTTAATTTGGGCCTCACAGGGTTAACCTCTTAAGCCCGAAATATACAGTAAAAGTGTATATTTTCAGCATTACGTTTGTTTACCAATTATTTTAACTGTTATTAGTGAAATATAAGATTATAGAAATCTCAGGGCATTGAGTCGGAAACCAGCTCACACCAGCCCCTGTCAATCATCTGACTTCTGGATTTACTTTTTTTATTTCTCTTCTTTTTTGGGATTATCTCCCACAAACCTGAACGTTGCCATAAAACAGAACGCAGTTAGTTTCTCTACCTTTCTGTGAACGTCTTGCAAAAAACGGTGTTGCAATATGATGAAAAATGGTGGAGAAATTTACATTATAAAAAAGATGGCAGAATTCAGTACTGTATCTACAAAACCTTCTGTTTAATCATCTTCCCTTTATTAATTTGCTTAGATTTTTCAGGTCTGGTCAATTTTAGCATGGTGTTATTCACAGTCAAAGATAATTTTTTTTTTTTTAAATAGAATTGATATTCTCCTTTGGTTCATTACAATTTACTCAAGCCTAGTAACAGACACACTATTTCTGACACTGATTCATATATGTCCCTAGATTCAGATACCAAGAACATGCAAATGGACCATTTACAAAAAAAATTTATATGTGTATTCTACGTCCTTATGGAATGAGTGACACAGGGAATTGAACCCCTAACCCTGGCAGTGTTGGTGTCATGCTCTACTCCCCATTGAGCTACACAGGGAATGGAACCGCTAACCCTGGCAGTGTTACTGCCATGCTCTACCCCATTGAGCTACACAGGGAATGGAACCGCTAACCCTGGCAGTGTTAGTGTGCCATGCTCTACCCCATTGAGCTACACAGGGAATGGAACCGCTAACCTTGAAGTAGTTAGTACCATGCTCTACCCCATTGAGCTACACAGGGAATGGAACCGCTAACCTTGAAGTAGTTAGTACCATGCTCTACCCCATTGAGCTACACAGGGAATGGAACCGCTAACCTTGATGTAGTTAGTACCATGCTCTAACTTTTGAGCCTCTCTGGCATGTTAAACCAGCTCTGCGTAGATCATGCAGATATAATAAGGCCTCAAAAACCAATATGTATTAAAGAGGGCAGTTCTCTGAAAGGCTTGAAATAGTATATGAATGAAGAATATACTTTAATGCAACAAGAGATCTCACAGATTGCAGCTTTAAAGCAGAGGAGGGTTGAAGAAAGACTAGGACTGCTCCGTCCTGGTTTATGTCTTTTTAGTTTTTATTGAAACTAATAAAACATTTTCCTTTGTTAACCAAAATAAAAAGGTTCCAACATTCCAAAACATAAAGATCCAGGACCATAATAAGAACGTGTTGGACTCCTCCCCCTCTGTCCTTAGCTGCCCACGATGACATGTAGAGGATTAGCAGCATGATAAACAAACAGCTGATACAGTGGCGTTTGTTACCGTGCCATCAATGGATGCTTTTTTTTGCATAGGAACAAAAAACGATTTTCAAGCCTTTGTGGCCAGATCAAATCTTCTCATGGTGGGTGTTGTAGACAAGACCACTTCAATCTAGACTTCTCTGAGACAATAAATAGAATAGTAAATTGTATAGTAATATGAAGATGAAAGACAACTTTTTGTTGGTCGATTATTCATTTGTATGTTTTTAGATTATTTTCATGCCAATGAGTTGTTTCCTGGATAATAATAATCACATCTCTGACATCACAATGACAGTCACCAATAGGCTTTGGTCATTCAATAAGCATGATTAAATGGATTATTTGATTACTTGCCAAATTCCTAATACTAGTACAGTAGTCGAATGAGAATGTATTTAAGATGAAGACAGCCCTCGTACACAGCCATAAGAAAAGCAGACCTATGACACAAAGAATGAAAAGTCACATAATATGTTGTGCTCCTGTGGATGCAACCAGTATCTATCCGTTTTGGATCTGTAGCAGACGAGGATAAAAATGCTCCAAGGAAGAATAATCATGATGCAACTTTTAATTATGAGACATCAACCAATCAGGGCTTTTGATTGGTTGAGAGAAATTCATCTGACCAAATTCACCACATTCTTTACATTCTGAAAAAACACCTGCATTTCAAACCTTACTAATGAGAATCCCCCCCCCCCCCCCCCCCAAAACGACAAAACATATCAGGTCTTCCAAAGCAAATGGAAAAATATACATTTATCAACAACTTATCAGTAAACAACGATAAAAGCTATCTATGCAATTCACTTACAGCAATAAGCATTTGTCTATGTTAACATACCACAGGCATAAGTAGAATTTTCTTTTAGACAGACATTTGAGTAAACTGGATCTCATGACAGGAAAACAAATGCTTTTAGATTTTTGCATAAACAGACAAACATAAATCAAGATTAAAAAATCCATCTTAACAAGTATTATCATCCTTTATTGACTCTTCAGTCTTTTTTATCTTGAAAAATCTTCTCCCTTCTTCCAACACATTTCAGCTTGTTCCAAACCTCCTCTGAGAACATGGCAGCAGTGATCTGCTGGATATCAAGTTTCTCTCTTGTTTTCAGAGGTTTCTTGAAACGTGTTCAGTTTAATTTAAGTAAGAATTTAAGTAAGTGACATTTAAACATTTGTTTCTTAAAAAGAAAAAGAGATTTTAAGACTCAATACAGGATTACATTACTTGCATAGAATGCTATTCTCTGTGTTTAGGAATCTGCCTCTTCTCTATGGTGGAATGGTACAGTAGTTATTTGGAAGAACACGTCAACAATGTGATAAAAGGGATGTTTATACTGCATGGAGAAAACCTTACTTTCAACTCAATCAATTCAACATATTTCAGAAATGGCAGCCTCTTTGCTAATGCTAGTATGGTTTCTTAAACTTTTCACGTCAGGGGATTTTATTTTGTCATGGGAGCCAGCTTCATTTAAACATATCACAAACATATTACTACTGTTGTCATGTGACCCAGGCTCATTTAAACATATAACACAAATATTACTACTGTTGTCATGTGAACCAGGCTCATTAAAACACATCACAGACATGTTACTAGTGTTGTCATGTGGGGACCCACAAGAGGAAGGCCCTGTGAGTCATTTTGGCTCCTGACACATAGTTTAAGAAACCAGGTAGGATAGAGCATTCATTCTCAGTTATCTATCAATAGATAAACCTCTTTGTGAAGTTTTGAAGATATTGAAGATACATTTTTAATCTCGAAAACAATCTATTTCCATCCTGAATTGAGTGAGTTGAACGGGATTTGACCCCAGCCCTGCCCAGCGAGCAGGGATTAGCACCGGTAACCTACTTTAAAGTTTCAGTACAGAAATGGACACCACAAGCAGACACCTGGGGCTACTCCACAAATCAGGATTACATACTCAGTTCTTCTTGAAGTGATGTGGATAACTCTGTAACCCTGCATGTTAAAACAGACCCCTGGACACAGGCGTCATTGGAGTGTGGGGGTCTGAAGTAACAAAAGGGTTTTCCCATACCTAAAATCTTGAACAGGGAGGGTTGGAGTATTCATGGTTCCCGCAGGGTTTTAAAAAGTTTTAAAACGTCTTGAATTGAATAATCAGAATTGTAGGTCATAAAAAGTAATAAAAAAAAATTATATTATTTTGATAAGTCTTAAAAATATATTGGATTAAGAATTTACATCTATGTTGTGATAACTTCTCTGTATCACATCACAAATATGTTTGGGGGAACGTCCTGGCTGCAAAGTAAGCAGTACAGTAATAGCCTAGTAATAGTTCCCCTGCAACAATTCTTACGGAATTATTTCTTTCATAGTAATTTAAGTTACTTAAGTTTAAGTTTCCTTCATGCTTTTTTGACAGTATGGCTGTGAAATATGTATTAAATTCTATTCAAAGTGGTCTTAAAAAGGTCTTAAAAAGTCTTAAATTTAACTTGATTTAAATTGAATTTAGAAATCTGTAGAAACCCTGGTGTTGTTTAAAACAGGTTTGTTGCATGGATAGTTTGTCTGTTCATGATGGATAAACTGCCCCATTGATTTTAAGTAGAGACGATGATAACCTAAAATCTATATGTAAACAAATAAAAAAAAAAAAATAGAATAAAGGACATCAATAAAGTCTTTCCATGAGGGCACTTTCTGTATGGCAATCAATTCAAAAGTACACGACCATCGGTCTTAAATGAGAAATGTTCCTCCACTTCCTGAAGAGCTGACATTTTGGAGAGATGGCAGGGACACACAGATATAAGACAGGTTTGTGGTGCAGTGCATCATGGGAATTACCAGTCCTTGGTTCCTGGTAGGGTGACTTTAGTAAAACAAGATCACCGCACAATAACAAAAATACTTCCAGCGTTAGGCATTGTAGAAGTCCCTCGTCCTGAATGTGTCCAACAGCAGATCCCTCTGTCCCTCGTCCTGCATAGTGTCCAACTGCAGCTCACTGTCTACAATATTGTAAAGTAGAAACCAAAAAACTAAATTCTGATTCTTTCAAGACTCTCAAGAATGTAACAGCAGTGCTTAAGCAGTGCACTGTCCATGCAGTAGAGATGGGACTTGTACAATGTCTATGTCCGCAGTATAACCTCAACACTGTCACTTTGACTCCTGACAGGCAGCGAGCAGAGACATGGTAATACGGTGATAACCAGTCAGACAACCACTGAGGAGCTTCACAGGTTCAGATGAAAACAAAGGTAACGAGGTAAAAGAACCATGCTTGCTGGTTAGAAGATGCGTATTACAGTATCTGAAACTTGACTCTATGGAATTGATTGAAGGCATGACGTTTGGCACCTTATAGCCTCCTGCTGTTCCAAGAAATGACGAGTAGATGCACCTTACTCTCCTGCTGTTCCAAGACATGACGAGTAGATGCACCTTACTCTCCTACTATTCCAAGACATGATGAGTAGATGCACCTTACTCTCCTGCTGTTCCAAGACATGACGAGTAGATGCACCTTACTCTCCTGCTATTCCAAGACATGATGAGTAGATGCACCTTACTCTCCTGCTGTTCCAAGACATGACGAGTAGATGTACCTTGGGCTTTAAGGCCTTGATACACACACAATATTTTGAGACAATTTTACCAATACTTACCTGATGAAGGTCGGATGACCGAAACGTAGGATTTATTCAAATTGAACGTAAGTGAAGACAGTGTGCAGAACTATTCTCTTTCTCTCTTTTGATCGTCAATAATTATTCATTGTTATTTCTTACAAAATCATGTTAACTTCATCACATTTGTCAAACCTCTTCCTTCCTGAAGCCAGGCTTTAGTTTCTTGGAAGAAGCATCTCTATAACCACTGTGGGTTGATGGGTGGGTTGGCTGGTGGGTCGTCTGTTTATCGGTCTGTTTGTCGGCTGGTTGGTTGGTGTGTCGGTTGGTACATACTGTATGTTCATGCATGGACTCACTCGCTTCCTGTGTCACAGTTGGACAGATTTGTCGTCTACACACGCCACAACCGCACACCCTTCCGACAACCTAGAAAGTGCTAGCGCACTTTTAATCGTACTTAGTCTGACTTAATCAATGTGTCTTGGGGGAATAATGATTCCTAACACCCTTTAGCACTTGACAACGGCTTTCAGCCAGACGTTTGACTAACGTGAAGCTCAGAGAAAAGTCTGTCAATGTGAGACTAACATTTCCTCAAAAAATATGCCCATGTGTCACAACCTTCATTCTGGTGGAGTTTCTTCCGATGAACAGTAAAGGCAGCAGTATACTGAAAACGGATGCAGACTTGCCAGAAAAAAACGTTGAATAAGTTGCCGTCAATATACTCTGTGTAGCTCCACAGCTTAGATGACACGATGCCAGGTTGCAGAGCATCTGACTAGTTAGGCTATTAGGCTACAGTAGCAAGCCGGTGCACATTGTGGTGGCCGAAACCAGTATGCAGTTTCATGTCATTTTGTTCTTACAAACCTGCTGAAGTTTGTTTCCGCAAAACAAGTTTACTGTCACCGTAACACACACACACACACACACACACACACACACACACACACACACACACACACACACACACACACACACACACACACACACACACACACACACACACACACACACACACACACACACACACACACACACACACACACACACACACACACACACACACACACACACACACACACACAGTTCCTCACTCACACATAGATAAAAGTCTCTGTTGCTTCTTTTTATATATACAGTATATATTGCACATCCTAGTGAACACTGAGGGAGGACCAGCCTGGCGTGGCATGGCGTGGACGTGTAAACCATGTCGACTCTGAACCCTGGGATAACATCTTCCTCCTTCGCCAACACCAACCTATCACAGCCTCTCTCTACCACACACAATACGCAGTCCACTTCTCCTCTCCTCTCCTCTCCTGTCCTCTCCTGTCCTTCTCCTCTCCTCTCATCTCCTCTCCATGGTGTTTATGAATCAGAAAATGAATACTATGGATTGAAACATGCCGCGGTATTTGCAGAAAGAGACTAACAGGGGACAAGTAGGGGGGATGGGTCTATGTTAACCAGTGTTATGGTGGTAGTTTGGCTATCCTAGTAATTAGGCTGATAATCTGGGTGGTATACTGTGACTTTACAATCTTATACAGTATATCTCATAGAAAGAGGTGAATGTACTCCATGTATCAGCTGATACTCTGGGCTACACTACAGCCATCCATACCAGTTAGCTTTCGCTGACCAGGCGCAGAAAGAAGAGGAGGAGGAGGAGGAGAGAGGCGGGCTGGAATTAAAATAAACGTTATGAAACAGTTTGACAGTAAAAAATAAAAAAATAAAAACTTGCTGAAGTGTCCTGGTGCAGCCATTGGGGAGCGGAGAAGAGGAGGAGAGGAGAGGGGAGGGGATGAGAGGAGAAGATAGAAGTTTATAGTTCATTGGAAGGGGAAACCCAACTGAAGGAGTGTCTGTAGGCATCAGTCAGGTCTCCAGGCCCGGGCCGGACACAAGGAGAACTGGTGGAGCGTGCACGTGGGAGCGTGCACGTGTGCTGCAGCAGGAGGAGGCCCAGGGGAGAACAACGGTGCATGGCTTGTGCACTCTCACCGCCGAAACTCAGGGCTCCAACACATGCAGCTTTCGCCATGCAGTCTGTTAAGATTTGAAGACGTGCACGGCCCGCACCACATACTGCCGGCAGATCGGGCATTCGCTCATCCTCTTCCCACATTTAGTGCACGTGACCATGTGACCACACTCCAGAAGGACGCAGTCGATGATGGCGTCCATACAGATACGACACAGGTTGTCGTCAGAGGCCAGCTGGGCTTTCACAGCTTCTGCAGGGGGAGAGATGGGGTGGGACGGGGGGAGAGATGGGGTGGGACGGGGGAAGAGATGGGGTGGGACAGGGGGAGAGATGGGGTGGTACGGGGGGGGGAGATGGGGCGGGACAGCGGGAGAGATGGGGTGGGACAGGGGGAGAGATGGGGTGGGACAGGGGGAGATAGGGTGGGATGGGGGGATGCTGTTATAGGCAGAGCAGGTCTCTCGGAAACCCAGATTATCAACCCTCTTCAGGTTTTCAAGATGCCAAATGCTCCTGGAACATGTGGAGTGCTGTGTGTGTGTGTGTGTGTGTGTTGAATATAAATTGAAGCCAAATTCCAGGGGCCCAATGCCTAAATGATTTGCTCCTGCTCTAGCTTACGTCTTCACTTCATATTCAATGCATCTCAGCCACTCCCTCTTTTAGGCTAGATAACAAGGACCGATAACGAGGACAGATAATGAGGACCGATAACAAGGACAGATAATGAGGACAGAAAATGCGGACAGATAACAAGGACAGATAATGAGGACAGAAAATGCGGACAGATAACAAGGACAGATTATGACGATATAAAATGAAGACAGATAACGAAGACGGATAATGAGGACAGCATCCTACCCCCTGACATGATGCACCCACGGCAGTAGAGCAGCTATCTGCTACTGTCATTGGTCAGGAGTGGTGTAGGCCGAGGACCCACATATAATTGGTCCAGGGGATGACATAATGTGTAATGAATTCAGGAGAGCAGTCCCAGAGACATCCACATCAACCAGACCGTGGACATGCTAGACCGTAGGGGTGGGACGATACATCGATCCAGATCAATATATCGATCTATTATCAATAATCAAATAGGATCGATGCAACGTAAAAAGATCGATTCATATTGCGATACTCTTATTTTGAAAATCCGGCGACGTCATATCCGCCCGCGCCCAGTAGTCTGAAACTCTGTGTAGACATTACAGCAGAACAGCGCTACAGAGCGTCTATTTTGCGACCCGATATAAGTCTGTGCAGTTTTTTCCCCGCAACGGGTCAAATGCATCTAACATGCTTTGCATCGTCGCCATTCCTTTATGCCCACGTCGCATGGGCAGACCTAAATTAACGTTACGTTTGCTGCTTAAGCTAACTAAGCTAAGCAGCTAACCGTGAGAGAGAACAGGAGAGAGGAGAGGGGAAGGAGGAGAGGCGGGGGCATTCTACCTTTCTGTGGGGGACTGGGGAGGGGCATTCTGTGTGTGTGTGTGTGTGTGTGCGTGTGTTACTGAGGATGGACAGATAATGTTGATATTTAAACATGAATACATAATAAATGTATTCATGATCATCATGCAACATAAAACAATTGTAGGAACAGTTTGGGAGAGGAAGGGGTTTTAGCTTGCGTGTTGTGAGTTCCAAAACATTTTACTTAAAAGTTTAAAGCTCAATATATAAAAACTTGGCACTTTACAGTGAACAGGAGGTCTATTTGTATTAAAAACAATAGATTGTTTTTCATTTAAATGTCTGGAAGAGCTCAAAAATAAAAACGTCAATTGATATTTCCGTTGCCTCTTTTGAGTTGATCTAAATGTGACTGATTGTGTTAAATGGGCACATAATATCGCCTCATATCGATCGCAGGCACCTGAATCGAATCGTATCGTATCGTGGCAGACTTTGTGATATCGGCAAATATCGTATCGTTGTCCAAAGAATCGATATCGTATGGTATCGTGATGAAACTGGTGATTCCCACCCCGTAGACCGGAGGTTGAGGGTGCTACAGTATGCATGGTAAGACAGCAAGCATGAATGAAAAGGAAAACAATTGTTTCACAAAGCAGAATCCAGGCAAAGCTCTCTCCCGTCTTCATTCACAAACTGCATATGGGATTCACTGGTGATAAAGAGCTTTAACCCTTTCACTACCACACACTACAGAAGGTTAACCCGTTCACCACCACACTACAGATGTGAAAAGGTTAACCTTCTGTCGTGTGGTTGTGAAAGGGTTAACCCTTTGTCGTGTGACAGTGAAAGGGTTAACCTTCTGTATTGTCGCAGTGAAAGGGTTAACCTTTTGGTAGTGTGGTAGTGAAAGGGTTAAAAAGCTGTGGTGGGCTGCAGTGTGTGAGTTGGTCCTCCTCCGGCATTAAACAGGCTAATACTGGCCTCCAGACCTCTCTGTCGCTGAGACGAGTGCTTTGTAAATGGAATTACATGTGAAGGAGACATGCTGCTACGGGAATAACATGAGCGGTGATGAATGGATGAAGGCTCTCAGGGACCACGTCACATGACAGGATGAGAGACATTCAGGGCTGAACGGGACACTGATGCACGAGGAGCAGCTGTCGCAGTATGTGGACAAACTGAACGCAATGCAGTGCGGAAAATACAGACAAGCTTATTTTATCTTCTATTCAGACTTATTCAGTTTTGTTATCTTACTGCACTGGCAGATACATTTGCTGGTTTCAAGAAAAGAAAATCTATATTTGTCGTTTCATGATTATGGCTTGAACCACAAAAAAGTCAAATGTAAAATGACCTGCCAGAGCAGTAAAAACATTTGATGAACTAATCCTCAGATTAGTTAACCATTTCAGATGTACGATCACAAATTCTCAATCTCAGAATATTGAGAATTTATCATCCTAAAGATGAGGTCACAATGGCTACTGGCCAGTGGCCAGTAAAAGTTATTCACCTTGTGTTTCTAGGCAACAAGAACGATGTTATCTTGCCGCATAATGTAATTCCACTTCCAGATCCGTAAATTTTTTATGAGAAACAGCAAACTTCTTGTGTGAAAGTGGGTGGGGCTAACTAAGGTGAATAGAGTGATTCAATTCTAAGGTAGGATCCTTAGAGAGAAAAAAACAAAAGCTCATACATGAAAGAGTTAAGAAGTGCGAACACAAATACAATAGAATGACTTGATAAACTTGTCATACCCCCCCCCCCCCCCCAGTGTACAGAGTCATGTCAGGGACAATGCAGGGCGTTTGGCTGCAGCAAGCTTTATGACTTCAGTCATAATTCAGATGATGGGTGTGATATAATATATACAGTGTCTGTCAGAGGGGAGAGGGGGGTGTATTTACTATGACAGACCTTGGCAGAGAAAGTGTCTTACCTCCAACTCCTCCGTTGCAGATAGGGTACGCTACCACTGCATTGCCATATGAAGAGAGTAGTAATAGAACAGGTGTTAGTGGTCTGGCACAATAATGCCTTCAACAACAACAATACAGTTCCATCGCCAGGGAGAACAATTAAAACACTCCTTGTCAAATGTAACCTTTATCGTTATATCTGACTGTTAAACACAACCCCAGACTTTGAGTTTATCATAATTTCATTTTCACAGGGTTTTTCCTCAGAGCTACTTGAGTTATTGTTTATAATTGTGTAATTTACAAATGAGACTGTCTGCCTTACAGACTTTGTAGCACTGGTCACACCCGACCAGAAGAGCTCATATGGAGCGTTTCACTGTGTTAAAGGGGTTTCTCTTGTTCAGCCCGAGCAGAAGAGCTCATATGGAGAGTTTCACTGTGTTAGAGGGGTTTCTCTTGTTCAGCCTGACTCTGAACCCAATGATTTAGCTGCTAAAGATGCAAAAGAAGAGATACATTTTTCATGAAAAAACTTACATAGTGCAGGTTTAACTTCTGTGGCAAAACAAACAAACAACACATTTGGGTTAAAACAATACTAGACAATCCTAGTTAAACCACACCAGACGTAACACTCACACATGTTTCAACAATGGGGAGTCAGTCAGTCAGTTAGGGACATTCATTATTGTAGGCCGGCCCTCTGGGTCTGGCAAAAGATATTTGACAATTGCAGCTTGCAAAAGTAATGTGTTTAGATGTTTTAATATGTATGGGCAGAATAGCTGTATAGCTGTAAAACAATAAAAACAAACAAAGGCCCCATGGAACAGGAATTTAAATAGTGACTCATGGTTTGGGTATTTTAATAACCCATGGCCTGGCATATTAAAAGCTATCTATGATACAGAGTAGCATAATGCATTTCCACAGATATTAGCATAGTAGCAGGTATGAGGATTCTAAACAACATATCCAATAACAAGGATTACATTATTCCACACAGGCTGTATGATATTCAGACAGTATCATCACACAGGCTGTATGATATTCAGACAGTATCATCAGACTAAAACTCTCACCTGCAGTGATTCTGCTGCTGACATTTTCCACTAGAGGAAAAAACAAAATACGTTACTTTTGTATGTATCAATAATGATGACAATAATGATGATAATACTAATGATAATTATAAAAAGAATAATAATAATTAGGGATGCTCGATATTGGCTTTTTTACCGATACCGATATACCGATATTGTCCAACTCTTAATTTCCGATACAGATATCAACCGATATCAACCGATACCGATATATGCAGGGTCCCCCCCCCCCAAAAAATGGAATAATTTCAGGTAATTAAGTAAGGGATAATGTATGGCTACGAGGTCATTGTTGCAAAATAATTGACCGACACGGAGTTTAAAATACCGAGGCGCCGCGCCGAGGTGTTTTAAACGTAGTGAAGGTCAATTATTTTGCGACAATGACCGAGTAGGCTATACATTATCCCGCTTATTACATGGCTAACTTACTAACAATATACCTAATTCATTTGACAAATCGCAGTTGTTCTGTGGCTCTGTCAGCCCAAATAAAGTGATTATTATTATCGCGGGCAGCCTCTGTTCTGGCTCCGCTGACACTCCGCTGTCAGTGCAGCGCGGCAGGTGTGTCTGATTTGCTGCACTGATGTGGGCTTGATTGCCAACAGCTGCGCACTGCGGTCATTATTGAAAAAACAGCGGTCATTATTGAAAAATAATGACCGCTGTCGGGGGGCTGTTGACCAATCACAAGCAAGCATTTCGGCGAATGTGAAAACGCCATGTAATAACATTACATATCTCTTGTTGTGGAATTAACACAACATTATGCATACTTTTGACAATAAATAAAATCAGAATTTGTTCTTACTTGCTTGCCTGGGTAAATAAAGGTTATAGAAATGTAATTTTTTTTTTTATTTTTTTTTTTAATATCGGTAGGCCGATAATATCGGACATCCCTAATAATAATAATAATAATAATAATGAAGACATTGTTAAACATCTGTTGTTCCTCTCTTTCCATCAGTGAAAGATGAATGTTACTGAAATAATAGAGCAAAACACAAATTTCCATCAACGACAGATACTGTTTCTCCATACAGCAATGCAGGGGTCAAATAAAAGCTGGATAAACAAGCTTGCATACTTGCATCACGTTGTGTAACTTTGTAATAAACGTACTACAGTATAACAATCAAGGATTATATCTACTTAAGAAGGTGTGTAAACTGAATGAGGTGAGTTTGGCTTCCATTACACCCCTGTCCCTATAGCACAGCTTACAGTTGGTTCTATCAAAGATAAATCTATATCATATCTTACTGTTGGTTCTATCAAAGGTAAATCTATAGAACAGTGCTTACTGTTGGTTCTATCAAAGATACATCTACAGTATAGCACAGCTTATTGTTGGTTCTATCAAATATACATCTATAGCACAGTGCTTATTGTTGGTTCTATCAAAGATACATCTATAGCACAGCTTATTGTTGGTTCTATCAAATATACATCTATAGCACAGTGCTTATAGTTGGTTCTATCAAAGGTAAATCTATAGCACAGCTTACAGTTGGTTCTATCAAAGATACATCTATAGCACAGCTTACAGTTGGTTCTATCAAAGGTAAATCTATAGAACAGTGCTTACTGTTGGTTCTATCAAAGATACATCTATAGCACAGTGCTTATTGTTGGTTCTATCAAAGATACATCTATAGCACAGTGCTTATTGTTGGTTCTATCAAAGATACATCTATAGCACAGTGCTTACTGTTGGTTCTATCAAAGATACATCTATAGCACAGTGCTTATTGTTGGTTCTATCAAAGATACATCTATAGCACAGCTTACTGTTGGTTCTATCAAAGATACATCTATAGCACAGCTTATTGTTGGTTCTATCAAAGATACATCTATAGCACAGCTTACTGTTGGTTCTATCAAAGATACATCTATAGCACAGTGCTTATTGTTGGTTCTATCAAAGATACATCTATAGCACAGCTTACTGTTGGTTCTATCAAAGATACATCTATAGCACAGCTTACTGTTGGTTCTATCAAAGATACATCTATAGCACAGCTTACTGTTGGTTCTATCAAAGATACATCTATAGCACAGTGCTTATTGTTGGTTCTATCAAAGATACATCTATAGCACAGCTTACTGTTGGTTCTATCAAAGATACATCTATAGCACAGTGCGTATAGTTGGTTCTATCAAAGATACATCTATAGCACAGTGCTTATTGTTGGTTCTATCAAAGATACATCTATAGCACAGCTTATTGTTGGTTCTATCAAAGATACATCTATAGCACAGCTTACTGTTGGTTCTATCAAAGATACATCTATAGCACAGTGCTTATTGTTGGTTCTATCAAAGATACATCTATAGCACAGCTTACTGTTGGTTCTATCAAAGATAAATCTATAGCACAGCTTACTGTTGGTTCTATCAAAGATACATCTATAGCACAGTGCTTACTGTTGGTTCTATCAAAGATACATCTATAGCACAGTGCTTACTGTTGGTTCTATCAAAGATACATCTATAGCACAGTGCTTACTGTTGGTTCTATCAAAGATACATCTATAGCACAGCTTATTGTTGGTTCTATCAAAGATAAATTTATGGGGGCGGTCAGGTGGCGTAGCGGAGATTGTGCTCGTCACCAATGCAAGAGGCTGCGGTCTCGACTCCCGGAGAGTCAGCATTGCCTTGGCTCGGGCTGATCGCTATACTAACTCGTTTGGCTGAGTTAGGGGGAGGGGAGCCGTGGGTGGGTCCTGGGCGTTGTGGGCAGCGACCCCTACAGTTCGGTCGGGGCGCCTGCTCAGCGAAGGTAGGATCTGGTGAGAGGTAGTGCGGCCTCCCACACGTTACACTCTCCCAGTGAGAATCTGCGCGGCCAGGCTGGCTGCCGGCTGGCTGCACATGCGTTGGAGGAAAGCATGTGACAGTCTCCGGCCTCTCGGACCAACAGTAGGGGAAAGTGTGCAACAACCAGGAAGGGGGTTGGGAATTGGCATAACGACCAACAGTGGGATGGGAGAAAGAAAAAAAAAAATCGGAAAAAGAAGGAGGAAAAAAATTTAAAATAAAGATAAATCTATAGCACAGCTTATTGTTGGTTCTATCAAAGATAAATCTATAGCACAGCTTACTGGACGTTCTGTTGTGTCGGTTCTATTGTTACCAAGTGGATTTGAACCTGGGACCATAGGATTCACAGGCGGACTAACCAGCTGAGCTGACTCAGGGTCAGTTAGCAGGTGCTGGTTGACAGAGATATATCTATAGCATATAGGGGTGTAATGGTTCACGGTAAGTTCTAGCGTCAAGAATGTAAGTATGCTACTTTTCAGTTTTTAGCACTTTATTGTAAATCATCCCTCAGGGTAAAACTTGTAGATATTGAATATTGAATAGAGACAGAAGCGCCATGCAGGTTGCCCTAATGGTTTGATTACTATTTCCCTTTTCATGCAAAGGAAAAGATATCGCTTCATGTTTATTACACCTTGTTCAGAAGCGTGTTGTTGTGTATGAATGTCCGTTCTATATGCCACAAACTTTCATTAACCCTTTCACTACCACACTACAGAAGGTTAACCTTTCACTACCACACTATAGAAAGGGTTAACCTTCTGTAGTGTGGTTGTGAAAGGGTTAACCCTTTGTCGTGTGGTAGTGAAAGGGTTAACTTGATATTGAGGGCAGCCCCTTCTCAGTTCCTTCTCATGCACTGAGTCTTCTTCTAGCTCTGGCTTGTCCTTTGTGTTCACCATACTATGATGCTACTGTATGCTAAATTACAGGTAATCTCTCAGTGGTGTGTGTAGGCTGAACGAACAACATATGGCCCTTTGCGCAAATTATATTTTGGGAAGGGGTGAACTTGGAGTTTTGAATTAAGTTCTGCACACAAAAAAAGGTTCTGCATGTGTGTTCCGTTAGTGGTTAAAGTAACGTTGCATTCGTTCGGTACACAGCACGTACTGAACCGAAGGTTCTGTTGTATTGGTTCTATCAAAGATATATCTATAGCATAGCTTACTGGATTTTGTGTTGTGTTGGTTCTATCAAAGCTATATCTATTCTACAACATACTGTAGCTTACATGACTATGTAATGTTCTATCTAAGAGATATATGTCTATGAAATAGCTTTCAGGACTGTGAAATGTTCTACAGTATCTAAGAGATATATATCTACAGTGTAACATAGCTTACTGGACTTCCTGTTCAGTTCATTTTCCCTGTAGAGGCGGTGAACTCGCTCCAGTAGCTCCCACTTCTCACAGCAGCCAGAGTAGTTGACAAAGTTCCTAGCCAGAATCTCCTTCAGCTGTCGGACAGACAGGTTCTCTATGGCCTCCTCGTTGTCCAGGTCGGACAGAGACGCCCGGATCCTCCTCTGTGTGGCCGGACTCACCTGCACACAAACACAGGAAGTGAAGAAGGAAGTGCGTTTTCTCTCAAATATTTTTTTTTAAAGAATAACTAAAGAAAGAGTACCTAAACACATGTTCATTTTGCTGTCATTCTGCCCCTGGTGACCAGCAAGAAAACTCTGCTTGCTCCTCCAGTCCAGTCCTCAATGTAAACAATAACAAACAAACCCTGGGGCAAAAAGGTATAGAGGGTGCCGTTTCCCCACAAGTCACAGATTGGGACTAACTAAACCCACAGTGCCCTAGTGGTTTATATTTTCACTCTGCTGCACACTCTGCTCGCCCCAATCAGCAGGGTTGAGGAGCTGGAAGAGGAGGAGCTAGAAGAGATTTCTTCAGTGAAACAATTATGCTAGCAAGGTGAATATAACAAAAGGTGAACAGAGCATCTGTTATAAATAGCAACACAATTATTATTCTGCAGTACTTCCCCTGGCAGATAGGTGTACTGTACACCCTGTGTACATAGCATTTATTGTTGTTTTTTTGTTTTGATCTCCAGCAATCAGAGATTGGTGCTTTAAGAGAGCTGCTCTATCCAATCTATTAATAAATAATCAAAATTGAATGCTCTCTCCTCAGCAAATAAACTTCAATTCCTGTTCATATACTGGATCAACTGAATTGAAAGTGAACTGAGGCTCACCCTGTAAGAAATTCACAGACTAGAGGCATTTCCCCAGCAGCAGGGGGCATCCCCTGCTCAGTGACTCTAAGGAACCACTATTTATCAAAAAGATGATCTTCATGCCTCTCTGATAGAAACTCATGTCTCTCACCTCTATAATGTTGTCAGACGTGTCCAGGTTCAACAGAGACACAGTTGGAGTGTCGCCCGCCTCCTGAGAGAAGACAACAAAGAACAGAACATAACAAGACCGTTGAAATCTCGTCTTTAATGCTTCATTTTAAACCATATCACAAGTGGTCTGAGAAGAGCAATTTGCAGTGATATTAATACCACTCCCCCAATCTTTAAAGATCTGGAAATTGTCAATACTGTATTTAAGCATTACATCACACGCAGGAGTGGTTTGTGACCAATAAACCATGCCTAGGGGTGGTTGTTAGGCCCGAGGCGCAGCCGAGGGTCGTTAGACCCCCCTAGGCATGGTTTATTGGTCACAAATCACGACTGCACGTGGTGTAAAGCTTTTATACAACTGCCAGATTCATCCAACCTTATTTCTATACAATAAACACACATTAATCGAAGATTTATTGAAAAAACCATCCGCCAGAAAAAGTAGTTCCCACAACTCCATGTGGAAGCAGCTTGAAGTGCATCCAACCAAACTAACACATCCAACTGTGTATTATTGGAATGATTGAGAGAAGTTGCCTCATGTGGAAGCAGCTTGAAGTGCATCCAACCAACTAACACATCCAACTGTGTATTATTGGAATGATTGATTGAAAATTTTATTACCAGATGCAGAATATAAAGTAGGTAAAACAAATTAAAACGTTTTCTTTGCCCTATAGGAAAAAAACGTTTTCTTCGCCCTATTTTTTTATTTATTTCTTTTAGCCTAAACTTAACCAGTTGGAAACCAGGGGTACAGTAATAAAATTAGCAATCAACCAATCAATCAATTCAATAGACCATGCTCACTTAAAACAGCGCTGCTTCTCTCTCAGTCTGACTCCCCCGCTGTTGCAGACAGGAGTGTGTGTGTGTGTGTGTGTGTGTGTGTGTGTGTGTGTGTGTGTGTGTGTGTGTGTGTGTGTCACAGTGTGTGTGTGCGTGTGTGTGTGTGTATGTGTGTGTGTGTGTGTGTGTGTGTGTGTGTGTGTGTGTGTGTGTGTGTGTATGTGTGTGTGTGTGTTTGTGGGTACGCCAGCGTCGGACAGTGTGTGAGAGAGAACGCTGCAGTCGGTAGAAAGTAGGAAGGAAGAAATTTAAATCAATCAATTAATCTATCAATCAATCCGCGATTTTTCTTTTGTTCTAGATTGAGTCAAGAACCATCAATTACATCATCCAACATTGTTTAAAGGACTAACACATTCCCCTTGACAGAATCGCTTCATATTTAGTCGTTATGGTGCTTTCAACATAACCATTTGTTGTCCGCGATCTTGTTTTCTCCCGGAGTGAGCCGGGGAGGGTTATGTGATTTGGTTGTGGGCGGGTCCTGAGCCCAGGACCGTGGATTGTTGCCAATAAAGACGTGTGAATGGCCAATCAGAATCGAGAAATTTGCATGCCGTTGTATAATGGTCCTTAGAGGAATATAGACAGTTACCGTATTGATTTTGATTTGATTTGATTAGACATTTAAAAGAAAATACAAGATTCCAGAAAAACGGATGCTACACAAAAAAGTCAAGACTTATTTCCATTGTGGTCCTTGGTCTCAGACAGACAAGCAATACAAAACATGACCATAAATAACAATTTGACAAACTACATTGACATGGACATTTTAAATGCAGTACAAACGTAGCCACAGACAACTGGGACCGTTCCATTAATACTGTGTGTGTCTACAATACTGGTCATTCTATCAGGTGTTTTCATTAACTTCCTGGTGCTGTCTTCCAAATATACATGTTGCTATCATGTATATGTTCCCTATGATCTAATCAAATGAACATGGTGAAAATACCCTGTTCTCTCCTGTGTCTGCTGTGCCAAAAAAAAACAATCAGCTAATGCTTCCTGTTAGACATCACACCGGGGCAGGGGGCGGGGTCTCAGGAGGAGGGGCTGACTGGACACAAGAGAGTACAAAAGGAGTAGGGTCGAGCTGCAGCCTCGGAGCCTCGGTCCAGATTGGGCAACTTCCGCCCAGCCACAAGATTATTACTCCCGTGACAGGGCAATGCGCTGATTGGCGGAAAGTACGGAAGTATCTCGGAGTACGTCTGACGTTTCTCTACGTCCGTTAGCGAACGTGTTAATTGAACGTCAAAATCAAAAGCAAGTACGTCTGCGCTGACGAGAGGGGGGGGGGGGGGGGGGGGCTTGTATTGATCAGGTTAGTAGATATTGTACCGATCAGGTATTACATTCCTGTACTGTTGTTTATACTCTGCTCCTGTGTTGTAACCCAACCCCCTCCAATGTACAGTAAATGACCAAGTATGGTTTTGTCAATATTCCAATGTACAGTTTTGCTTGTACAGTTGTACAGTGTCCCCCACCCACCCACCCACCCTACCCCCCCTCTTTTCTGGACTCTTTTTGTATCACAAACAATACATTTGCAAATCTGGTATGTCATAAATGTATAGATGTAGCAGTACTGTCTATCTGTATGTCGTGTATGTCATATGTTATGATGATGAATTGAAAATGGGGGGGGGGGGGGTGGGGGGGGCTTGTATTGATCAGGTTAGTAGATATTGTACCGATCAGGTATTACAGATCATATCCGCATGAAATAAACTAAAATGTTAAAACCCATTTAGACTGTTTCTCATTCCTGTACTGTTGTTTATACTCTGCTCCTGTGTTGTAACCCAACCCCCTCCAATGTACAGTAAATGACCAAGTATGGTTTTGTCAATATTCCAATGTACAGTTTTGCTTGTACAGTTGTACAGTGTCCCCCACCCACCCACCCACCCCTCCTACCCGACCCCCCCCCCCCCCCCAACCACCTCCAATGTACAGTCCCCCCCCCCCCCCCCACCTACCCAACCTCCTCCAATGTACAGTTTCTACGTCAAATGTATATACTCTCTTTTCTGGACTCTTTTTGTATCACAAACAATACATTTGCAAATCTGGTATGTCATAAATGTATAGATGTAGCAGTACTGTCTATCTGTATGTCGTGTATGTCATATGTTATGATGATGAATTGAAAATGGGGGGGGGGGGGGCTTGTATTGATCAGGTTAGTAGATATTGTACCGATCAGGTATTACAGATCATATCCGCATGAAATAAACTAAAATGTTAAAACCCATTTAGACTGTTTCTCATTCCTGTACTGTTGTTTATACTCTGCTCCTGTGTTGTAACCCAACCCCCTCCAATGTACAGTAAATGACCAAGTATGGTTTTGTCAATATTCCAATGTACAGTTTTGCTTGTACAGTTGTACAGTGTCCCCCACCCACCCACCCACCCCTCCTACCCGACCCCCCCCCCCCCAACCACCTCCAATGTACAGTCCCCCCCCCCCACCCTACCCAACCTCCTCCAATGTACAGTTTCTACGTCAAATGTATATACTCTCTTTTCTGGACTCTTTTTGTATCACAAACAATACTGTATTTGCAAATCTGGTATGTCATAAATGTATAGATGTAGCAGTACTGTCTATCTGTATGTCGTGTATGTCATATGTTATGATGTACCTAATGTACAGTCCCCTCCCCATCATATGTATATACTCTGTCAGGATCTAGGGGTAACAGTACTGTATATTGGAATACCGTTTATGTCACAAATGTATCAGTACTAAATACCTATATGTCCCTATGCCATAAATGTCATGTATGTTGTGTATGTCATAAATGTCTATATGAATTGAAAATGGGGGACCCTGATGGAAACAAGACAAACGTCTTTCTTTCTCAGGTCTGCATCGCCTTAACAACTGTATGTATTGAGCCGTACTGTATTGTACCCATTCTGCAATCTGTTAAATAAAGTTTTCATTCATTCATTCATTCATTCATTCATGAATTGAAAATGGGGGACCCTGATGTAAACAAGACGAAAGTCTTTCTCTGGTCTGCATACCCTTAACAATTGTGTGTATTGAGCCGTACTGTATTGTACCCATTCTGCAATCTGTTAATACAATTTTCAATCAATCAATCAATCAATCAATCAATCAAGACCTGCGTCGCGGGCACTGCATTCTGTTCTCAGAATGGATTTGACTCGAGAGAGATCATCAGCAGGCTATATATGATATTCAGACTCTAGATCTATTTGCAGAGCCAGATGAGATGAGGCAACCTGTGCGATTGGCTCTTGACAACTAATTTTGCACGTACTGTATACAGTATGTGTTTGCGCGCAATGCGGGAGGTGGCCAGAAGCGCGCAACTAGCCAACTACTATTATTACTACTATATTAATACAGTCTATTCCATTATATAGCTATAGGTGCTGTATGATGACAATACATTTGATTCCTATCTAATTTTGATCCATCGCAAAGCGCTCCAGCGCTTGAATACGGCCGGGGATCCGCTCTATACAATGCAGACCCACAGCTCTCGTATTATAATGAGCCCGCGAGGCGTGTTATTATTAGAGTTAATAATATTGTATATTGTTTACAATGCCTTT
>NC_140175.1:53499433-53569433 GCF_963971535.1 Notolepis coatsorum
GGGGGGGTGTTGGCGGGGGTTGTGTTCGGACATTTACAGGGGCCAGTTTCGAGTTGCAGTCTCCCTTAGGTGTTTTTTGAGAGTGTTTTTGAAAGTGGGTAGTGATTCACATTCCTTTACAGCTTTGGGTAGGGCGTTCCACATTGATGTGGCATAATTGCGAAACGTGTTTAGTCCCTTGTTTGAGCCGAATCTGGGTTTAACATGATTTGTGGAGCTCCCTCTGGTGTTGTGATCGTGGTATTCACTGACCTTTGGGAAGTATTTAGTCATGTACATGGGTACCTTGGTCGTGTAGTGTATC
Source organism: Notolepis coatsorum (assembly GCF_963971535.1). NCBI lineage: Eukaryota > Metazoa > Chordata > Actinopteri > Aulopiformes > Paralepididae > Notolepis > Notolepis coatsorum. The sequence goes on from NC_140175.1 coordinate 53,499,738, forward strand.
TTGTAGACCAGGCCCATTGCAAGTTGCTGTACTCTGTCGTCTACTCTAAGCCATCCTAGGTTGTCAAAGTGGGCAGGGGTGAGGTGGGTTCTAGGAGTAAGGTCAAGCAGTAGTCTGACCAGTTTGTTTTGAGATGTTTGTAATTTTGTTTTTAGCGCCTTTGAGGTGCTTTGGTACCATGAGGTGCAAGCATAGTCGTAGTACCCTTGAATGAGTGCTCCTGCTAGAGTCTTCAGGGTATTCTTGTTTACCAGTGAGGAGATCCGGTACAAGAAACGAGTTCGTTGGTTGACTTTTTTTATTACATTGGATGCCATTTTGTCACAGGAAAGATTTGCCTCTAGGATGGAACCCAGGTAGGTAATATCTTCTTTCCTTGTGACAATATTGTCACCCACTGTAACTGAGAAGCCGTCGGTCTTGCTGAGTTTGTTATTTGAACCGAAGAGAATGGACTCTGTTTTGCCCATGTGTAATGATAGTTTGTTATCAGCGAGCCATATGCAGATTTTGCTTAGTTCTGAGCTGAGGGTTTTTTCAACCTGTAATTTGTTCTTGTCAGAGACCAGCAGGGCTGAGTCGTCCGCAAACAGGAACAAGTTGCAGTCACAAGCTGACGACATGTCATTTGCATAAATTAGGAACAGTAGCGGACCTAGTATGCTTCCTTGTGGAACACCACAGTTTACTGTGAGGGGGGGGGATAGGGTACCGTTTACCTCCACCATCTGCTCTCTCCCCTCCAGGTAGGATTGCATCCAGCTCACTGATAGACTATCAAAACCAATTGCTTTTAGCTTGTCAATCAGAATGGTGTGATTGACAGTGTCGAAGGCCTTTTGTAGGTCCAGCATGACCATGCCGCAGTATTTGCCCGCGTCCACCTCTTGTTTGATGTGGTCGTTTAAATAGAGAAGGCATGTGTCAGTGGAGTGGGATGTTCTGAAGCCAGATTGGAATTCGTAGATTAGATTTTTTTCCGCAAGGTATTTTTCGACCTGTTCGTATACAATTTTTTCCATGACTTTCGAGATGGAGGTAAGGATAGAAACAGGGCGGTAGTTGCCTGGGTCTAATTTACTGCCTTTTTTGTGCAGAGGGGTCACTCTCGCTATTTTGAAGTCCTTGGGGACGTGTCCCTGTTTTATAGAGAGGTTTATTATGTGTGTGATGACTGGGGTGATGGCGGCTGCTGAGTCTCTGAGGAATTTGGAGGGGATGTTGTCATGGCCAGTGGCCTTGTTAGGTTGGAGGGCGCTCAGTTTTTTGAGTACCTCATCTGTTGTTACCATTTCCAGTTTGAAGTCGTCTTTGTGGACCCCTAGGTTTTTGTAGTAAGCTACTATGTGTTCTACCCCATAATGCCCTGAGTGGGAGGGTAGTTTGTTTACCAGTGTTGTGGCTATGTTTGTGAAGAAACTATTTAAGTAATTGGCTACATCCAGCTTTTCTGTGATGAGCGTGTTGTCCGTCTTTATGTTTATGTTTGAGAATCTGGTTTTAAGTTTTTTACTGCAGCCTAGTTGGTTATTGAGTAATTTCCAAAGTTCACGCGGTTTGTTTTTGTTTTCCTCGGTTTTGTCATTGATGAATTTTTTCTTTGCTGTTTTGATCATGGAGTTTACATCATTTCTTAGTCTGTTTCTTTGCAGTTTGAGTTCAGTCACGTGGGCTTGGAGTTCACTGCTCGTGCTTATGTTAAGCTTTGACTGACTTTTACGAAACTCAGAGCATTTTTTGTCTCTGGTTTTCATAGCGGTCAGTATTTCAGCGTGCATCCACGGCTCAGCGCGATTTTTTACCTATTGGTCATAAGGCTCTCTCTCTCTCTCTCTCTCTCTCTCTCTCTCTCTCTTTCCCAGAATGCACCTGTGTTAATAATGCATCAGTCAGCCAGCCAGCTGGGAGGCTCTACTAGCAGCCTCAGTCCAGACAAAGCTCTGAGGCATATACAGTAAGTCTACTAGCAGCCTCAGTCCAGATAAAGTTCTGAGGTATATATGTCTACTAGCAGCCTTCCTTGGTCCAGACAAAGCTCTGAGACATATAAGTCTACTAGCAGCCTTGGTCCAGACAAAGCTCTGAGATATTCATTCAATCTTTATTTAATCTCAAAGGATCATTGAGAGCACGCTCTCATTTACAATGACGTTGAGAAATACAACACATAATAAATAAATAAATAAATAAAAACAATATAGAAACAGAAAGTTATCAATTAAATATTCTAAATAATTTAAAACAACTGCAGACTGTGGTGAAATGCTTTGCTATTAAAGATTTTAACTGACCAATAGATACTAATGAGTTGAGTTTTAAAGTGCATTGCAAGTTTAAGCCAATCACCAGAGAAAGTATGATAAGGTCCAGTGCTCCAATCCAGCAATGAAGTGATGTAGGGTGAGATATCACCAATGATGGCCTTATACAGAAACAGATGCCAATGCAAGTCACAAGGACCAATTAAGCATTACATCACGCAACGGAGTGTGTTATACAAATTAGATCACGCCTATGGGTGGTTGTTAGGCCCGAGGCGCAGCCGAGGGTCGTTAGACCCCCATAGGCGTGATCTAATTCGTATAACACACGACTTCAAGTGATGTAATGCGTTTATACAATGACCGAATTCACCCAACCTTATTGCTATACAATAAACACACAGTATTATTATAATGGAGATTTATTCACAAAACCATCCACAGAGAAAAAAGATCCAATAGTAGATCCACTAGTAGACACCAGAGGGAGCTCCACAAACCATGTTAAACCCAGATTCGGCTCAAACAAGGGACTAAACGCCCTACCCACAGCTGTAAAGGAATGTGAATCACTACCCACTTTCAAAACCAAAAGAGAGCACATACGGGAGACTGCAATTCGAAACTGGCCCCTGTAAATGTCCTAACCCAACCCCCTCCAATGTACAGTAAATGTCCAAACCCAATAATACACGAGACCCTTTTCTTGGGATCAAGTAAGATTTCGTCGATAATTCAACACAGTTACCCACCCCGCCTAACCAACCCCCCCCCCCCCCCCCCCCACACAACCACCTCCAATGTAGTTTCCCCACCCCAGCCCACCTACCCAACCCCCCCCCCCTCCACCCCACCTACCCAACCTCCTCCAATGTACAGTTTCTTCGTCAAATGTATATACTCTCTTTTTTATACTCTTTTTGTATCACAAACAGTACTGTATTTGTAAATATGGTATGTCATAAATGTATAGATGTAGCAGTACTGTCTATCTGTATGTCATGTATGTCATATATGTTATGATGAATTGAAAATGGGGGACGCTGATGTAAACAAGACGAAAGTCTTTCTCTGGTCTGCATCCCCTTAACAATTGTATGTATTGAGCTGTACTGTATTGTACCCATTCTGCAATCTGTTAATAACATTTTCAATCGATCAATCAATCAATCAAATCTGAAAAAAATAAGAAAAAAGGTCGATGGCCATTTTTTTTTTATGTCTGCGATTTTTCTTTTGTTTCACAATGGGTCATGCCAAATTAATTACATAATCCATGTGTATGTAACGAACTAACATATTCCAGTTGACTATCTTTTTTGGAGGATTCGTTCAAAAGCTATTCACACTTCCATTTGTCTATCTATGGCTGATTGATTCAGACAGAAAAAAAAAACGTTATTCGGTTGTGGGAGGGATCTGGGGTCACGTGGAGTGTGTTATACAAAATAACAACCGGTAACTTGACTGTTTCAGCCAATCAGAATCAAGAAATTTGCATGCCATTGTATAATCTACCTTATCATATAGGATACAATAATGGGTACCATAGCTGTCACCAGTGATAAATCTAAGGGTAGAATGATATACAGAATCCAGAGGCTTTAGAGTGGAAGCAGCAGCATGTCTATAAACTACGTCTCCATAATCCAAAACAGAGAGAAAAACAGCTTCAACAACTTTCCATCTGCTAAACATAGGAAAACTGGTTTTGTTTCTGTACAAAAAGCCAACCTTCTAATGTAGTTTACTTGCAAGATTATCTACATGACATTTAAATGTACATTTCTCATCAAGCCAGATGCCAAGATATTTATAGTCTTTAACTCTATCAGATCCATTCAGAGTGATATATGCAAATCATCACAAACAGTACCTTTGACTCTAGAGAACAGCATGAACTTTGTTTTATTTGCATTTACTGTAGTACCAATTTAAGATTAATAAGCGCATCCAGCAAAATATTAAAGGAAAGTTGTACATTTTCACCAGCTAGTTTTGGAGTCCGCAACACAATAGACAATAGTGTCATCTGCATATAGATGAGTCTGACAACGAAGAGACAATGGACCTCATTCACCAACATTGTCTGTTACGGTTGGGTATGTGTGTTGGACCCAGATGCAGTACAGAACAGAGAAGACGGGATGCAGAAGTTGATTTTCACAATATAAGCAATACTCAAAAGCACTAAACAGGGGAAAATAAAGGGGAGAAAGCAAGTCTCCAAAACGGGAAAAGCTAAATACTAAACACGGCGAATGATGGTGCTGCAGACACACGCATCAAGGTACACTTTCAATAATAATTTCACACGACAACAAAACAAATGGCGAACGGACTTATTCCCCATGGCAGGAGCGATAAGTCTTTACTCACAACAGCATTACTCACGGATATACTGGCGATAGACTCACAGTGACAGTAGTGACACGGAAGAGCATATAAAGCCACCTTAACAAGACACACCAGGTACCAATGAATGCAATCAGGGCAAAGAGACAGGTCAAATACCACCAGGTAACGCTAGGGCTTTGCTCTTACGACAACCTCGTTGGAAGTTCGTAAGAGAAACCCTACGACAGTTACCCCCGGATTCATCAACACGTGGAGAGGTTCAAGTTGTCAAAATGATCCCCTGAATGAAGTATGTCACTCCTTCTGAAACTGGAAGCGCGTACTCATACAATCTATATGATTATTATAAGACATATAACTCCTCTAGCAGCCCCAATCCAGACAAAGCTTTGAGACATATACTGTAACTCCTCTAGCAGCCCCAGTCAAGTCAAGTCAAGAGTTTTATTTGTCACGGCATACAAGCATACAGTGAAATGTGGGGGGTCATGCCCGCAGTGATTGTGCAATAATACAAGTAATAAGAATAAGACATAACAGGTATAATGTACATAAAGTTTACAAAAAGCATGGTAAGACATGCTAAGGTCCTGCGATAGTGCAATACAATGTTAGCTACGGATGAGGCACTTATGTACACTACTATACAATGCTATACTATACAATCTACAGTTATACTATGTTTCCTTATGCTAGCTTGCTATATCCATCTGTTTACTATACAAGAACCACTCCCGTTCTTTTTTATTTTACATTCTTTTTTTTAAAGTGACCTTTCCATTGTGTAAAGTGACCGTTGAGTGTGAGCGTGTGTTCATGCTAAAGTGACTGTTAGTGTGTGAGCGTATACAGTGTGTGTGTTGTGTGTGTGCTCATGTGTGCTTGTGTGTGGAGAGTTCAGTGTTCAAGACTCTGATGGCCTGGGGGAAGAAGCTGAGTCGAAGTCTCTCTGTCCTAGTTGCTGGTGTTCGCAGGCGTTTCCCTGACCTCAGCAGCTTGAACAGGCTGTTGTTGGGGTGGTGAGGGTCTTTCATTATTCTGCAGGCTCTGGAGCGCACTATCTCTGTAGGGCCTTCTTGTCCTGTACCTTGCTGTTTCCATACCAGGCAGTGATGTTCCCACAGAATGCTCTCTACAGCTCCGGAGTAGAAGGACTGGAGTATCTTCCCCGATACTCTGAACTTCCTTAACTGTCTCAGGTGGTAGAGGCGCTGTTTCGCCTTCTTTACGACTGAGTCTATGTGTGTTGTCCATGTCAGGTCTTCTGAGATGTGGACCCCCAGGTACTTGAAGCTGCTCACCCTGTCCTCAGTGGTGTGTGTTTCCCCTGCTGTGTTCTCCTAAAATCCACGATCAGCTCCTTGGTTTTATCAATGTTCAGGAGCAGGCTGTTGTCCTGACACCAGCGTTCCAGTACATCAATCTCCTCCCGGAAGGCCTTCTCGTGTCCAGACAAAGCTTTGAGACATATACAGTATAACTCTACTCTACTAGCTCCCTTTTTCAATATTTTCAAATGATCTGCCCTCTGTAATTAATAAGGCAACACTTTACATTATATGCTGACGACTCCACTCTGGAGTCTATGCTGCTAGATCTATCTGCTATATGCTGCTAGATCTATCTTCTATCAGCTAGATCTATCTGCTATATGCTGCTAGATCTATCTTCTATCAGCTAGATCTATCTGCTATATGCTGCTAGATCTATCTACTATATGCTGCTAGATCTATCTTTTATATGCTGCTAGATCTATCTTCTATATGCTGCTAGATCTATCTGCTATATGCTGCTAGATCTATCTTTTATATGCTGCTATATCTATCTTCTATATGCTGCTAGATCTATCTGCTATATGCTGCTAGATCTATCTTCTATATGCTGCTAGATCTATCTTCTATATGCTGCTAGATCTATCTTCTATATGCTGCTAGATCTATCTTCTATATGCTGCTAGATCTATGCTATACTGCTAGATCTATCTTCTATATGCTGCTAGACAGGGCCGCCTCAGGGGGTGTGCGAGCAGTGCGGTCGCACAGGGCCTCGCGGGAAGGGGGGCCTCGCAAAAAAAAAAAAAAAAAAAATGTATTTTTTTTTTTTTTTTTTTTTTTTTTTTGCGAGGCCCCCCTTCCCGCGAGGCCCTTTTTCATCAGACCTAAAATCTAGTTTTGCTTATATACTTATATATTTCACATTAGACACGTTTGTAGAATGTTCCTGGCTCTGCGGCTCTGCAGACATACTCACTATTGGAGCTCTGGGGCTCTGCAGCAGACATGCTATTGGTTTCAACTAAGGGAGGGGTTACATCATGTGTACGCCGGCGTGCGTCAGCTGCGTTTGACTATTTCGCGCGTGCAGCTTTGGAGGTTATGCTTAGTTATGCCAGCGTTTAAATCTCGCACAGGGCCTCGCATTTCTCCCAGGCGGCCCTGCTGCTAGATCTATCTTCTATATGCTGCTAGATATATCTTCTATATGCTGCTAGATCTATCTTCTATATGCTGCTAGATCTATCTTCTATATGCTGCTAGATCTATTTGCTATATGCTGCTAGATCTATCTTCTATATGCTGCTAGATCTATTTGCTATATGCTGCTAGATCTATAAATGATCTCAACGAAGTTTTGTCAAAATAACTGGACATGATTTATGAATGGGTTACATGCAACAGACTAGTCTTAAATATATCTAAGACCATGGGTATAGTTTTTGGAACACGTTATGAATTGCAGTTTGCACATTGCAGTTTGCACAAAATAGAACCACTAAACTGCACTGGAAACACTAATGTTGCCTCAATGCACTCTTGCCTCTCGTGGTTTTATGTGGAGAAATGTATATCCTTTAGGTTAGCCATTTTCATCAGAAACATAATAAACTATCAATCACCTATATATTTAGCAAATCAGTTGATACACAGAGAAGATATTCATAAATATAATACAAGATCTAGCAGAGAACCAATCTTCAAAAAAAAATCTATAACAGAGTCACCTCATATTGGAACAACTTGCCATCACATATGTATCTATTCCCAACCTAGCATTGAAAGACTACCTGACACAGAATAAATTAGGAGACATCTCACTAATCTTTATTAAATGTTTTTACTTTTTCATCTTCACTTTCCATAGGTGCTTAGTTTTGCTTTGTGGGAATTTGAAATGACTTGTGTAATTATTTGTGTGCTTACAGTATGTTCACATATATCTTGTTCTGTCTGATTAGACTTCTTGTTTGTTGTTATTTGTCTGATTAGACTTCTTGCTTGTTTTTTAGTTTTTCTTTGAATTTCTACATACAGAATAATTATGTTTTGTGAATCGGACCCTAGGTAGACTAGCCGGGTTCGAACCAAATAGTGTGTGTGTGTGTCTGTCTGCCTGTCTCTCTCTCTCTCCCTATTTCTGTATGTGTGTGTGTCTGCCTGTCTCATCCCTGTCTGTCTGTCTGCTTGTATCTCTCTCTGATTGTACCTGTCTCAGTCTCTGTATATCTGTCTGACTGTCTCAGTCTGTCTGTCTGTCTGTCTGTCTGTCTGTCTGTCTGTCTGTCTGTCTGTCTGTCTGTCTGTCTGTCTGTCTGTCTGTCTGTCTGTCTGTCTGTCTGTCTGTCTGTCTGTCTGTCTGTCTGTCTGTCTGTCTGTCTGTCTGTCTGTCTGTCTGTCTGTCTGTCTGTCTGTCTGTCTGTCTGTCTGTCTGTCTGCCTGCCTGCCTGCTTGTATCTCTATCTGATTGTACCTGTGTCTCAGTCTGTCAGCCAGTTACATAACTGACTCAGACAGACCTATAAAAAGGCTAAGGACTTAAGCTCTTAGCTGGTCAGTCCTAGGGCTACACACACGCACGCACGCAACACACACACACACACACACACACACACACACACACACACACACACACACACACACACACACACACACACACACACACACACACACACACACACACACACACACACACGCGCGCACACACACAAGCATATGCGCATACACATACACACATAAACACACACACACATAAATACACAGACACACATGTGCACACACATGTACGCACACAAACAACACACACACACCTGCACGTGTGGACACAAACATAAAAACACAGACAAACGCACATAAACACAACATGCACATACGCTATACACAAACATACACACCATAGACACACACACACACACAGCTGATGCATCTGTTTCCAGCTGTCACGTGGATGTCAGAGCAACGCTTGCTGGCCTGTTCCCACGTGACAGAGAGAGACAGCAGATGCTCCCAGTCAAACTCCTCATTCATGAAGCATGACGCCCCACACACACACACACACACACACACACACACACACACACACACACACACACACACACACACACACACACACACACACACACACACACACACACACACACACACACACACACACACACACACACACACACACACACACACACACACACACACACACACACACACACAGTCTGTCTGTCTGTCTGTCTGTCTGTCTGTCTGTCTGTCTGTCTGTCTGTCTGTCTGTCTGTCTGTCTGTCTGTCTGTCTGTCTGTCTGTCTGTCTGTCTGTCTGTCTGTCTGTCTGTCTGTCTGTCTGTCTGTCTGTCTGTCTGTCTGTCTGACAGACATCACTAGAAAATAGAATCCCAGTCTGGGTATAGATTACCTTCAGAATGATTACAGACTGATTGCCTGATTAGATGTCTAATCAATACGAGAATGCTGAAAGCCTTGGACTCCCCAGTGCTACAATGGAATATGCAGCTAAATTAAAACATTTCATTTTATTTACAAACTGTCATGTTATTATCACCAATGTCAATATCAAGCATTATTTCAAATCTCTTAACTCATTGGACGCCAGACCCGATGATAGTCGGGTTAACTCACCGACCGTTCAGCGCCAATCACGACTCACGAGTATAGTCAGGTTTTAATCGTTATTTCTTTTATTAGCGATATCCATTCATTTTCATCCATCCAGCCTGATGTTATCGTTGGGAATGGGTCTGAGCTCGCAAAAGGGCAAATACCGCCCCCTACGCCTTCCGGCTGGTATTGCACTCCACTGGGAATGGTATAGTTTTTTTTCTGGGACGATCCAAGCCGTGCAGGCGTGGTTTAAATAATCAGGCGAGGTAACCTGATTTCAACGATAGATCTGCGAGGCTGCCCCCCCTCATATGCAATGCTGTTGAACGTGGCACGGACCTCCGCGCCCAGTACTTCAAATGGCTATCAGATAATTGGATTATTTCTTTTGCATTACATCAGATACAAGGTAAGAACATTATATATAAATTTGATCGTTGATCTGATATGTATTTCTACCCGATCGGCGCTGTATCTGTGTGTGTATGTGTGGCTGTTTTCCGTTGGGTGCAGGAGATGAGGGGGGGCGCCGTGCTACGAGGGCCATTTCATGTATGCACGAGGAAGGACAATAATGATGATCTAGCGTTGATTTCAGGAAGATTTGATAATCAGCCGAAAAATGACAACGTGTTTTGTGTATTCCACTAAAGGGCTATTATCGCGTCTTTCTCTGGAATTACTAGAAATCACCAAAACTATACTTGTATTCAAAACGGTATAAAGCGGAAATGTACCGATGAAAAAACAATCCGTTTTGTACATGTTGACTGCAAGCAACTCACTGATAATCGACGAGTGTATTAGACCCATAGCCATAATTTAAGATATATTTTAAGCACTCGCAAATCTCCCACTCCTCCCAGTGATTAAAGCGGTGGCGCTCTAGCGCCCTCTGGCACACTTAAGCGTGGCGGTCAATGAGTTAAAGGTCATATCAGTTAGATATTTGATTGTTTGGAATGAGAACCATGTAGATAAAAGCCTTGTCACGTATCAACAAAAAATCTTTACTTTACTGGCACAATCCTATTGATGAGGATATTTATCATTGGCCCATGGGGACATTAACGTGTGTTGTCGGGCCTTACAAATACATTTGATTTGATTTGATTATCATGTTGTGGACTAATCCAACATATCCGTAATACAAAAGCCATATACATACCTTTCTCTTCTTGGCTCTGCCCTAAAGGACATCAACTCACAACATGCATCAAACATTATTTTTGTCCAAAAACAATCCATCTTTAAGATGCTTTCAAACAGCACAGTTCATTTTGACTACCCGGATGATGAATTCATTTTAATTTTTAACACACTCTTTATTCTACACTTGTTATTTTAAAAGTCCAATTTTATAAATTATTAAAAAATGTGATAAACTGTAAATGTTTTGAAAGCCCATAACCGCCCATATATTTCTTTATTTTTGTGGGACCACATGTATGTCACCACACTGGGTGGGACTGTGGAGCTCTATTGCAGCTTTGAGGGTCTTTGTTTTGGTCTCAAATCTGCCATATTTCCCCCAAAACATGATTTTTCATTATTCCTAAAAGGTTCTGACAAAAAGATTCAACACAATTTTAAGTTAAATTGCATTTCCCAGGCGTAGAGAGCTCTGTGTATAGGAGTGTGCATCCAGCCAGCATCTCCCACCATGGAATGAACTCCTCTGTGGTGAAATGATTTATAAAGGCTACAGGAGGTGTCACAACCTCGGATCACATCACCCTACTGCCTACAAGCCAAACTAGTTGAAACTACCCTACTGGTACAACTTAACTCAAGCACTTAAAGTCATTAGTTAGCCTTTGATATTGTTTTACAATAGAGACCTTGCACAGTATGTTTGTGTAGTTATCTTTCTTCCAACATGGCTGCCCATTGATAACCACTTTCAAAAGAAAATGCCTAATTTCTATACAGTGGTAAATAAAACATAACAGACTGCATAGTGAAATAAAATAATATACAGACTGCATAGTGATATTAAATTAAATATATACAGACTGCATAGTGAAATTACATAAAAAATAGACAGACTGCATAGTGAAATTAAATAGAAAAATATATACAGACTGCAGAATGAAATTACATTTAAAAATATATATAAATTCTGAAATAAAGTCAGAATGAAAGGAAATCAAATGCAATTGCCCTATTTCACTAACAAATTGTGGAGGGGGTTTAGCTAACGTTAGTCAAAATGAACGGGGACTTTGCTATATTTAGCTATTGCAACAGCTGTTCAGCAAATTAAAAGACAAGGCATAGATATGAAGTTCATTCATTGATTTTACAATGACTAAAACAGAAATGAAAAAGAGCCATTGGTGATATATTAAATAGGTAATTTCTATACAGCTTTGTTTCTGTTTACATCATAGTGACTGTGACATCATAGTGAAATAGAATAGATAAAGCGTGTGAAGAATAGTGCATGAGAATGCTGTTAGGAACAACAGGAGGCAAGCTGACAGGAAGTTACCTCGCTACTTATCCAGGTCAGACTGACAACTGCACCTTTGAAACTAATTATCTAGGATGAGGAAGCAGGAAGGCAGATGAGCGTTGGCTGAGGGGCAGATGTGAGGGCGTCACATCTACTAATGTATGCGTATCTGTGTGCAGTATGTACAGCACGTCTGCTTGTTTGATTTTAGTGCAGCTTGTATTATAAATTACAACTGTTCTTGGATAAATACTTATTTTTAAAAAGCTTGATTTTCCCTTACAAAAAAGTGCCATGGTATTTCCAAAAAAGTATCATGGCATTTCCCCAAAAAGTTTCATGGTATTTCCATTGCATTATTATATAAGTGGTGATACATCACTTTTTTTTACGATGGTAAATTATTTATACAATGGTCAGTACCATGGTAAAACTTTATTTTGGAAAAAAATTATCATCATAGTTAGTACCATGTTAGTTTTTTTGTAAGGGCTCAGTGTAGTGGTAAACACATTTTATGTTCATTATGCAGACATCTTGGTTGCAAACAACAGATGATTGTAATCAAATAACAGGTGATTATCATTAAATGACAACCATGGCAGATGAGCTGTGGCATACATCCGGGTACTTTTTTTTGCGGCTATACGACTACTTTTGGGGGAAACACAGACTGTAGCGACCTCTGCCTGGGTCCGCTTCTTGAGGCAGTCGGGAGGTATTCTGTATGCTCTTTCTAAATCCAATAATAGTCTTCACACTTTGAGTTCCATTGTCAGATACCACAGGTATCCGATTTATTTAGAAAATCTAATTTACATCAAAGCTGGGACCAAAGCGGTCAGAAAACTGTGTGCCTTTCCCGCTCTACGCCTTTTTTCGAAGCCGCGCTGCTGTGTATAAATGTCCGTTCTATATACCGTGAACTTTCATTAATTTGATCTTGCTCCGAGAGACAGACCCTTCTGAGAGATTGAGATAATACATTATTCTATTTGTATGCTGGTGTAGGTATGTTGATATTTATTTTGTTTAAATAAATGACCTATAGCCTACTAGTTATTTCTCCCATTGTATTGGTTTGCCCTCTTGTGGACAACAGCAACAATAGATATTATAATGGTTCGAACCTATGTGTTTTTTTTTAGAAAGAATATTCAGATGTATTTTTGCAATTGTGAAGTAGCTAGTACTGGTAGGTAAACTACTGCTTCCTACCTGGCTGCTGGCTCCTGAGCTTGTTTTATTGTGAAGTAGCTAGTACTGGTAGGTAAACTACTGCTTCCTACCTGGCTGCTGGCTCCTGAGCTTGTTTTATTGTGAAGTAGCTAGTACTGGTAGGTAAACTACTGTTCCTACCTGGCTGCTGGCTCCTGAGCTTGTTTTATTGTGAAGTAGCTAGTACTGGTAGGTAAACTACTGCTTCCTACCTGGCTGCTGGCTCCTGAGCTTGTTTTATTGTGAAGTAGCTAGTACTGGTAGGTAAACTACTGCTTCCTACCTGGCTGCTGGCTCCTGAGCTTGTTTTATTGTGAAGTAGCTAGTACTGGTAGGTAAACTACTGCTTCCTACCTGGCTGCTGGCTCCTGAGCTGCCGCTGGGGCTGAGGATGTCTCCCTGAGAGGCTGAGCCCAGCGACTGCTCTGAGGCAGAGTGTGTGGCGGACGGCGGGGAGGCACCCCGCAGCGAGTGAGGGAGCGAGTGTAGACTGTCAGAGTCAGCCACCTCCTCCTCCTCCTCTTCCTCCGCCTCCTCGTGCGCCTCCTCCTCCTCCTCATCATCATCATCATCCTCCTCTTCTTCCTCCTCCTCCTCCTCTTCCTCCACAGGGAGTGGGCTGGGAGAAGAAAACAGGCTGTGTCAAGTAGACTGATAAAGAGACCTTTGAACAGAAATAAAGGAATGGGACCAGCAGGACTGTCTGAAATGTGAGATTAATGTTGGGATGCTACCATGGTAAACGGAACTATCCCTTTAATGTTGGGATGCTACCATGGTAAACAGAACTATCCCTTTAATGTTGGGATGCTACCATGGTAACCAGAACTATCCCTTTAATGTTGGGATGCTACCATGGTAAACAGAACTATCCCTTTAATGTTGGGATGCTACCATGGTAAACAGAACTATCCCTTTAATGTTGGGATGCTACCATGGTAAACAGAACTATCCCTTTAATGTTGAGATGCTACCATGGTAAACAGAGCTATCCCTTTAACTCATTCCCCGCCAACAACGAGTATACTCGTTATTGGCCGCCAATCGAATAACGCCAACAACAAGTATACTCGTTATTTGATCGTTATTTATTTTATTCGCTATTTCCATTCATAAATCATCCAGGAAGGCTGTGGTACCATATGCAATGTGTCTGAGATCGCAAAGGTCCAGTGATGGGAATAACGGCGCTATAAGTAATGGCGTTACTAACGGCATTCGTTTTTTCAGTAACGAGTAATCTAACGGATTACTCTTCCAATCTTAATAACGCCGTTAGCGTTACTGCAAAAAAATGTGGCGCGTTACTATGAATGAACCTGTTTCTTTCATCAGACAGATCTCTGCGCCGAGAGGCAATAATATGTTCTTCCTTGTTTAGTGGGCAGTGCGCGAGCCAAGCATACATGCTGACGATTGGCTGAGGTTGAATAAAATGTCATGGTAAGCCAATCAGAGGTGGAGGTGGGCGGGTGTCTAAAGCATCCAGAGTCTGACACACAGCGCGACAAGACAAGCGATCACTGATCAGTCAGCATGAGACCGCGGTCCGTGTACATATGTTTTGAGCCCAAATAATCCAAAACGAATCCAACGAACAACACTAGCGACTCAGTCAACATGAGACCGCGGGTCCATGAGCGTTTTGTGTTCACTCTTTGCAGCGCAGGACACTGAGTGGCTCTACTGCAGTGCCGACAGCCTTATCAACAGTGCTGCACTTCCTGGTTTAATAGCACAGGCTTCAGGTGCTCAGAGATATATATATCTCTGTATGTCATGCATGTCTTAAATGTCATGATTAGATTAGTTTAGATGATTCGATTAGATTCTTATATCTGTATGTTGTGTATGTCATTGATTGATTGATTGAAAAGTTTATTAACAGATTGCAGAATGGGTACAGTACAGTACAGCTCAATACATACAATTGTTAATGTTGTGAAGGGCCAGATTAAACCGAATATATATATTTATTTATATATATATATTTAATTGTATTTGTATATTCTCTAATATTCCCTGATATCCCTTGTATATTCCTTGTACAATATGCATTGAATATCCATTCTAGCCTACTGAACATCCCATAATAGTCTCCATTCTACTATTGGTCGAGACCTTGGTGCCAGGCTGCCATACCCCTCAGACCCAGTTCAAACGTACCGCTCGACATGTACGAACAAGTCCTAGTTCCGCGTAGGAATTTGGCTACCGCACCACTAATGGGACTATTTGTTCATAGTGCGTATATATACTGCGCTACTAAAGTAGGACTTTCTTTTCAGTCCAGTTTCTTACCCTCCAATAGAGTCACAGACGTAAAGCCTCCCCGCGATGCCACGTGTGGGAGTAAGGCCAAGTTCGGCCTACCATCGGTATTGAGACATCGTGTATATTAATATTTGAATAGTCATATTTGGCACTATATCGTCGAGTTGGACGTAGTCTATTAAGCTAATAATAGTCTGTTAATATATAGTGCTTCGTGCGGTGAGAATACTACCGTAGTCAGTACCCCATCGTTTCGGGCAGAGAACTGGCTGCTTACCCAGGGTGGTTGACCCTATGTGAAGCTGCACCCGAGGAGCCCCAGAGCCGACGAGCGAGTGGACCTGTATACCGGATTATTCTACCGACGACAGCCCGCCTTCCCAGGCACGGATTATGCTTTGGATACTTTGATTATTCTATGGATAAAGACCCCCGACACTACCGTGTGTTGGAACCCCCCCCCCTGGAGAGGACGCAAGGTGAGGAGACGCTCTGCAAGACGAGGTCTCTCCACATCTCTCCCCCGTGGACCGGAGAGAGCCGGCCCACAAAGAGTCCACCTGCTTTCATCTGTGGTCCAAGGATCGCCGGCGCATTGAACGGCACTACAGTGGGTTCTCCTGGGATACCCTTGGCCGGACGAGGCAGCTGGATTCTACCCCCCCCCCCCCCTCCTACTCCTGTCGGCTTACAAGCGACCGGATTAACCCCCTCTAGTGTATCCAGCCTATAATCATTAAAGTATCATTGCTGTTATTCCTTAACTATTCCAGGTCGTATATTTACCACCTACGCCTTCAGAGATTGGACATTATCTATTGATATACCGACGAATACTCCTTGCCATAAAAGTGCATACTATTTCAATTCATAAATGTAATTAAGTGATTAAGTGCTTATTCTACACACCATCGCTGTGTAGGAAATAAAGACCTGTTTCTAATTCGTACATTTGTGTTGGATCCGTTTCATCTACGTGAGAGTGTTCATGATAATATATTTATGCCGTGTACTGGGTGGCCGAATATTAAGTACAAAGGTAGTGGTAGTAAGTATCATATCTAGTAATAGTCAGGGAATTGTACCCCTCAGTTACAATTGGTCCTTCGAGCCGGATGGTAATTAGTGTAATATTAATATAGTGTTATTAATATTGAAATGGCCTATGATGAACACTCCACGAAACGATCCTCCTAACCAACGCCCGCAGCGCGAACGACGGCTCCCTCAGTACTTAGAGGCTTACGCTGTCAGTCAACAACCTAGTCTTCTACTAACAGTAAACGCGGTAAAACTAGAAAGTAAAAGTATGTCTAACCCCAACGCCCAGACTACCCTGACCATAGAGGCCCCTACGGGCTCTAATGTAACTGACCAAGTTCACGGTGGGGACCAGTGGGAACCAGACATGACTTCACACCCCGCCAGTACTGAAGAAGTAGTCCCCGATGAGTCCCGGGAGGAATACAACGCTACCGAGAGAGAACTCGGCACGGAAGAAGACGGGGAGAGCACCGTGGAGATAGAGCTCCAAGGCTCCGCAAGGAGTACCCCGAGGGAAGGCTGCCCTATACAACCGCCTTCTCCCAGCGAGGCAGAGAGGACCCTACAGCAGGCATTCCTCGTCAGCCTGAAAGCCTCTACTGAACGCGATAGACTCCAGGGTGAACGCGATCGATTGCAGCTACAGCAACGGAGCGAAGAAGAGCACATACGCCTGGAAATAAGACGCATTCAGATGGAAGAGAATGTGGCCCGAGACCGAGCAGACAGCCAGCGAGCAGCTGCTGGTGCTCTACGGGACGCAGAGCGCGACAGACAGCAAGCGCAACTAATAGAACAGCTGATCAGACGGACAACACCCTCTCCCTCCGCCAGAGGCTCCAGGAACTCGTCTAGACACACCTCCAGGGCGGCATCCCCTAGCCGAGTAAACAACCCTGAACTTGACCAACAGACGAGGCCTATACCCCCCACAGACCACCTCCCCCCACCGGTCCAAGCGAGACCTAGCAACCGGGAAGGAGCAGCATATCCTGTGGAGAGGCTAAACCAGAGACTACAAGCACTGGATGACCTAACTGAAGACGAAGAGGAAGAGGAGGAGAACCACGCCCGAAGACAGCACAGTACTCTACCGGACCAGGAGGTCCGGTACAGCCCAGGCTATACTCCCGCGGAGCTGCGCTACAGACCCCCGACTCTATACACGGGTGAGCACGACGCACGACCCGCACCGAGGAACAGCACCTGGACAAGCGGGCCATGGTACACTGCCGGTACCAGCCCATACCAAGGAGCGGGAGGAGACTCGCCTAGGAGGCCTCTCCCCCAACGCTCGCCGATGTATCCACAGTCAGCGTCATACATTGGCACGCCTATGGTACCCGACTTCACCCAAGAGAACCGGGCCCAGTATACAGAACTCCGCATGTGTCTGGAGACCATGTTGGTGGATGTATTGGATGAACGCCACAAATACGCCATCCTACTGAAGCACTTAAAGGTGCCCCGCGCACATAATATAGCGCTCGCCTACGCGACTTCCACCACCCCATACACAGCAGCGCTGGTAGCATTGGACCAGAGGTATGGGCGCATATGGGATTACGTGATCCAGGAGATCCGACACATCGACCGCTTACCCCCAGCAATAGACAATCGAGCACTGGACGACCTGTCCATCAGAGTGCAGTCCCTGGTAGGGATGTTGGGAGCGCAAAGAGAGAAGGGGAAGTATGAACTTTACGCCAACTCAAATGTGGAAAGGATCCTGGAGAAGCTGCCGCCCGCTCGTCAGGAGCGCTTTAGGCGGCAGAGGGACCACAGAGACCCGAATGGCCCCGAACCGAACCTCCTCGATCTAGCAGACTTCCTGGCGAGAGAAGTCAGCAGCCTACGGCTAGATACATTCGGACGGAGCACCCCTGGCTCCAGAGAAGGAACCAGACGACTAAATGATGGAAGAAGATCGGTGACTGTGATGCACCAATCGGAGTCAGTACCGAGCAGCAGGAGCCACAGTACCCCCTCCAGAACGGAGAAGTGGAAGATAGTGTGCCCCTACTGTGAGAAAGAACACTGGCTAGCGCAATGTGACTCCTTCCCCAAGCTGAACGCGGAGGAAGCAGGTCAATGGATAAAGTCCAACAAGCGCTGTTTTCGCTGTGCGCGCTCACACATGGCAGCCGAATGCCGCTTAAAGAAAAGGTGCACCAAGTGCGATGGAGCCCATCTGGACATACTTCACGACAGTAACAGACGGCGCCCTTCACCTGCACCATCCAGCCGCAAAGCGAGCGTCATGTACATCGATCCCGCCAGCAGCAGTGGAGCCCGAGTACTCCTAAAAGTAGTGCGTGTGACACTAAGCTACCAGAATAAAGTCCTGGACACTTACGCCGTCCTCGATGACGGGTCAGAGAAGACCCTGCTGCTCGCCTCCGCTGCGGCCCAGCTAGGGCTGCGGGGAAGCGAAACCCAAATGACAATTCGGACAATAAGACGAGATTTGAAGACGATAAAGGGCGAGAATGTCTCATTCTCTATCGCAGCAAGCGGCCAGCCTGAGCGACGGTACCAGATTGCAGACGCTTTCACCAGCCAAGAAATAGGACTGTCGCGGTACACATACCCCGTCGCCAAGCTGATGGAGAAATATGCACATCTGCGCAAGTTACCGATCCCGCTCATAGACAATGCTATGCCGACCCTGTTGATAGGCTCCGACCATGCAGACCTCATTGTCCCGATAGACCGGGTTCATACCGGACCCCGAGGCTGTCCTGCAGCAGTCGAGACCCGTTTGGGATGGACTCTCCAAGGCCCGCTCGCCAAATCTCTCAACCGAAGTACAGCCCAGGGTTTCCGTTAGAAAAAATTGTTGCCGGTCTCCGTGACCTGCAAGATTTCAATCTACCGGACAAATGAGATTAATTCCGGTCATAGTTTATTGAGCTTTAAAACAATTGATATAGGCTATATAAAGAATGTCATCCTCAAGGCATGTAGATTTATAATATTATTACTTAAAACGAGGCTACTTTTGCGTATAGTCATTAATATATTCCAAATAAAATAAGTCCCTCGATACTCCGTGCTGCTGCTGACTTGAAATAAAATAGACCGCGTATGTGGGCAGTCGGTCCGACACTAAACAGCAGTCTGTTATAATCACATTTTTATGAGCTAACGAATTCCGTTATATTGGACATTTGTATTAATTATATCAAGCGAAGAACTGAGAAATTTTGCAGAGAGAGGCGGCAACATTATCGTGGGTTTGCGTGATGACTCCACCTCCCAACGACTTGGTGCTGGTCATAATGTCCGGTGAAAACAACTCCCTCCAAGCACAACTTGACCACCCGAACCGTACCAAAACAGGCCAAAATTAAATAGCCCATGCGACGAACGATTCATTACATTCGTTTCATCGTTGCTCCACCAAGCAGCCGGTCCAACAATGAAAGCTGTTATCAGCGCGAGCCGGCCGCAGTTAGTTTGCAAGAAGCATCCAGCTGCAGACCCGCAGAGCAGCTTTCCAGGTCTGGGGACCGCACTGTGCCAGCAAAGCTGGTGGGTTCTGTGGGTCTGCAGCTGCATGCCTTCCGCAAACCCAGCAGCAAGCTCTCGCTGAGCGAAGCAACGACAACAAACTCAATGATTGTTTCGTTCATCGCATAGGCCACCCAACTCCAGCCCATCCAAATACAATTCAAATAATCAAACTGTGCCCAGAGGGAACTATTTTCACCGGACACTATGACCGGAGAGATTAAATATGTCGGACTTCAACAGATTTTGCCAGTCAAATACCGGTAATTACCGGCTAACGGAAACGCTGGTACAGCCACTAGATGTCTCCACTCCCGAGTCACAGAGGGAGAAACCGCACTCCTGCAACACGTAGAGCGGCTATGGAGCTTGGAACAAATGCCCCTTGAGAATGGAAAGAAAGACATTCGCTCTAAAGATGACATTTACGCCATTCACCTCCTCGAGACAGGGACCAAGAGAGTCCCGGTCAACGGCGTGTTGAGATACGCCACGCCACTCCTGCGGCGAGAAGGAATGCCTACTTTCCACGCCAAGACAGACGCCATAGAACGGTACCTGCTGAACACGGAGCGGCGCTTAGCCAAGAACCCCGCCCAAGAGAGTGTATACCGCGCTGAGATTGAGAAGCTCATCACAGCGGGACACGTCACAAAGATGGACATTAAAGAGGCTGACCAGACCACTGAATCGTGGTACGTGCCCCACCACAAGGTCCATCACAACGGTAAAGACCGCATAGTATTTAACTGCAGCTACCAGATCGGATCCCAAAATCTGAATAAAGAGTTACTGCCCGGTCCCACACTCGGCCCCTCCCTACTCGGCGTTCTACTCCGCTTCCGCCAGGAAAAGGTAGCCATCAGCGGGGACATTAAAGGAATGTTCCTGCAGGTGAGATTAGTAGAGGCGGACAAGCCCCTGTTACGGTTCCTATGGAGAGAGAAGCCAGGAGATGAGCACCCAGCCATCTACCAATGGGAAGTCCTCCCCTTCGGAACGACGTGCAGCCCCTGCTGTGCGACATTTGCACTACAGAAACATGTAGCAGAGGACCCAGCAGCGGACGAAGAGGTCCGACGCAGCGTAAAGAACAGCTTCTACGTAGACAACTGTCTACAAAGCCTTTCAACCCAGGAAGAAGCCGAGGCTCTCCTGATTAAACTCCGCGCCTCATTGATCAAAGGCGGCTTTGATCTCAGGCAGTGGGCCAGCAGCGATCCGCAAGTACTGCGCAGCCTCTCCTCCAAGGACAAGGCAGCCAGCAGCGAGACCTGGATGGCTACAATCCCGGGAGAAGCCCAGGAGATGACCCTGGGATTGGTGTGGCGATTCAAAACAGATTCGCTTCACTACAGACACAAGCCCCTGACTACGGAGCAGGGAAGGCCGGCGGCGGCGCCGACCACCAGACGGAGTGTGTACACAACACTCGCCCGACAATATGACCCGCTAGGATGTATTCTACCGTACACCACCAGGGCAAAAATGATTGTACGAGCATTGTGGGACAAGGACCAGGGCTGGGATGACCCCATTCCCGCACACCTTGCATCCACCTGGAGAGAGTGGGAGATGGAGCTCCACTCACTCCCAGGCGTTAATATGCGCCGAAGCTACTTCCCACCCACGGTGAGGCCAGAGACATGTAAAATGGACTTACACGTCTTCAGTGACGCCTCAGAGGTCGCATACGGATCAGTAGCCTACTTGCGGGCCCAAGACCAAGGGGGAGAGATCTACACAGCATTTGTCCTCGCCCGCTCGAGAATAGCCCTACGCAGAGCCCCCAATCTACCGGATGACATTAAATACCCGATCGTATTGAACAGCCGACACAAGGTCACAGAGCTGATTATAAAGAAATACGATGAGGATGTACATCACGCAGGAGCAGAAAGAGTCTTCGCGGAAATCAGACGTCGTTACTGGATCCTACAAGGAAGAGAGGCGGTACGACGCTTCCAACGAATATGTCTAGACTGCCGCAAGTGGCGCGCGCAGCCCAGCATACCAAGGATGGCTGACCTTCCTCCATGTCGCCTCCGAATCGGTGACAAGCCATTCCACTCAACGGGTATGGACTGCTTTGGCCCGCTGCACATAAAGAAAGGAAGAGGAACCGAGAAGCGGTGGGGTATTATATTCAAATGCATGACCACCAGAGCGATACACATCGAGCTTCTCCCGACCATGAGCACAGACTCATTCCTTATGGCCTTCCGTAGATTCATATCACGGAAAGGAAGACCGTCTACCCTATTGTCCGATCATGGGACAAACTTTAAAGGCGGCGAAAGAGAGCTGAGAGAGAGCTTCCAAGCTATGGGCCCAGAACTTAAGACCCACCTCGCTCCAGCACAGGTTGATTTCCAATTCAACCCCCCAAACGCACCCCACTTCGGTGGCACTTGGGAACGAGAAGTGCGCTCCATAAAGACAGCCCTGTACGCAGTACTTGGGGCCCAGACTGTGGCGGAAGAAGTCCTAATGACAGTCCTCACGGAGATTGAGGGAGTACTTAACTCGAAGCCCCTCGGATATGTCTCCAGTGATGTGGCGGATATCGACCCAGTTACCCCCAACACACTCCTGATGGGGCGGCTAGATCCCACATTACCCCAGACAATGTACCGGCCTGAAGAAGCGAACGGCCGACGAATGTGGAGGTACAGCCAAGTATTAGCCGACAAGTTTTGGAACAGTTTCCTACTGCACTACCTACCGTCTCTACAGACCCGCCAGAAGTGGGTAAAGGAGAGAGACAATTTGACAGAAGGAACAGTCGTCATGATTATTGATCAATCACTGCCCAGAGCTATGTGGCCGGCCGGCCGCGTAAGCAAAGTGATCACCGGTGCCGACGGCAAGGTCCGAGCAGCTGAAGTGCTCGTCCAGGGTCGCACTTACACCCGTCCCGTGGCAAGGCTCATAGAACTGCCTCGACTCCCAGACACAATCGATGATGACCATGACCCTACAACCCTATGACTTTGTGAAGTTGACTGACCCCTACAGCAAACCCTTATGTGTAAATAGACAACGCGATTAATCTGTCTCCGTTTAACTGATTAGGTCTGGGACCTATTCAGGGGGTGGCTGTTGTGAAGGGCCAGATTAAACCGAATATATATATTTATTTATATATATATATTTAATTGTATTTGTATATTCTCTAATATTCCCTGATATCCCTTGTATATTCCTTGTACAATATGCATTGAATATCCATTCTAGCCTACTGAACATCCCATAATAGTCTCCATTCTACTATTGGTCGAGACCTTGGTGCCAGGCTGCCATACCCCTCAGACCCAGTTCAAACGTACCGCTCGACATGTACGAACAAGTCCTAGTTCCGCGTAGGAATTTGGCTACCGCACCACTAATGGGACTATTTGTTCATAGTGCGTATATATACTGCGCTACTAAAGTAGGACTTTCTTTTCAGTCCAGTTTCTTACCCTCCAATAGAGTCACAGACGTAAAGCCTCCCCGCGATGCCACGTGTGGGAGTAAGGCCAAGTTCGGCCTACCATCGGTATTGAGACATCGTGTATATTAATATTTGAATAGTCATATTTGGCACTATATCGTCGAGTTGGACGTAGTCTATTAAGCTAATAATAGTCTGTTAATATATAGTGCTTCGTGCGGTGAGAATACTACCGTAGTCAGTACCCCATCGTTTCGGGCAGAGAACTGGCTGCTTACCCAGGGTGGTTGACCCTATGTGAAGCTGCACCCGAGGAGCCCCAGAGCCGACGAGCGAGTGGACCTGTATACCGGATTATTCTACCGACGACAGCCCGCCTTCCCAGGCACGGATTATGCTTTGGATACTTTGATTATTCTATGGATAAAGACCCCCGACACTACCGTGTGTTGGAACCCCCCCCCCTGGAGAGGACGCAAGGTGAGGAGACGCTCTGCAAGACGAGGTCTCTCCACATCTCTCCCCCGTGGACCGGAGAGAGCCGGCCCACAAAGAGTCCACCTGCTTTCATCTGTGGTCCAAGGATCGCCGGCGCATTGAACGGCACTACAGTGGGTTCTCCTGGGATACCCTTGGCCGGACGAGGCAGCTGGATTCTACCCCCCCCCCCCCCCCTCCTACTCCTGTCGGCTTACAAGCGACCGGATTAACCCCCTCTAGTGTATCCAGCCTATAATCATTAAAGTATCATTGCTGTTATTCCTTAACTATTCCAGGTCGTATATTTACCACCTGCGCCTTCAGAGATTGGACATTATCTATTGATATACCGACGAATACTCCTTGCCATAAAAGTGCATACTATTTCAATTCATAAATGTAATTAAGTGATTAAGTGCTTATTCTACACACCATCGCTGTGTAGGAAATAAAGACCTGTTTCTAATTCGTACATTTGTGTTGGATCCGTTTCATCTACGTGAGAGTGTTCATGATAATATATTTATGCCGTGTACTGGGTGGCCGAATATTAAGTACAAAGGTAGTGGTAGTAAGTATCATATCTAGTAATACAGTCAGGGAATTGTACCCCTCAGTTACAGTTAACCTTTTCACTGCCACACAACAGCCGGTTATGTGATAGTAAAGGGTTAACCTTCTGTCGTGTGGCAGTGAAAGGGTTAAGGGGATGCAGACCAGAGAAAGACTTTCGTCATAAATGTCATGAATTGAAAATGGGGGACCCTGATGTAAACAAGACGAAACTCTTTCTCTGGTCTGCATCCCCTTAACAATTGTGTGTATTGAGCCGTACTGTATTGTACCCATTCTGCAATCTGTTAATTAAAATGTTCAATCAATCAGTATATATTTGTTATTTATTTTTGGTATAGTGCTTAACAAGCATAATTTAATGTTGCCCAGTTGTGGCCTGTTGAGGGGCAATACATATCAAAAGTTCCAAAACATCTATTCTGTTTGTATTTGTATGATCCACTATATAAACATAGTAATTATAATATCTACATACATGGCATTTGATTGGAGGCTAGTCTCACTTTGTCCCACAGCAACATTAAAATAGTTTAGATGTTGTTTATGTAAAAAGAAATCTTGAAAGTAACGCAATAGTTACTTTCTGAAGTAACTAGTTACTTTTATCATTTGTAACTGAGTAAGTAATTTAGTTACTTTTTGGAAGAAGTAACTAGTAACTGTAACTAGTAACTTTTTTTAAGTAACTTGCCCAACACTGCAAAGGGCCAATACCGCAACCTGGTGGTATGTGGCCGATGTCGCACTTCCTTTGTGACTCTGTTTATGACTCTGTGTATCATTGAAATTTCTCCGGGCGGAGTTTTCGAGTAGCCTGAACCGAGGGGTATACCCGATCGCATTGAATCGCTTTCGGGATGCCCGATTCATTATGCTGTGGGGGGTTATGGCGTGGGCCAAATGGACATACGATCTAGCAGATGGCAATCAAACAATTAGAATATTCTTTTTGGAATCTCATCGGCCACAGGTAAGAGCAATTTAACGTACATTTCAGATTGGTTGTGCATTGTTTTCATAGCCATCGCCCTGATCAGCGTATGCTGTTGTACTAACGAATGCCGTTATTGACAATCAATTAATCAGAAACGACCCCCCCCCCTTTCATGCATGCATGATGGAACATAATATACCGATCATATGCATTTGAATTTTTTATTGTAGCGTGTATAGGGACGAAATGCCAATGGATTAAGTATAATATACGTCGCAGCCTAATACTAGCCTCCCAGGAATTAGCCTAAGCCGCTCTAAAACCATACTTATATTCACCACGGTATAAAAACGGGAATGTATGGATGGAAAAACGATAGATACCCGATGTAAAATGGGCCATAGTATTGCATATATAGCTATAATATTTAAATAGTTATAGCCCTGCAAACAAGGTGAGCGGCTCCCATCGTTTACAGCGCTGGCGGTAGCTACTACAGGATGAGGCCAATCCGTGGCGTCCAATGAGTTAATGTTGGGATGTTACCATGGTACACAGAAATATCCCTTTAATTAATGGTGGGATGCTACCATGGTAAACGGAACTATCCCTTTAATGTTGGGACGCTACCATGGTAAACAGAACTATCCCTTTAATGTTGGGATGCTACCATGGTAAACAGCTATCCCTTTAATGTTGGGATGCTACCATGGT
This sequence comes from Notolepis coatsorum, assembly GCF_963971535.1. Taxonomy (NCBI): domain Eukaryota; kingdom Metazoa; phylum Chordata; class Actinopteri; order Aulopiformes; family Paralepididae; genus Notolepis; species Notolepis coatsorum. The sequence goes on from NC_140175.1 coordinate 53,525,889, forward strand.
AAACAGAGCTATCCCTTTAATGTTGGGATGCTACCATGGTAAACGGAACTATCCCTTTAATGTTGGGATGCTACCATGGTAAACGGAACTATCCCTTTAATGTTGGGACGCTACCATGGTAAACGGAACTATCCCTTTAATGTTGGGATGCTACCATGGTTATCCCTTTAATGTTGGGATGCTACCATGGTAAGCAGAACTACACAGCAAGAAGGTCCTGGGTTTGATTCCCGCAAGCTTGGGGACCAGGTTGCCGGGTTGCCAGGTACCCAGGTGGGGTATCTCCTGGGCCTTTCTGTGTGGAGTTTGCATGTTCTCCCCGTGCTTGCAAGGGTTTCCCCCTTTAAAAAAACAAAACAATGGAAAAACATGCAGAACACTGGCGAAGACGGACTGGAGCACTCAGAAATCAGAGTGTAAACCTACAGTATGTGATATAAGATCAAGGTGTAGAAGCCACCTGCTATATGCTTCCATATAATAATAATAATAATAATAATAATAATAATAATAATAATAATAATAATAATAATAATAATAATAATAATAATAATAATAATAATAATAATAATAATAATAATAATAATAAACTTTATTTCTATAGCACCTTTCATACAATAATTGCAGCTCAAAGTAAAAAAAAAAAAAAGGGACAGGTATAAAATGTGCAAACAATTGGCAGATCAAGAGCAATGCATAAAGTGTAAAAAATTAAAAGTGTACTGTATATAGACCGGTTTTTCATCAATGTCATCAAAAGCAAAGCTTCTGTTTCCAAACTGTGTGCGTTGTCAGAGTTGAAATCCAGACCAGCTCTAAAACGTGAAGCAGGCAGGTATTTTAGTGTCGTCTCCACAGTTCTCTGCTGCAGTGAGCATCAGCATCTACCTGGTCAGACTATTGTGACACTGTCTTCCTTTGGGAGAGGCTCCAGGGACATTCTGGATCTGGTTTGTACTGGGTGTGAACAATAGCCCCCTACAACCGACCCAGCCACTCCTTCACTGAACATAATCTGTCAGTAACAACTTAAAGGTGTTACACAATAAACAAAGTTGATTGCAGTCAGTATATCCATAGGATGAATAAGTATAAACATATTGCACTTAGTGGCTAGAGGAGTATGTATTGTAGACTTGAGTGACAAAGCGTTGATACCTGGGTCTGGGTGTCTCTCCGGCCCCCTGGTGACAGAGCACCAGATCCACCAGGTCCTCCTTCTCGCGGCAGGTGTCGGTGGGGATGTTCCGGAGGAGCAGGTACTGACGCAGCTCTTTGACACGGAGCTGCATGAGGCGGGGCCTCTGGAAGGCCGTCCCCCTCAGCAGGTGACAGGTGGTGCAGCACCGTAGGTTCTCCTGGAGCACGGAACACAGAGCGCAGAAACTCTTCTTACAGTCACAGCAGATGTGCTGTTGAGAGAGAAAGAGAGGAGAGAGAGACCATCCATGTGTTCATTCTGTTTAGTATCCTTCATTCATTCAACCTTTATTTAGCGAGCAACATTTACATTTTGTCATTTTAGCTGATGCTTTTATCCAAAGCGACTTACAAGTTCTGTACGACAAGTCAGCAGGAAGGATACAACTCTTTCAGCTGAGTAACAATGTTCATGTGGCTTAGGACTTGTAGGATGAGTAGGGAAAGAGAATAACATGACTGAAATGTTAAACTAGTAAATAGCAGGACCACAGAATTTTGTTTATTTATTGTTTTTCATTTGAATTTTGTTTATATATTTTAATTGTTTTGAGGGAGGGCATTTATATATATATATTTATTTTAAATTTAAATGTCTATTTTCTTTATTTTTATATTATTTCATAAATGTATGTATATATGTTTTGTTTATAAAAAGATCATGAAAATATAATAAAAATTATAAAAAATGTATACATATTGTATATTCATTGTACATTGTACATTTTCATAAATATGTCAATATATTACTTAACGTTAAGTAATACTTCTTCATGTGGTCGATTCGTATTTTATTTACATATTTTAAGCAAGATCGGGGTGACTGTAGATGAAGAGAACGAGACAAGTCAATATTAAGTAGCTGTTCATAACAGTGTGTGTCTTACGGTAATGTGTTTTATGATGGTACTGTGATTGAGAGTGAGAGAGAGATAGGGAAAGAGAAATTAGGTGATTTCTTGTGATGTAATAACAGCTAGTCCGTCCCTCCATATAACTACATGACTGTTAATTATACTGTTAATTATAGTTTACCTGCAGTCAACTGACTGATTTTCAACTAATGTATTGCTAGAGAGAGAGAGAGAGAGAGAGAGAGAGAGAGAGAGAGAGAGAGAGAGAGAGAGAGAGAGAGAGAGAGAGAGAGAGAGAGAGAGAGAGAGAGAGAGAGAGAGAGAGAGAGAGAGAGAGAGAGAGAGAGAGAGAGAGAGAGAGAGAGATAGCTAATATCTTTCCAAAACACATTACCTGGCCTGGCCCTCAGCAGACTGCTTCAAGAGCCTGTGGTTAACAGCAGGAGCTCAGAAGCAGGTTCTACCAGATATGATTATTATTAGATTGTATTAGATATTATTATTATTTGTGTTGTTGTTGTTGTTGTTGTTGTTGTTGTTGTTGTTGATGATGATGATAACAATAACAATAATATGTTATTAGATATTATTAGATGTTTTTTTTTTATATATTATTTATTATTATTGTTATTATCATAATCATGGCGGATAGGGGTAGGGCATGATAAGCTTAGGCTTCTTCCTACTCCTTTTCGAACAGTGATATGTATATTTTTCGTTGTGTCTTTTTTTTATTCTTTGTTTTTTAAATCATGTTCGAAAAAAAGATGAATTCATTCATCATTATGTTTTTTTAGATATGATTTGATGTATCAGAAGATGTACCTCTATAACCACAATGTTTGGAGAAGACGGTAAGTGCATTTCCCATCATGTTGCCGTGTTCCTTTATTGCAGTAAGAGTGATTCCAGGATAGAGTAAAGAAAAAGCCACTCTAGGGATGCCTGCTGGTTCCTGACATGTTCAGTATTATCTCGTCCTGCTGTGACACAACAGAGGACTGACAGAGGACTGACTGACAGATGTTTATATTTCCATATCATCAGCCTCCTCAGAGAGAACAATCCCACAGTGACAGATACTTTCTTCAGCCATCAGCGTTAATCCCCCCATGTCAGCTCTTTTCTCACCACACACACATGTCAAGCTCAGATGTGTGTGTGTCTGTGTGTGTGTGTGTGTGTGTGTGTGTGTGTGTGTGTGTGTGTGTGTGTGTGTGTGTGTGTGTGTGTGTGTGTGTGTGTGTGTGTGTGTGTGTGTGTGTGTGTGTGTGTGTGTGTGTGTGTGTGTGTGTGTGTGTGTGTGTGTGTGTGTGTGTGTGTGTGTGTGTGTGTGTGTGTGTGTGTGTCTGTGTGTGTGTGTGTGTGTGTGTGTGTGTGTGTGTGTGTGTGCAGGGTTGGTGAGATTGCTACCATGGCCAACAGGTGTGAGGAGACAGATAGTCATATCAGGCCTCAGGTCTTTTTTTCTGACCACCTAAAGGCAGATTTGTCCTTTCTTTTCATGTTCAGAAGAATGATTTAGAAGTATTTTCTTCTGGGCTTCAGAATGAGGTAATTTTTTTATGATAGATTTTTCTTCCCATCCCTCCATGAGGTTAAATGTTAGTTAAAGGTTAGAAGGAAAGGGGGAAGAATTGTGAAAATTAGCACAACCGAAAACACAACGACGACCCATAACGACTAGCAAGCTCTAAGTCCTCTGCACAGGATGGTGATATTTGCTTTATATATACCACCACATTACCCCTACCACCACAATACGCCTACCACCCCCACAATACCCCTACCACCACAATACCCCTACCACCCCCACAATATCCCAACCACCACATTACCCCTACCACCACAATACGCCTACCACCCCCACAATACCCCTACCACCACAATACCCCTACCACCACAATACCCCTACCACCACACTACCCCTACCACCACAATACCCCTACCACCACACTACCCCTACCACCACAATACCCCTACCACCACACTACCCCTACCACCACAATACCCCTACCACCACACTACCCCTACCACCACTACCCCTACCACCACACTACCCCTAACACCACAATACCCCTACCACCACAATACCCCAACCACCACATTACCCCTACCACCACAATACCCCTATACCACCCCCACAATACCCCCACCACTACCACCCCCACATTACCCCTACCACCCCCACAATACCCCTACCACCACATTACCCCTACCACCCCCACAATAGCCCTACCACCACAATACCCCAACCACCACATTACCCCTACCACCACAATACCCCTATACCACCCCCACAATACCCCCACCACTACCACCCCCACATTACCCCTACCACCCCCACAATACCCCTACCACCACATTACCCCTACCACCCCCACAATAGCCCTACCACCACAATACCCCTACCACCACATTACCCCTACCACCACAATACCCATACCACCACAATACCCTTACCACCACCCCCACAATACCCTTACTACCACCCTACAATACCCTTACTACCACCCTACAATACCCTTACTACCACCCCACAATACCCATACCACCACCATTATTACATATTTGATTTATATATTTCTCATAATCAACACATTCTCACATCTCACTTCCAACATTCTAAACATCCAGTGAAAGGCCTCTATTGGTTCCTGTTTCATCATTGAGCCAAAATCCACTCCAAAACCTGCAAATGAAAGGTGAACAATCTGAATACAATTACAAAGTTACACTTGTGTTATCAACTTATCAGATTATAATGTGCCTGTCGTCACTACAATATACATTTGCACATTGTGATTGTGACAATTACATCTCTTGATGCAAATACGCTATATTCCTACACTCTGCATTTTCTGGCCACCTAAGATTCACTCCTATTCAGGTTCCTAGGGGGGTCATTGAAACTGTCGTGGAATATATTATCATACCATTGTGGATCTGTATTGAGAGGGCGCTCTATCATGTATCAGCGTAATGTGTGTGTCTCTCTTTAAGAGACGCACACGATAGCCAGTCAAAAAAGTATTTTCTTCTGGGCTTCAGAATGAGGTAATTTTTTTATGATAGATTTTTCTTCCCATCCCTCCATGAGGTTAAATGTTAGTTAAAGGTTAGAAGGAAAGGGGGAAGAATTGTGAAAATTAGCACAACCGAAAACACAACGACGACCCATAACGACTAGCAAGCTCTAAGTCCTCTGCACAGGATGGTGATATTTGCTTTATATATACCACCACATTACCCCTACCACCACAATACGCCTACCACCCCCACAATACCCCTACCACCACACTACCCCTACCACCACAATACCCCTACCACCACACTACCCCTACCACCACACTACCCCTACCACCACACTACCCCTACCACCACAATACCCCTACCACCACACTACCCCTACCACCACACTACCCCTACCACCACACTACCCCTACCACCACACTACCCCTACCACCACAATACCCCTACCACCACACTACCACTACCACCACACTACCCCTACCACCACACTACGCCTACCACCACAATACCCCTACCACCCCCACAATACCCCAACCACCACATTACCCCTACCACCACAATACGCCTACCACCCCCACAATACCCCTACCACCACAATACCCCTACCACCACAATACCCCTACCACCACACTACCCCTACCACCACAATACCCCTACCACCACACTACCCCTACCACCACAATACCCCTACCACCACACTACCCCTACCACCACACTACCCCTACCACCACACTACCCCTACCACCACAATACCCCTACCACCACAATACCCCAACCACCACATTACCCCTACCACCACAATACCCCTATACCACCCCCACAATACCCCCACCACTACCACCCCCACATTACCCCTACCACCCCCACAATACCCCTACCACCACATTACCCCTACCACCCCCACAATAGCCCTACCACCACAATACCCCTACCACCACATTACCCCTACCACCACAATACCCATACCACCACAATACCCTTACCACCACCCCCACAATACCCTTACTACCACCCTACAATACCCTTACTACCACCCTACAATACCCTTACTACCACCCCACAATACCCATACCACCACCATTATTACATATTTGATTTATATATTTCTCATAATCAACACATTCTCACATCTCACTTCCAACATTCTAAACATCCAGTGAAAGGCCTCTATTGGTTCCTGTTTCATCATTGAGCCAAAATCCACTCCAAAACCTGCAAATGAAAGGTGAACAATCTGAATACAATTACAAAGTTACACTTGTGTTATCAACTTATCAGATTATAATGTGCCTGTCGTCACTACAATATACATTTGCACATTGTGATTGTGACAATTACATCTCTTGATGCAAATACGCTATATTCCTACACTCTGCATTTTCTGGCCACCTGAGATTCACTCCTATTCAGGTTCCTAGGGGGGTCATTGAAACTGTCGTGGAATATATTATCATACCATTGTGGATCTGTATTGAGAGGGCGCTCTATCATGTATCAGCGTAATGTGTGTGTCTCTCTTTAAGAGACGCACACGATAGCCAGTCAAAACAATATTGTTATGAACCATGGTTGCCTTCTCAGTATCCTTGTAAAGTGTATTAAACCTAATGCTATAAGGCCATAAGTCACACTGTTTATGGGAACCGCTTCGTTTCCTTGTAGGGCAGCCATAACAGTCATTTTAACCAGCCCTCCTGGTAATTGTGAGGTTTCTGTCCTTGCTCACCTACTCGCTCTGTTCCTTTAAACCACCTCGCTCTGTTTTCCATTTGTTTCTGTTAATCATTTCATTCCCCCATTCACACGCTTCTTCCCAGAGACGTCGTTGATTGGTTCTCTCCCGTCCACACGCTTTTCAATCACATCCCCCAGCTGTCACTGCTTGTCAATCAATCAATCCTGTATTATTTATACCCCGTTTCCCCACTCAAGTTTTGTTGGATCGTTTTGATATTTTCTGTTTGCATTCGCCGTTCCTGCTGCTGCTGTTGTTCCCTGTGCTTTACCTCCAGGATATCCAAGAAGCCTTCCTCTTGGACACCTTTTTCCCGTGGCGACGCGCTCGCTCCGCTGCTGTTCCAGCGCTCTTTACACACAACGCCTGGGTGAGTTTTTAATGACTGTCTTTGATCAAATTCCGTTTTCGTGTGTTTTTATAACACTGAAGATTACCACCTTTTTATCAGACAGTCACTCACCCAGCGGTTGCCTTTTTGATTGTTTTCACTGGGATAATATTTTGACCTAACATCTCCCACTGTGTGTTTTTCACACCGAAGATATTATCACATTGGATTGTATTTTGGACTTCGCTCTCAGTGTCTATTTTTTGCACCGAAGATATTTTTCACTTGGGATTGTGTTTTGGAACATTGCTCACTGTGTGTGTTTACACGAAGATTAGTTCACTTGGATAACTTTGTTTTTGGGTACAAGTCACCTCTCCTGTTCTCCTGCTCGTTCTACCTGCACCCTGTGTTGACTCGCTCCCTCCCTCTCTCTCTCGGTCCCGCATCACCTCAGAGATTCTGCCGAGAGAAGTCTGCAGAGCGGCTCTGACGTCAGCATCTGCTACCCCCTACTACCACCTCGGGAGAAGCTGCAGAGCAGCAGAACAATTCATCCTTGCTTGAAGTCCAGTCTTGTTTAGACTCTTCCTATTCTGTGCTGTTTAGTTAGTCTCAATAAACAAGCCCCTGTTTTTGGCAACTCTGAATCCTACTCTCTTGTGTCGTTGCGTTTGGGGTCGGTGTCAAACCATAACATTACGATCCAACCAAAATGACGACCCCAGCCGACACAGAGAGGGTCAGACCGCACTTGCTAATCAAGTCGAGTTGACCAGGGATCACAGTCACCAACTAGAGAGGGCTGCGGCTGCGGTGCAGGATCTCAGGGAACAGGTCCTGCCTATTCAAGGGTCAATGGCCGCTCTGGCGGGACAACAATCCGGTATTCTCGCTCAGCTTCACTCGCTGAGCGACACCGTTAATGCTTTACTTCCCTCACATCCTTCAGGAGCATTCACCGCAGCCCCAGCAGATCCCGCACCTCGGGAACCCCGTCTCTCCGTCCCACGGCTGTTCGACGGCAATCCCGAGGAGTGTGCCACATTCATCATGCAATGTGAGTTGGTTTTCCGTCATCAACCAAGCCGTTTTACTGCTCGAGGGTCCCAAGTGGCTTATATGACGAACTTGCTTTCAGGCCATGCTGCCCAGTGGGTCACTTCCTCCTGGGCAATGGATGCAGATTTTGTTTTCTCCTATCCAGACTTCGTGGCGGAGCTCCGCAGAGTGTTCCACCATCCAGCCCGAGGTCTGGACCCCGGAGCCCGGTTGGGGACTTTCCGACAGGGGAGCGGCAGGGTGACGGACTATGTCCTGGAGTTTCGACTGGCGGCGGTGGAGAGTGGATGGAACGACCCTGCACTTCGCCTAACCTTCTTGAGGGGGCTCAGTGACGCAGTCCGGGACCAGCTCGCTACCAGGGAGTTGCCCGACTCCCTCGAGGACCTGTTTAGCCTCGTCATCCGCATCGACGGACGCCTCCTGGAGAGAAGGCGCGAGAGGACCCGACTGTTACCCCCGGATTCCCCGGACGCATGACGTCACTCCTGGACGCCCTGTCCTCAACACTACTGGTGGTAGCAGGCCTCCCCGTTCGGTTCGCGAGGAGGAACCCATGCAGCTGGGACGCTCTCATCTGAGCCAGGCGGAGCGTGAGGCAAGGCTCAGGTCCGGTCTCTGCCTCTACTGCGGAGGTGCGGGACACCGAATCGCCGACTGCCCCACCCGGCCAAAAGATCAGGCTCGCCGAGACCCCGGGAGATCCTGGTGAGCCGTTTTTCCCATTCCCAGCGCCGCACACCACCTGACCATCTGATGAGCGTCACCCTGGCCTGGGGGGACCAACGTGCCACGGTGGAGGCCCTCATCGACTCTGGGGCAGACGAGAATTTTTGACGTCGTTTCCATGCGGAACGACGTCAAGGAGTTCGTATTGGCCTGCGCGGTCTGTGCCCGCAGCAAGGCCTCTCACCAGGCACCCTCCGGGCTCTTGCAGCCACTTCCCGTTCCGAGCCGTCCGTGGTCACATGTGGCGCTGGACTTCGTCACAGGTCTGCCCTCCTCCCAGGGGAACACCTGCCTTCTGACCGTGGTGGATCGATTCAGCAAGGGGGTTCACCTCGTGGCCCTTTCCAAGCTTCCCTCGGCGGCCGAGACGGCGGACCTCCTGACTCACCACGTGTTCCGCCTTCATGGGTTTCCCCAGGACATCGTCTCTGACCGGGGGCCCCAGTTCACCTCCCAGGTATGGCGGGCCTTTTGCAAGGGATTGGGTGCAACGGTCAGTCTTTCCTCTGGTTATCATCCCCAGACTAACGGGCAGACGGAGAGGATGAACCAGAGCGTGGAGTCTGCTCTTCGGTGTGTGGCAGCCGAGAGACCGGCATCCTGGAGCCGTTTCCTTCCCTGGGTTGAATACTCCATCAATTCAATGGTCAGTTCCGCCACCGGCCTCTCACCCTTTGAGGTTTCCCTGGGCTACCAACCCCCTCTTTTCCCCGCACAGGAGGCGGAAGTGGCAGTTCCCTCCGTGCAGGTCCACCTCGACCGCTGCCGACGAGTTTGGGAGATCACCAGGACCGCGCTGCTCCGGACATCTGAGCGCGCCTGTCGTGGTGCCGACCGGCGCCGGGTTCCTGCGCCGACTTACCGCCCTGGGCAGAGGGTGTGGCTCTCCGCAAGGGACCTGCCGCTATGGTCCTCGGCCAAGAAACTCAACCCCCGTTTCGTCGGACCTTTCGAGGTCCTGAGGGTACTCAGTCCGGCGGCCCTGCGCCTGAGACTTCCTGCGTCCATGCACATCCACCCCGTGTTCCATGTCTCCCGGGTTAAGCCCGTCTCCCTCAGTCCCCTTATGCAGTCCCCAGCTCCTGATCCTCCGCCTCCCGTGTTGGTGGATGGTCACCCCCAGTGGCAGGTCCGCCGGTTGATGGGCGTTCGTCGGCGGGGCCGGGGGTTCCAATACCTGGTAGACTGGGAGGGTTACGGTCCTGAGGAGCGTAGCTGGGTCTCCCGGCAGCTCATCGTGGATCCCAGCTTGGTCACTGACTTCCATCGTGCCCATCCTGACGAGCCGGGTCGGCCTGGTCGCCGGGTGGCTCCCGTGGAGGAGGGGGTACTGTGAGGTTTCTGTCCTTGCTCACCTACTCGCTCTGTTCCTTTAAACCACCTCGCTCTGTTTTCCATTTGTTTCTGTTAATCATTTCATTCCCCCATTCACACGCTTCTTCCCAGAGACGTCGTTGATTGGTTCTCTCCCGTCCACACGCTTTTCAATCACATCCCCCAGCTGTCACTGCTTGTCAATCAATCAATCCCGTATTATTTATACCCCGTTTCCCCACTCAAGTTTTGTTGGATCGTTTTGATATTTTCTGTTTGCATTCGCCGTTCCTGCTGCTGCTGTTGTTCCCTGTGCTTTACCTCCAGGATATCCAAGAAGCCTTCCTCTTGGACACCTTTTTCCCGTGGCGACGCGCTCGCTCCGCTGCTGTTCCAGCGCTCTTTACGCACAACGCCTGGGTGAGTTTTTAATGACTGTCTTTGATCAAATTCCGTTTTCGTGTGTTTTTATAACACTGAAGATTACCACCTTTTTATCAGACAGTCACTCACCCAGCGGTTGCCTTTTTGATTGTTTTCACTGGGATAATATTTTGACCTAACATCTCCCACTGTGTGTTTTTCACACCGAAGATATTATCACATTGGATTGTATTTTGGACTTCGCTCTCAGTGTCTATTTTTTGCACCGAAGATATTTTTCACTTGGGATTGTGTTTTGGAACATTGCTCACTGTGTGTGTTTACACGAAGATTAGTTCACTTGGATAACTTTTGTTTTTGGGTACAAGTCACCTCTCCTGTTCTCCTGCTCGTTCTACCTGCACCCTGTGTTGACTCGCTCCCTCCCTCTCTCTCTCGGTCCCGCATCACCTTGGAGATTCTGCCGAGAGAAGTCTGCAGAGCGGCTCTGACGTCAGCATCTGCTACCCCCTACTACCACCTCGGGAGAAGCTGCAGAGCAGCAGAACAATTCATCCTTGCTTGAAGTCCAGTCTTGTTTAGACTCTTCCTATTCTGTGCTGTTTAGTTAGTCTCAATAAACAAGCCCCTGTTTTTGGCAACTCTGAATCCTACTCTCTTGTGTCGTTGCGTTTGGGGTCGGTGTCAAACCATAACAGTAATTTTCCAGCCTCTCCTACGTCATATGTTTATATCAATTGTGTATCAAATCTGGTTTCAACCGGAACGTCTGTCTCACTTTGTGGTCAGCCATTGTTTACACTGGTCTGATTTCCAACTGAGCATTCCTTATCATGATCAAGTAAGGAAAAAAATCTATCTTCTATTTCTTATTCAACTTTGGACTCAGAAGTTATTTGCTCATATTATATTATAAATCTCCCATTACAAAACAAAGCAGGCTATTCTCTGTCCTGGCTCCACAGTGGTGGAACAAACTTCCTTCCCATCACAGTCAAGACAGCTAAAACCCGCACAATTTTCCACCGTTGACTAAACACAACTTTTCAATCAATATCTGAATAAATACATTTAAAAAAGTACTGTCCTTTTACTATTATGTACTATGCTACTATGTCTATACTACTAGTACCATCTACTATGTCTATACTACTATCTACTAGGTACTAGGCTACTATGTCTATACTACTATCTAGTATGTCTATACTACTATCTACTATGTCTATACTACTATTTACTATGTACTATGCGACTATGTCTATACTGCGGACCTTCGGGGACAGAGCTTTCAGTGTGGCAGCTCCCACCCTCTGGAACTCTCTCCCCGCAGAACTCCGCAACGCCCCAACTCTGGACTCATTAAAAAACTGCTCAAAATCCAACTTGGCCTTTAACCCCTAATTTCTCAATTTTTTTTTATTTATTTTTTAACAAATGTTTTTTTTATTTATTTTTTGACATGACATAATTTCTCACTTTTTATGTTTATGTTGTGTCTGTCCACTATGTTTGTTACTTTTGTTATTTCCCCCCCTATGTAAAGCGACCTTGGGTCTTTTGAAAGGCGCTATATAAAATTAAGCTATTATTTATTATTATTATTACTACTATCTACTATGTACACTGCTAGACGAACAATCCTGCTTACTCTTACCCACCAGAGGTGTACCCCTCCTGCTGACTTGTTGTACACAATTTGTAAGTTTTGGATAAAACATCAGCTAAATGACGAAATGTAAATGTACAAGTTCTTAATGTTCCGCAATGGCAGGCTTTTGATTACCTTGCGTCTGAAGACAGAGAATGCCAGTCCGCACGCCTTGCACAGTTGCCCCGCGCTCCCCGAGGCTGTGGGGGGGTAGGTGGAGTACCCAGCGCTGGGGGCGAAGCGGAAGGGCCCGGCTCCTGCCCCGAAGCCTGGCTGCTGTGCCCGCACTGTCCCTGTACCCATCACTTCGTTCAGGAGCCCGCAGCATGACGCCCACATGGACGACGCGCCTGCCTACCAACACACACACACACACACACACACACACACACACACACACACACACACACACACACACACACACACACACACACACACACACACACACACACACACACACACACACACACACACACACACACACACACACACACACACACACACACACACACACACACACACACACACACACAGACAGACAGAGGAAAAAAATATCTCTGAGACATTTCACAAGCATTTCACCATGTTTTAAAAATACCTTTTACGCATGGTCCCCCCCCCCTCTCCCACAGCACACACTCACACACACACTCACTCACTCACACACTCTCACACACACACACACACACACGCGCGCGCGCGTGCACGCACGCACGCACACACACATACATAAACACATGTTGATCATTTCTCATGAGATAACAAGGACAGGTTCATATTCACATTCCCACCTAAATAGACAGAGTTTTCTATTATTGTTCTATAGTCTTCAAGCTGAATAAATTTCCTGCCCCATTTTCTGTTGTTTTATTAGTTAGTTAGCTTGTTAGATTTGGAGTAAGCCCATATAGACCAGCGGTCACCTGCACTGGACCACAAAACTTTTGCTACCAAGCCGTGAGGAAAATATATTATTCTGCAAGAAATTCAAAACCTGAATAATAAACATAGAACATTATACTGCCCTGTCAAGGCTAACCGCAGTAACTTCCAAACAGATCAATTTGAAGTTACTGCACTTTGCCTGTACATTACCTGTATAATTATTTAAGGAAATCGTGCCGTATCTGATTTTTTGGGGTTAATTAAAATAATTATGTCATATTTTTGTATGCCTAAAGATTACTTCATTAATACATGTTAAATCTGGGTACTATCATCTATCCACCTATAACACATTTTGGATGGCAAGTCAAAAAACTTTAAAGCCATTTTTCTCAGTTTGACTGTTTGGAAGTTACTGCGGTCTGCCTGGGTTTTGAGTGTGATTTTGTTACTGCAGTTTTAAAAACCCCATATCTCCAAAACTGAGCGACATTAACATCTGAAACTTGGTCACAAGATAAAACATTTATTGACAAGTTCAATTTCACTCATAACTAAATTTAGACTTTTTTCGAGTTACTGCGGTTAGCCTTGACAGGGCAGTATAGGCTATTTGTGTAATAATTAGATAATAATTATATTGAACTTGACACAGTCTGTTCTGAACATTTCCTCTCCATTCAGGATGAGGAGACTGATGTTGAACTTGAGGTCATCAGTCATCACCCATGAACTCAGTCATTAGAATTGATTTTCAAGATGGGAAGCAATACAGCGCAAAAATGCAACAGCATTGATTACACATCGCTCATCGATTACAAATGTTGCGAAAACAAACAGAGATGAGGATTGTGTCCCTGTGTACAGTATAGTCTACAACTACATTCGTTCTCAGCTGACTAATAATCCTAACTGAATTGGCCATCATTTAATCTCTGAAAAGAAATGTCCTATATTATTATTTTCCTCCTACAACTGAATGGGAGAAGAACAAACAAACAACAACAACAACAACAACAACAACAACAACAACAACAACAACAACAACAACAACAACAACATAGAACTGACTTTAAATTGTATCATCTTTGATGCATCCATTCCTAATGGACATGCATGGGGAAAGATGCATTTTTTTACTCGGCTACGGTAATGTGGAATGCCCTGCCAACATTCATAAAACTCCTGAACTCCCCTCTCGGATTTAATTCCGCCCTAAAAACATGGCTCAGCAGCAACTCAAATTGGTCTTAATATGTTTTTTTATCTCTTTTATCATAACTTGGCTTTTATTTCTTTTATCATGAGTTGCTTTTAAGGGTTTGCGGATTTTCTTTTAACATTAGTTAACTGTATGAGTTGTCAGGTTAGGTGTTTTTATAAAAAAAAATAGGATGTGTCCTGTCTAGTGTACATGTCCATTTGTGTTTCTGTGCCTTTTTATGTTCCATGTACGGACCACAATGGAAACAAGCCTTGGCTTTATTGTGTTTTAGATAGATAGAGATAGAGTGACCAATTCATGTTTATTTGTATAAATATTGTTGTCGTGGTTATTGTTTTGATCTATAATGTGATTTGATCTTAAAACTATACCTCCCTTTATTTGACCTTCCTTGTATAAGACAAGATTGCTTTTAACATGCTCATGCCAATAATTTAATTGGATTGAATTGAATTGGGAGAGAGGAGGAGGGAGAAAGAAAGAGATACATATAAACACAAGAGAGAGAGGTGTGAAGGCAGATAAAGAGATTGTGAGAAAGAGAGAGAGAGGGGAAGAGAGAGAGAGTGAGCATTTTGACATTACATTAATGTGAGTGCTCTTGGAGTGTCTTTGAGGTCATGCTGAATGGGCCCTGAGCCTCCAACAGAATCTGTCTCACCCAGGGAGGAGTGGCTTGGAGGAGATATTTAACATCTAATGGATGCTCTACATTAATCTCTGCAGCATCATAAACAAGCAGCATCAAAATGTCTTATGGTGGTCAATTGTTCTGTCACTTTACCCATCTTTTTGAGCTGATATAAATGTCTATGGATTAAAGTCAAGATATAACATACTTTAAAACATATTAAGTGGGATCAACTTAAGAGTGCAGGGTGGGGTTAAATAAAATGAAAATTATATTGGATGGTTCATTCATAGTTTACCACCTTTTATTGACCACTACATCACTGAATGGCATTCATAGTTTATTACATTAGTTCTACCACTACATCACTGAAATAGTTTACCTCCTTGCAATTACAAGTACTGTACATCGCTGGCTTCACCGACACAACCGACTCGTATATATACTGTACAGTAGAAAGACTTGCATCGCTCACATGGGAGCAGTAGAGTGTTTGGTCAAGAAGTGTGCACCTTACTGTAAATTGTACCTAAATTGTACCTCATCCCATTTCTGCATTGTACTGTATATTGTAGTTACTTTTCTACTCTGCATTGTATATTGTATATATTGAACACTTTTGTCTACGTACTTGACTTCTATTTTATACTTATTATACTTATTTTATACTTATCTATTTTTATCTAGCACAATCTCTGGAGCAAAACAGAAAGAAGCATTTTATATAAAAGTACTCTGTATTTTTGTATGACAACTAATAAAGAAACTTACAACTTGAAACTTGAACTAATTGAAGCTGCAGTCAGACATGCAAGGAAATTAAGCCCCTGCCCACCCAAAAACAGAACAGAAACCTAACAGATTGTATAAATGTCCCTGGTCAAAGAGGATGGGGAGTTAAACTAATAGTATACTTTTTAATGAAAGTCATATGTCACAAAATGGGTGTCATTTCATTCAGTCTATCAAACAAGGCTATTGTGCTTTGGTTTTGAAATAGTGGAAGCAGACATTCTTAGCTTTGTGTTCAGATAATGGAAGCAGACATTCTTAGCTTTGGGTTCAGATAATGGAAGCAGGCATTATTAGCATTTGCTAGCCTTTCTGGTGGAGGACAATGGGTCTCATTCCCGAAAATTTTTCAAAGAGTTATTCTGGAAGACTTATCTTGGAACCACTGAGACAGAATCAATGACAAGTTCACTTTGAGTCCTGAACGTGCTGGTAATATGTCTTAAGTGGCTGAAACGGTCTTGGAACCACTGAGATAGAATCAATGACAAGTTCACTCTGAGTCCTGAACGTGCTGGTAATATGTCTTAAGTGGCTGAAACGGTCGCACAAATGATATGATCTATATCTGCTTGGAGAATGGCATTCTGTCTTAAACTCGAAACGCGCGTTCCCGTTCAGGTCATTTGCATACAAAACAACGCCTCCAGAGCTCCTTATAAGGCAACTAGTGACGCAGCTGTGTGAAAATGGAATGGCGGAAGTGCTTTGCGAGTCTTGCGAGCCATCAAAACTAGATTAGATTAATGTATTGGCATCATATACAGCTCGTGGTACACCTGCTGCAGCGCGCACGCACACACACACATGCGCGCGCAGTACTGTATATGAATGAATGAATGAAATATAATATATATAGCCTACGGCGGGCGTAATGAATGAACGCAGTATGACTTATTATTCCATAATTAAGCCTATACTGTTCATTCGTAGGCGCACACAAGACTTGTTATGGAATATTAATGCAGTCTATTTCCACCGATTAGCTTTAGTTCTTATTTATTTATCCACTGTCATTTCAGTGTTGGTGTATAGGCTATATAGTGTATTTCAATATAAGTTTAATTGATTAATGATATATTCGAAGGAATGCAGGTTTATAGCTATATCAACCCCCTCTAATGTACAGTAAATGACCAAGTATGGTTTTGTCAATATTCCAATGTACAGTTTTGCTTGTACAGTGTAAGTCTATCCCCCACCCACCCCTCCTACCCAACCTCCTCCAACTGTTTCTACGTCAAATGTACTCTCTTTTCTGGACTTTTTTTGTATCACAAACAGTAGGCCTACTGTATTTGCAAATCTGGTATGTCATAAATGTATAGATGTAGCAGTACTGTCTATCTGTGTCGTGTGTGTCATATATGTTATGATGAATTGAAAATGGGGGACCCTGGTGTAAACAAGACGAAAGTGTTTCTCTGGTCTGCATCCCCTTAACAATTGTATATAATTGAGCTGTACTGTACTGTACCCATTCTGCAATCTGTTAATAAAGTTTTCAATCAATCAATCAATCAATCAAACAAAGGTCTGTCCCATTGTATACCAATCAATGGGATACATTGTATGTTGACCTGCATTCTTTCAAATGTATATAATTAATCATTAAAACAGATGTGTAACAAATAAGAAATACAAATTCCACAGAAGGCATTAAATAATTATTATTTTCAATAATTTCACAATAATTGCATAATTGTGTTTGAATATCTGAGTAATTAAAGTAATTATACATTTGTCCAAAATAGCTGGTTCAGATATGGTTAAGCAGCTGCCCTGTGATCAGATGAATCCATATTATTTATTTTTCCGACATCAAATGCGTAATTTCTTATCGTACAAATATTGTCATATTTATTTGAATTATGATTAAGTAATTAATTCCAAGGAGGCCTGTAGTGTTGACATGAAGGAATCACTATGAGAACACAGTCTGTCAAGTTAATACAATTTTCAATTACTCAATCAATCATAAGACTGCTCCTCAGCACTCTTAAATCTGCTCTCAGCCACGATCAAATCTGATCTCAGGAAAATTTGGGGACTCCCGCTCCCAGCCCTAATATGTCTTAAATGGGCCGAAATCTGGCTAAGACGAAATTTTTGGTCGTAAATTCGTTCGAGAATGAGACCCAATGTCATGAGCGTCCTTTAAGTCCTGCTGTGTAGTTTATTAGAACCTCTTCCACCCGTGCGGTCCATCGGCGGACCGCAAATAACATCACGTCATAAATCAATCTCTCCAGACTGTTTGACAAAAGTAGCATTTTATTTTTCAAACGTATTCAAGTATAAACATCATAACCATGTCACAATAGCATTTATAATGTATATTATCATCAATACGTTAGTTTACCAATAGGTTAAAGTGTTATTAGATAGATTTTCATTTTCGTTTTGGTCTTGTTTAGTTCGCGAAAGTCGACCATTTTGGAAAGTTTGAACGTCGGGAATTGTAGTTTTTTGCCGCCATTTTGTAGAGGACACGGAGAGCTTTTGATGAGCGTTGGAATTTTTTCGAATGACACTTCCCAAAAGCCTCTATAGGGTTTCAAGCAAATTACTTCTGTATGAATTCTTTTAATATCTCTTATTATTCGGGATAATAAACCACACAACTTAACGTTATTGACATATATTGAAGTGCAAGTTAGTTTCTCTTCCCTATTTTTTGCATATAAGAACATTTAGATTTGAAATTAGTTTCAAAATGGTTGCACCCTGATCAAAATAAAAAAGCTACTGTACATACAGTTGATTTCATTATCTGTTTTTATGCACGCCTGGTGATACTAAATCCAAATTGAACTCGGGCATTTGAAATATAAGATTTGGCACAATCCATAAATGTGCGAATTGGCTATAATAACGTAATTTATAAGCCTGCTATTCTATATTCTATAATAATATTTCAAATTGCATTGGTCCGGATGGGAGAATTCAGTACTGTATCTACAAAACCTTCTGTTTAAGCATTAAGCATTTTTCATGTCTGGTCATTCTTAGCATGTCAAAGATGCAAAGAATGCAAAGAATGTCAAAGATGCAAAGAAAAATCATAATTCATATTCTCCTTTGTTTCATCACAATTTAAGCAAGCCTAGTAATAGACACAATATTTCTGTCACTGGGAATACATTCACTGAGGTCCATAGGTTCACAGACTCAAGGCCTGAGTAACTTGTTTCAACAAATGTACATGTTGCTATTAATTAAGGGTTGTGCCATTATTGCTTTGCAAATGTAATAATTGTGAATGATTTTCTGTAATGAGTTGTATGTGTTTGTTTCTTAAAGCATCCTTGACTTCCAAGGACAACGATGGAAATAAGTCTTTGGCTTTTCGTTCCTCTCCTTGACAAAAGCAAATATGTGATGTAATGATCTGTATATGTTTTGTTGTCTAAAATAAATACCATACCATACCATAGATGTCCCTAGATACTAAGAATATGCAAATTAATAAGGATGTTAGGCTGCTGATTCACTTGAATAAGGATGTTAGGCTGCTGATTCACTTGAATAAAGATGTTAGGCTGCTACTTCACTTGAATAAAGATGTTAGGTTGCTGTTTCAAATGAATAAAGATTAGGGATGCTCGATATTGGCTTTTTTACCGATACCGATATACCGATATTGTCCAACTCTTAATTTCCGATACCGATATCAACCGATATCAACCGATACCGATATATGCAGGGTTCCCCCCCCCAAAAAACAGAATAATTTCAGGTAATTAACATTACATATCTCTTGTTGTGGAATTAACACAACATTATGCATACTTTTGACAATAAATAAAATCAGAATTTGTTCTTACTTGAAATACCGATACCCATATTTTCCGATATCACATTTGAATGCCAATATCGGTAGGCCGATAATATCGGACATCCCTAATAAAGATGTTAGGCTGCTGTTTCACTTGAATAAGGATGTTATGCCGCTGTTTCACTTGAATAAGTATGTTAGGCTGCTATTTTGCTGCCCATGACACCTTCAGCATCCCCCCCCACCTCATCCTGATTCCCATCTGGCCCCCTGCTGGGACCGGCCCATAGTTTGAAAACCACTAGTGTATAGCATGATAAACAAGCAGGAAAACATACAGTAAGCTCACAATGAGATATGGACTGGTTGTACTATTGTTGTGGGTGAATAACAAGGCCAGGTGATGCAGGGTGATAGTTATGTGTATAACCTATATACTATGACCTGGAAGCCTGTGGATCACTAATTGAAGCTAATGCGGTCAGTCAGTAAAGTGAACGACTGCACAGAGACAAGGCATGTCGTGTTTACCGACCACAGGGCTGGCTAGAGACAAGATGGCCTGATCTCAGCCACAGACACTGCTCCTTGGAGCATAGTAATGAGAGGAGGAGGGGAGGAGGATGGAGAGGAGAATATGGCTTCTGTTTTCCGCGGCTGAGGAATCAATAGCTGACATGAGCATGGCGTATGTTCCCTAGAGCTCCCAGAGCACAACACAACGATTCTCTCAAGCGCTGCTTAAATCTGCTCCCTAGTATAGCGTGGCACTGCTAGGGTTAGGGGTTCCGTTGCTTGTGTAGCTCGGTTGGTTTACATCAGACCGGGAGAGCTGTGGCTGCGGCCACTTTTGGTGGAAAACACAGAGACTGTTCCTAATCTATCACTAGTGTATCTGGCCTGTTGGCAGAACGCTTACATTTCTTTTTTGTGCATTATGTTAAGTCAAGCAATTACTTTCCAACACTGGCCACCATTGAGCATTTGTGAAAAATTACATTTCATCTGTTTTCAGGCATGATGCCTCTTCAGTCTTCCCAGCTGCAGGATATTTCCCCATTTCCCCACCTGGACATTTAATATTATTATGAATCTCTGGGTGACCTAAATCTAAGAGGTAATCACTATTTCTGGGATGTGATAGTCTTCGGCAAGATTTATATCTGTTTGTTTTGTTGTAGTTTGTGAGCAAACGTCGCTAAATTGCTGTTTACTCCCCAAGTTGTTTTTCCCCAAAAAGAGGTGTGGCGATCACAAACCAGGGCGGATGACGTATTGCCAGTCTGATGTATAGCATGACACTGCTAGGGTTAGGGGTTCTATTCCATGTGTAGCTCAATGGGTATAGCATGGAACTAACACTGCTAGGTTTAGGGGTTCCATTCCCTGTGTAGCTCAATGGGTAAAGCTGAATTATTCTCCTGCATGCGCCCGGTTGGCAAATTTTAATGTCTAGCAATACAGTAACGTTAGTGAACATCAAGACGTAGTGGCTTTCACAAGGATGATTTACCTGCCTAGTGACTTTCAAGTTTCGTGGAGTATCTTTCCACCTCTTTTTAACATCAATAGCAGTGTGAAAGGTATGCTGAGATCTAACAAAACATACATGCCATACTGTACACCTATGCACACACAATTAGTTTAAGACTGGGACAACGTCTGGTAACGGTGAGAAGACAAAATTACACTGGAATGGTCCTTACATTTCTTAGGTTTGGGGTCAGTTTCAAAAGTATTGTTGAAAAATACTATAAAATATATGATTATCAACAATTCTGGGCTTTAGTCAGGTTTGTGCTCATTAGAAGCTGTAGCCTTTAGGATCAGCTCAGGGATGGACAGGTTCAGGTAGGGTCAGTGTGACAGATCGTATCGGACTCCTCTGCGTTGTGTATTAAATGCTGATGCCCCGAGGGAGAGTCGAACCCGGGTCTCCCGCTCCGCGGGCGACGACATAGACCGCTGCACTAAGAGGTGAATTCACTTCTGGGTACCGTACCTATGTGTCTATTAACTCTGTTATGGGGAAGTGAGTTTAAGTCGCAGCCCGCTTACTGCCACAGTCACTTCTCAACACACCTGTTTCTGTGACTGTGGATATACTCACAGACCTCCGTTACATCAGCATTAGATTTTGGTGCCATTTTCCAGTGTTTGGAATGAGGATACACAGTCCTCATTGCCAGCCTGGCAGATTTAGGACTGTTTAGACTCAACTAATACATGATTGTACGATCTTGATTGTACGAGGCGGCACGGTGGCGTAGTGGTTAACACTGTCGCCTCACAGCAAGAAGGTCCAGGGTTCGATTCCCGCTTGGGAACCAGGTTTCCGCGATGCCAGGTACCCAGGTGGGGTATCTCCCAGGCCTTTCTGTGTGGCGTTTGCATGTTCTCTCCGTGCTCGCAAGGGTTCCCCCCCCTGATAAGAGAAACCCAATGGATAAACATGCACAACAACAGATAGCGAATGCTGTTGCCTCCGTGACAAAGACGAGCAGGAGCACTTAGATGGTCCCCGGGCGTGGCTCACGCCACA
The DNA here is from genome assembly GCF_963971535.1 of Notolepis coatsorum. Taxonomy (NCBI): domain Eukaryota; kingdom Metazoa; phylum Chordata; class Actinopteri; order Aulopiformes; family Paralepididae; genus Notolepis; species Notolepis coatsorum. Next base: position 53,548,032 of record NC_140175.1, read on the forward strand.
GCCCTAGTCTGCTCCCGGCTGCCCTTGGGGGGAAGGACGACGGGATGGGTTAGAGGAGTATCGCATCGGCGATCCTAAAGACAATGCATGCGTGTGTGTTCCGGTGTGTGTGTGCTAAACTAACCGATGTGTGCCGCTAAAACATTGAGTGTCTGCGATATTTGCCCTTTTGCGAGCTCAGACCCATTCCCAATGATAACATTAGGCTGGATGGATGAAAAATGAATGGATATAGCTAATAAAAGAAATAACGATTAAAACCAGAGTTTTCTCGTGATTGGCGCTGAACGGTTGGCGAGTTAACCCGACTTTTCTCGTGACTGGTGCTGAATGAGTTAAGGCCTGAGTCACATTCCTGTGTTGTACATGTGTGCTGACTTGTCACTCAAGCCTGTGACCTCACCTCCCAGCTGCTTAGTTTCTTACATAATCTTAGAACTCTGAGCTATATGTGGAGCCATGTTGAGCAGGTCAGGCTTTACCCAGGCCATAGTAATCTACACAACACAGGGTTTACCCAGGCCATAATAATCTACACAGGGTTTACCCAGGCCATAGTAATCTACACAGGGTTTACCCAGGCCATAGTAATCTACACAGGGTTTACCCAGGCCATAGTAATCTACACAGGGTTTACCCAGGCCATAGTAATCTACACAGGGTTTACCCAGGCCATAGTAATCTACACAGGGTTTACCCAGGCCATAGTAATCTACACAGGGTTTACCCAGGCCATAATAATCTACACAGGGTTTACCCAGGCCATAGTAATCTACACAGGGTTTACCCAGGCCATAATAATCTACACAGGGTTTACCCAGGCCATAGTAATCTACACAGGGTTTACCCAGGCCATAGTAATCTACACAGGGTTTACCCAGGCCATAGTAATCTACACAGGGTTTACCCAGGCCATAGTAATCTACACAGGGTTTACCCAGGCCATAGTAATCTACACAGGGTTTACCCAGGCCATAGTAATCTACACAGGGTTTACCCAGGCCATAGTAATCTACACAGGGTTTACCCAGGCCATAATAATCTACACAGGGTTTACCCAGGCCATAGTAATCTACACAGGGTTTACCCAGGCCATAGTAATCTACACAGGATTTACCCAGGCCATAGTAATCTACACAGGGTTTACCCAGGCCATAATAATCTACACAGGGTTTACCCAGGCCATAGTAATCTACACAGGGTTTACCCAGGCCATAATAATCTACACAGGGTTTACCCAGGCCATAGTAATCTACACAGGGTTTACCCAGGCCATAGTAATCTACACAGGGTTTACCCAGGCCATAGTAATCTACACAGGGTTTACCCAGGCCATAATAATCTACACATTACCCAGGCCATAGTAATCTACACAGGGTTTACCCAGGCCATAGTAATCTACACAGGGTTTACCCAGGCCATAGTAATCTACACAGGGTTTACCCAGGCCATAGTAATCTACACAGGGTTTACCCAGGCCATAGTAATCTACACACCTGCACCTGGATCAGAAAAAAGTAAGTTGTAGTGTTTGTAAAACGAAAGCCTGCTTAGCATGGATGCTAACGTTAGCTAACTGTTTAGAGAACAATACGTGTAGTAGACTTGATTAAGGGATTGAAACGTTGTTAACTTGGCTATGTCACATATAAACACAATGTAATGTATCACGTTGGCTGCTGGCTGCTAATGCAGCCTGCAGATAATATTTGCATGTGCACTGTTAGTGTAAATTAATGAATGTTGCCGCTAGCTTGTAGCTAGGCTAGCGTACTTTGCTGATAGCTAACGTTAGCCAGCCGAATTGTTTAGAGACTTGATTAAGGGATTGAAACGTTGTTAACTCGTATGAATGTGTATGCATGTGAATGAATGTTGGTGGTGGTCGGAGGGGCCGTAGGCGATGATTATTCGCCACGCTTCCGTGAGTCTGCCTCAGGGCAGCTCTGGCTGCAATTGTAGCTTACCACCACCGGTATGACTGTGTATGAACGAATAATGGACTCTGTGAAGCGCTCTGGGTCAGTGAAGAGCGCTATATAAATCCAAGTCATTATTATCATTATTATTATTATTAACTTGGCTATGTCACATATAAACACAATGTAATGTATCACGTTGGCTGCTGGCTGCTAATGCAGCCTGCAGATAATATTTGCATGTGCACTGTGTTAGTGGTGAATGAATGAATGAATGAATGAATGTTGCCGCTAGCTTGTGGCTAGGCTAGCGTACTTTGCTGATGCACGGCTGATCTAGTGCCTCTGTGGCTCTGCTGATTTGTCACGGTGAGATTCATGTGGTGGAACTTTGGTGTGCTCTTATGAATGAGAACTGCTATCTTGTCCGTTGTGTGTGGGTTTGTGTCTGAAACGACCGGTGGCTTGTGTGTGTTGCGTGAGATGCAGAAGTAAACATTGCCAGGCATTGTAGTTCTCGGACCGCTTTCACCCACAGTTAAAGGAGACATGACATGCTGGTTTGATGAAATGTATAGTGTAAATGAAATGAATAGTTTATGTATATTCAATAGTAGTATTGATAGTATATTAGTATGTATATTGATATTAATATTAATATTAATTAATTGATTGATTGGTGTTGGTATTAATATTAATATATAGTGTATATTAATATTATGTTTTCATCTGTGTCCACTGACCACTGACACACAGTGGGGGATGTTTAAAAAATATAATTTAATATATAATATAATGTAATAATTTGTGCTTCACCTAAAAATGTGGTCACCAGCCTCTACTGATACCCAGGCCATAGTAAGCTAGGCAGGGTTTACCCAGGTCATATTGAACTGCACAGGGTTTACCCAGGTCATATTGAACTGCACAGGGTTTACCCAGGCCACAGTAAACTAGACAGGATCTATCCAGGTCATAGTTAGTTAAACAGGGTTTACCCAGGTCATAGTAAGCTAGACAGGGTCTACCAATGCCATTGTAAACTAGACATGAACAAAGACAGACAGATAGACAAGCAGCCCATGCTGATCCCAGAGGGAAACAAAGACAGACGGATAGACAAGCTAGCTAGCATCATTATAATTAATGCAGTAAGCTTTAGCCTACACATCATTATTATGAATGCACTGCAGTAAGCTTTAGCCTACACATAATTATTATGAATGCACTGCAGTAAGCTTTAGCCTACACATCATTATTATTAAGGCAGTAAGCTTTAGCCTACACATCATTATAATTAATGCAGTAAACTAGCCTACACATCATTATTATGAATGGAGTAAGCTTTAGCCTACACATTATTATTATGAATGCAATAAGGTCGCCTACACATTATTATTATTAATGCAGTAAGCTAGCCTACACATCATTATTATGAATGCAGTAAGCTTTAGCCTCATTATTATGAATGCAGTAAGGTAGCCTACACATCATTATGCAGTAAGCTAGCTTACACATCATTATTATGAATGCAGTAAGGTCGCCTACACATTATTATTATTAATGCAGTAAGCTAGCCTACACATCATTATTATGAATGCAGTAAGCTTTAGCCTCATTATTATGAATGCAGTAAGCCTACACATCATTATTATTAATGCAGTAAACTAACTTACACATTATTATTATTAAAGCAGTAAGCTAGCCCACACATCATTATTATTAATGCAGTAAGCTATCTAGCCTACACATCATTATTATTAATGCAGTAAGCTAGCTAGCCTACACAATTATTATTAAGGCAGTAAAGCTAGCCTACACATCATTATTATTAATGCAGTAAGCTAGCCTACACATCATTATTATTAATGCAGTAAGCTAGCCTACACATCATTATTATTAATGCAGTAAGCTAGCTTACACATCATTATTATTAATGCAGTAAGATAGCCTACACATCATTATTAATGCAGTAAGCTAGCCAGCCCTCCATTTGCTGCAGGTTCCCGACTCCCCGGTTGTAACATTACACTGTATGTTATCCCACGGGTCTGAAACACAGACACACTCAAGAAGCCCCCCAGCAAATATGGCTTATAAAATCACTGTGTGTGTTGGGGTCTCATCACGCAATGAATTCCTGGACATGTCATCACATGAATGTATAGGAATAATACTATTCCTATACATTTATCTTCACTAGCCACAAGCCCCATGCATGGTTTTAGCACCTTCTGCCAAAACCCATGCATGGTTTTATCATGCATGGCTAGATGGTAGGTTAGCCAAAGGATGCTAGGTTAGGGTGACCATTATTATCATACCTTCTTTTGTTTGCTTCAGATAGGCTATACAGAAAAAGAGGGAGAGAGAGAGAGACAGAGGTGTATAGCAGAGTTAATTAATGATTTTAGAATATTTGGGCTAATAATAATTATAAGTGACATATTAATTATCATCAACTATCCACTTAGTTTTTATTATGTAACATTTGGCTATTTGAAATCAGAGAGAGAGAGAGAGAGAGAGAGAGAGAGAGAGAGAGAGAGAGAGAGAGAGAGAGAGAGAGAGAGAGAGAGAGAGAGAGAGAGAGAGAGAGAGAGAGAGGAGAGGGAGAGACAGAGAGTATCAGGCTCAGCCCCTCCCTTTCCTCATTGTTTGAGCTTGAACTATTCTTCGCAAAATCAACTCAAATGAAAATGAAAGTATGGTCACCCAGAGGACTGCTCTGCTGTGAGCGGCTCCAGGGTCAGTTTAACTGTTTTAACTCAATTGAGCCGTACTGTATTGTACCCATTCTGCAATCTGTTAATACAGTTTTCAATCAATCAATCAATCAATCACTCAATCACTCAATCAATCAATCAATCAATCAATCAATCAATCAATCAATCAATCAATCAATCAGTCAGTCAGTCCAGAGGACTGCTCCGCTGTGAGCTGCGCCAGGGTCAGTTCAACTGTTTTAACTGGTCCAGAGGTCTGCTCTGCTGTGAGCTGCTCCAGGGTCAGTTCAACTGTTTTAACTGGTCCAGAGGACTGCTCTGCTGTGAGCTGCTCCAGGATCAGTTTAACTGTTTTAACTGGTCCAGAGGACTGCTCTGCTGTGAGCTGCTCCAGGGTCAGTTTAACTGTTTTAACTGGTCCAGAGGACTGCTCTGCTGTGAGCTGCTGCAGGATCAGTTTAACTGTTTTAACTGGTCCAGAGGACTGCTCTGCTGTGAGCTGCTCCAGGGTCAGTTTAAAACAGTTTTAACTGGTCCAGAGGACTGCTCTGCTGTGAGATGCTCCAGGGTCAGTTTAACTGTTAGCAGCTAACGTTAGTTTATGTTTTACCGTGACTCTGGCAACAGGGATGGCAAGGATGGAGGAGATATTTACGTGTTAGACTCATTGGACCCGTTGGCGGATATAAGTTCCTTCTGCCATTCTGATTTTGACAGCATGTCTCCTCTGTAAACTAATGCTCTTTAATGAGTTTTCACTGCACATACATAGAAACAGTCTAGGCCTAACTTGTGAGAGGAGTTGACACAGGGCTAAGGGGAGCTGTCCACTTTCACAATGGGCTGCTGTGTGGTGCTGAAATGTGCATGACTGATCAGCCTTTGCTTCACTCGCCTAAATAAAATAATAGTGTTGAATTCAGAAGTGTGGTGCATTGTTGATGTTTTTCTATTGGTTAAAACCGGGACAGTGAATATTGAAAAGCAGGACATATTGGTGTTTTACAGATATTTGTCAGGATACAAAGCTTGAAACTGGGACAGTCCCGGACAAACTGGGATGCTGGGTCACCATATGCTAGGTGCCGGCTAGATGCTAAGTTAGCCTTCATTCAATACGTTTTTCAGCAAATATCTTGGTTTCAAGAAGGCTGAGCTTGCTAAGCAGTGTTATGTTTCTAGGTGGAATATATAGGCTTCTATAAGTTTGGAAATGGCTAGTGACCACATAACAGTATTTCTTGACTTCAGCCTAGCCAAAAACAGGCACCACTTGGCTAGCTTGGAAGGGGGAGTGTATTAAAATATGTTGCCATATTATTGGTTAGAATTTGTGTGGACATGCCGACGTAAGCACTAAAATATTTAGTTTTACAGGCAGGAAAAGAGATTGGATTTTGATATAAGATTACAAAAAAAATATATTTTATAAATACTGTATATTATAATTTTTTTGGCATATATTGTTAAATATGTGCACATTATGACCAGGGAACAGGCTAACAAGGTGAAACATACATTTTTCATTTATTTTTCGATTTTAAATTACAACAATTAACCAACACATTGACATCGGGAAACACATTTGTGTGTATATACCTTTAACAACGGGATACGCATTCGTGCGTAGGTGGTTCACAGCGGGAAACACATTGGTGCGTCTTTCAGCGGTGACTCATCTCTGGGAGTCATTTCACAGCTGACATGTTGACTGATAATTGTCAGTCAAATAATTGTCAACGCCAACTAAAAAATTATTTTCTCAGGCTCTGAAGTAGATATAAACATGGAATAAAAAACATTTGAAAGTAAAAATCAATCAATAACAAAATATAAATATAAAATATTCAATATGTTATTCATTGATTTTTACTTTATTCTAGTTGAATACTATTTTAAAGCAATCAACTGTAAATAAAAGCCACACTTGTAAGCTATCAAATGTTTTTTATTCCATGTTTATATCTACTTCAGAGCCTGAGAAAATGATTTTTTAGTAGGTGTTGACAATTATTTGAAATTTTTCAAAAAACTGCCAAATATTCTGGGGGTTTTAATGCAGTTTTATAGGGCCTTTTTACTAGGCGGATTTAGGTGTCAATGGGTTAAGCCCTAGCCCTATTTTCTGAAAATCCGCCTAAAATACATACCTAAGTAAATGGAAGATTGCTCCACTTCTACAAGGTCCATTTGCAGATGTCTAGGGACATCTATGGATCTCAGGTAATGTATTACCAGTGTCAGAAATATTGTGTCTGTTACTAGGCTTGAGTAAATTGTGATGAAACAAAGGAGTATAAATTATGATTTTTCTTTGCATCTTTGACGGTGAATAACACCATGCTAACCAGACATGAAAAACTGCCACTGAGCTCATTCAGCACCTTCTTGAGATCACGTGTAGTAGTAGTAGTTTAGTAGTAGTCGTTTATTCAGTCATCATCTCACACAATACAATATGCACAATCATTTAACAATATTTGATTTACAGTGACTGAAAAGGTACAGATTGAGGGCGCTTTCACACCTAGCTTGTTTGGAGCTGTTGTTCCGGAACCTGGAGCGTTTACCCCCTATTTCGATTCATTTGGGCATATGTGAACACAGCAATCGCATTCTGTTGCGGAACAAAACAAGCGGGCCGATACCGCCTAGAGAGGGTGGTCTCAGCGCACTTCCAACCGAACCCGAATCGACTCGTACGCTGTGAGAATGCAATCGACTTAACAAATCGACACAACTCACTCGCCGTACTGTATACGCGTTGCATGATGACGCTTTCGCATTGAATTGTGGGCGGGATCAGTTTGTAGTCTTTAGGCAGCTAGATCGGTAAAGTTAGCAATAGACCACTGCACTTCCGCGTTACATTGAAATCGGGGAGGAGAGAGCGGGGGGAGCATATGAATGAATGTGGATGAGAGCCGTGATGTAAGTGGTTGCAGCTACGGCTGTGGGGGTGCTGGAGACATGATCCAATAGACTTTTATGTGCCTGAGTTTCCTGAACACTGCGCGACCCATTCCTAATCGATCAGAACTAAATCGGCCGATTTACATCACGGCTCTCATCCACATTCATTCATTTGCTCCCCCCGCTCTCTCCTCCCCGATTTTAATGTAACGCGGAGATTCAGGGTTAGGGGGGGGCACACCCCAAAATCTGACCAATGAGTGACAGTTTGCTCGCACGTGCGTTTGTTTTGGTCCGCTGTTACCACAGCCGTGTGAACACAAACGAACTAAGGGACAAGTGCAACATTGTATCATTATAGTCCCTGTCTCCCTGAATCGGAACAAAGCAAACGAACTACAGGTGTGAGAACACCCTGAAGCATAATGCTTATACATGCCTGTCCTATTACTAAATTAAGACTCCAAAACAGTATTCTAAAAGAAAATAGCAAAAAACAGTATTATTCACCTTTGTAGTTTTAAAAAATAGCTTTACAAACCATTTTCTTAAAAACCAAAAGCGAATTACTCATTCTTAACTGTATATCAGCATTGTTCCACAAGTTAACCTCAATAATAGAAATACACCTCCTTTTAATCCCTTTCTTAGCTTTTTGAACAGTAAATGTACAAATATCTCTCAAATCATATTTTCTTTCATGTATTGAAAAAAAACCTTTGCACCCCGTCCGGGAGTAACTTTGCTTTAGCTCTGTACATTATTTGCATAATTTTATAATAAACCAAATCATTAAATTTCATAACATGAGACTTTATAAACAACGGATTTGTGTGGTCATAGTACAGTAACTAGCCTTAAAAAGGTTCAGAATGGCCCGCTTTTTCAGTAAGACTATTGGATTTACAGTATTTTGTCGACCCCCATACTTCCACACAGTAAGATATGTAAGGAAGTATAAGTGAGCAGTAAATTATGTACAAGGCTTTGTAGTTTAATATATCCTTACATTTATACAATATTGCTACTGACTTAGATATTTCCCCTTGAATATAGTTAACATGTTGTTTCCATGTTAATTTCTGGTCAATAACTACCCCTAGAAATTTTATCTCAGAAACTCTTTCTATTTTTAGAAATATCTATTTGATTTAGTATCACCAGGCCTGCAGCAAGAACCGTGAATGAAATCTACTGTAAATACAGTTACTTTTTATTATGGAAACTGGTCCGCCATTTTTTATCGGATTGCAATGGGGATTTTTGCTAAACGTTCACAGAAAGGTAGATAAACTAACTGTGTTCCGGGAGCTCCAGTAGCTCACCGCGTACCTCGAGCGCTATTTCGGCGCCGGGGACAACCGTGCTCGTCACGGATCTGGGGTTTAGCGAGTTCGAATCCCGGACTGCAGCCGTGCCTTTCCCAGAGTGTCTTCCCCCCATCTGTACCCCCATTCAGCCTGTTTCTGTCGGTCATTCTTGACCAGAGTAAATGCGATAAACGCACAAAAGAGCCAGCGGAATGACCAAAGTTTAAAAAAAAATAACTAAATGTGTTCTAATTCATGCCAATAACGTTCAGTTTTGTGGTAGATCATCCAGAAAAATAAGAGAAATAAAAGACATTCATCCACAAGTTTGACGAAGCTGGCTTGAGCTGGGTAGTGTTGTCTTTCTAAATTCCGACACTCATTGAAAGCCCAGTGTCCTTCATCATAATGACTACAAATTAAATGGCGGCTTGAATCTATTTTCGTAGATATTCGCTAGTTTATGAACACAATTCCTGAACTGATATTTCACTAATAACACTTTAACCTATTGGTAAACAAACGTATTGTTGAAAATATACACTATGACTGCTGTTTTGACAGGATTAGGGTCTTTATTCTTGGCTACATTTGAAAAGAAAACGCAAGATTATGTCATACAGTCTGGAGAGATGGATTTATGGCTTGGGTCCGGTACCGGACCCGTCAGGCTTAAGCGGTTAATACATGCAACTTGTCTTATGTGAACTTATGTTATGTTACATAATTCAGTTGGGCTAAAACTCCTCCTTCCATCGATAGGATTTTTCAAAATGGTAAGCCAGGTCTTTTAACTGGGTCAAAATTTAAATCCCATCGAGGCTGATGGGGTATGCTAGCCTGACCTAGAAAAACTAATTCACGCTTTTATTTCCAGCAGGTTAGACTACTGTAATAGTCTTTTCTCAGGCCTTCCCAAAAAAGCATGCATGCAGCTACAGCTCATTCAGAATGCTGCTACTAGAGTCCTGACAAAGACTAAGAAAGATGTACGTATATAATTACACCAGTTCTCAGGTCTCTGCATTGGCTACCAGTGTGCATTGGCTACCAAAATACTGCTGTTCATCTATAAATCACTTGATGGTTTATGGCCAAACTACATCTCTAGACTTCTGTTTGCTAACTGTTCCTATAGGATTAAAAACAGAACATGGTGAAGCAGCATTCAGTTATTATGCTACACATAGCTGGAATAAACTTCCAGAAGATCTTAGATCTGCCCCAACTCTGCCTACTTTTAAAAACAGGCTAAAGACCTTTCTGTTCACCTCTGCCTGTAATTGCTGCTAATTCACTCGGACTCTAAAAGCTCTTTTGATTGTTTTTCTTTTATGCTGTTTTTCTTTTTCTATGCTCTTTCCTTTTTTTTTTTTTTTTCAATTATTATCTTTTATTTGCTTTTAACATTTCATTTACATACAGTTGTAAAATGCAAGTTATAAATATATAAATTACATTTCCTAACTAAACAATTACTAACCCTTCCCCGACCCTTCCTAGTACAAAAAAAAAAGAAAAAACTATCGAATGCATGATTTACTTTAAGACCATGATTGTCTGTGCTACTACCTGAATAAAATAATAAATATGACAACAAAAAGAAAAAAAACAGGCAGACAAATATAGAATATAAAAAGACAATATCCACATATGCTCTTTCCTTTTAATCAAATTCACGTAAAGCATTTTGAATTGCTTCTGTGTATGAAATGTTCTAATTAGGAGTGGGCCTCCACAGGCTGCAGGTAAATGTGATCACTGACTTTTCATAGGATGCAGATAGCCAGCTGTACTTCGGAAATATAGATCATAAAAGGTAACTGCTTTGATCCTAAATTCAGTATTAATCCCTGCCTTCTTATCTGCTGGTCTTCCACAACTTCAAGGTTCCCTGTCCCAGGATGAGGCACGCGGCCGTCTGGCTGGTGACGCCGTACTATCTGGCAGAGGCAGAGCTTTCTCTCGTCGCCTCAATTAGCACCTCGTGAGGCTCCGCAGGGTGCCGCTGACACAACATACGACCACAAACAAGAGCCACGGTGACTCCTGTGTTTCCTCCAGTCTGTGTCACGGTAGGATTATTCAATCAGGAACACTCTCGTCAGAGTGATTAAACCATTCGGAGCAACAAATGGATATACAGGTGTGGTATTTGGTGGCGTTGGCTCTGCTCTAAAGATTCTCTCAGCACAAAGTAGATTAGATTAGATTCAAATGTATTGTCATCATACAGTACAACAAAAAGAAGTTGGCATCTAACCAGAGTACAAAGGTAATAGTAAAGTGCATTAATAACAATATACAGTGTACAAGTGATTACATGGAATACTGTATACAGGGGCGTAGCTGGGGGGGGGGGGGGGGGGGGGGTAGTTTAGGATGATTCCAAGGGCCCAGCACTGGGCCCCCCCAAAAAAAAAAAAAAAAAAATGTTTTTACTAAACATCACTCAGGTGTATTATTGATGCTCTCATTGATACTATGTTTGTTTCTGAAGTGTGTGTGTGTGTGAGAGATATATAGAGAGAGGGGGGGCTTTGGTAGACTATTGAATTGGTCCATTCATTGAAGATGAACGCAATGCGACATCCTTTACTAGGCTCACCCACCAACAGTGCAGGTGCTGAACTGCTGATCCGAATGTATAGGTAAAACCATATTATGCGTTTTCATCAATAAAAAAATTGCTAAAAAAAAATCCGCTCGCGCGCTCGCATTCACTGGGGGCCTACAAATACATTCTTTCATGGGGCCCACAATCTGGAGCTATAGTACACCCCTGACTGTATATATATACATTAGATCTAATCTAATGTAAAAATGTCTCAGCCAGCACAGCATATAGAGCAGAGAGCATTATCCACATGAGGGAACGGACGGATGCAGGTGGAGACCGGGCTGGTGGAGAGACATTAGTAATAAGCAGCTGTATTAGGGAGACACAGAACAGCTTCAACAGAGTGACTCAATCTTCATTATGATTCATGTGCATTTCAGATCAGATCATTCAAACATGACTACTACAGTAGTGTCCTGCCTGAACTGATGCAATGCTCCATTTGTAGAATATGGACTCTGGGTCCCGTCTCAGAACCAATAACTGGGTCAGTTCTAGACCCAGTGGTACACTTGAGATAAAGGTCAGAGCATGGGGTTCTCAACATGGGGTCCAGGGACCCTTAGGTGCAGGGGTGCAGTCGTAATATCAGAACTGCCTGGACGCCACGCGCACGCACATACATGTTCCCTCGCATGTGCACAGACCAGCTCAAGCAAACCCCCCACAGGGCTTGTATTTTGGTCTTGCACTTCTCTTTCTTTGTTATGCTATGCAAGACTAGGTGATAACTTGGCGGGTACTTGGCACACGGCGCGACAGTAGAGTGAAAGTTGTGAACGCATTTTTGTGTGCGCGCGCGTGCACATCCGTGCGCGCACTTCTGCTCAGCGAACTGCTAGGACGGCGTGGTACCGAGTGGTACCACCACTGCATCAATGCTTAGGGGGCTTTGAGGGGGTTCTAGGGGGTCTTCAGAAGAAAATTTTGAATATTTTAACGTCACTATTATTTAATTGACTAGAAGTTTAGAATGTATAATAATGACTCTGTCAAATGTAAACGGTGTATTTATATAGTGCTTTTATCCAAAGCGCTTTACAACTTTTGTTCCTCACATTCACTCATTCACACACCGACGGCGGAGGCAACCATGCAAGGTGCCAACCTGCTCATCGGGAGCAATTAGGGGTTAGGTGTCTTGCTCAAGGACACTTCGACATGCTGCCCGGGAGGAGCGGGAATCGAACCAGAAACCTTCCAATTACCAGACGACTGCTCTACCTCCTTAGCCACGGTCGCCCCCGTTAATAGGTTTCACACTACAGTGACAGATATGGAATAACTAAATCTTCTTAGATATGGGTCCCTGAGACAACATCTTCTCAAATAGGGGTCCACCACCGGATATGTATCAATTTGAGGGGTCCTTGAGATCAAACAGGTTGACAACCTGGGTTAGAGAGGTGGCTTGTGACTGCTGTCGCAGTGTCAATCCCTGGACCAGAAGGGAGAAGGAATATCTGAGTGGGGGAAGTGAGTGAATAATACTCTCCCCTCTTTAAAGGAACATGTCAACATTACGAGAAATGTGCTCACTGTATTTTCCAGAGTCAGACAAGAAGATAGATACCAATTTCCTCTCTGTGCGTTCAGTAGAAAGCTATCCGGCTGCAAGCTGGCCTAACTTAGCACAAATGAATGGAAGCGGATACGGACCAGCTAGTCTAGCTGTTGGCCAAAAACATCTCTCCCGGAGTTTTATGCTAGGCTAGTGGTCCGTATCCGCTTCCATTCATTTGTGCTAAGCTAGGCTGGCTTGCAGCCGGATAGTTTTCTACTGAATGCACTGAGAGGAAATTGGTTTTTCCAATTGTTTTTTTCTTCATTTCCCATAATGTTGAAGTGCTCTTTAAATAACTACCATTGATGTGCATTTGGGCAAAGTATTTTAACTCCCAACTGTGTCAGACTGTGGTTGTACTGTGCAGCTCCCAAGTGAGAATGTGTTGCTGGGAGGTAACAGGAAAAAAGCATACTCGTCTAATCTTTGTTAAATATCTTGGTTAAATAAACATTTAAAAGGAAAAAATAAACCCTACCACTTAGAAATTATTCTTATTTAGACACTTATTGCATTGAATTGTGTACTATATCGAATCAGACTGTACGACCATGCCCTTTATGAAAATGATGACACACTACGCTCCTCTGAAACATTCACTATTGCATCCACCCACTCACTCACTCACTCACTCACTCACTCACTCACTCACTCACTCACTCACTCACTCACTCACTCACTCACTCACTCACTCACTCACTCACTCACTCACTCACTCACTCACTCACTCACTCACTCACTCACTCACTCACTCACTCACTCACTCTCACCAGTATGATCCTAAGAATGAATGTATGTCAAGTCGAAGTCTCTATTCGTCACACTGGCATCATACAAGTTGAAGGCAGTGTTGTTTCTGCTGGCCTGTCCTCTAGACTGCAAGCATCACATACAAGATGAAGAGACAGAGATACCTGTATAACAGATACAAATATAAGGGGGAAAAACTCAATACAACTGCTTAGAAAAGTGAAGAAGGAACATGAGGGACTTGAGATTAAAATGTAGTTTCTGTTGCTTATGTCTCTTCCTAAACGTTGACTGTAAATTAAGGAGATGAACTATGAGATGCATCTCTTTATTCTTGTTTCTTTAGATCTCTCGCCCCCTCTCTCTGTCTGTAGCCTATGTCTGCATGGATGTATCTCTCGCTCTCTCTCTGTCCCCCCCTTCTCAGTCTCTCCCTCTTTCTCTTTCTCTCTTTGACCCCCCTTCTCAGTCTCTCCTTCTCTCTCTATTACTGTGTGTGTGTGTGTGTGCGTGCGTGCGTGCGTGTGTGTGTGTGTGTGTGTGTGTGTGTGTGTGTGTGTGTGTGTGTGTGTGTGTGTGTGTGTGTGTGTGTGTGTGTGTGTGTGTGTGTGTGTGTGTGTGTGTGTGTGTGTGTGTGTGTGTGTGTGTGTGTGTGTGTGTGTGTGTGTGTGTGTGTGTGTGTGTGTGTGTGTGTGGTGTGTGTGTGTGTGTCACTCTCTCTCCCTCTTTCTATTACCCTCTCTCTCTCTGTCACTCTCTCTGTCTCTACTGACTTTTCCTGCCTGGAATCCAGTGGAAGTGTCATTCACATTATTGAAGTGTGCTGCCAGCCAGCAGACTGCTCTGGACTTCCTCCAAAAAGTGAAATCAGAAATTAAGACTGGCAGAAGAACCCGGCTCATCCAATCCGCACCATCCATCATTTGTCAGGAGTATAAAAAAGGATGCTCACATTAAAAAACACACAGGCTCTTAGATGTTCTATATGGATCTACACGTTGTGGAAATAATAAACTACTGTATGTAATGTCCTATAGAGCAGGGTAAGACTGTTGCGTTGCATATTCATAAATGTACAGCTGAAGCATCCTGAGATATGAATTACATCTAAATGTACAAATAAACAGCTTTAAAGACTATAGTTATTCAACAGTAGTGTGTCACCACAGTAAGAACACAACATCCACCAATATATCAAGTTAAAAGAGAGAGAAAACATTTTATTTGAAAAAAGATGTAATGGGGCATTTTGTACATTTTAGCCTGAATGCTATCTCTTGATAGAAGCTCTCGAGACACAGAACACATTTACGTTTTATGTTGTTTTAAGAAGCGTATCTGATCTGTCAGAGTCTATACAGAAAGCTCTGGCACCAGTGGTTTGGTTTTTCACACATTGTAAGTAGAAAGGTTTAGCATTTGCTAGCAAAGTTAGCGGAAGGACAGGTAAACTTTTGTCCGTGTATTTATTTATATTGGGAAACAGGAAGCTTTTTGGAAGGTACAGTAGCCTGCATGTGAAGAAAAACAAACTACAGCATCACATCTGGATATAGGGTTGTCAACCAACAGCAGCAAAGTCTTGTCTATGGTACAGAAGAGATAATCCCACGATATTAAAACATGGCTGCCGTATTTTTACAACAACGAGCACAAGTCTGCGACCCCAGGGAGTGTCTGTGTATCACATTTCTTAATCCATTTCAGGAGACAGAGGCGACTGGTGTCAGGCTGTCCTGCCTGGCTGAGTCTCCTCACAGCTGGAGAACAACAAGCTGTCTGACCAGATGCTGTGACTGTCGGCGCAGTGGAACTTTAGTCGACATGAGGAAACTGACAAGATGCTAGCAAGTAAAGCTGGGAGAGAATATCAAGGTATAACGCCATGGATCCAGAGCCCACTGCCATATAGCTACATGGCAGGGATCTGCTCATGTACAGTACACCATGCCCAAGATTTTGCATTATTTATTCAGCCATGATACATTAATGATATATTCTGCTATGATATTCATGCTGTATTCCACATATCTTCTTAATATCTGGAAATATATGGAAAATTAAATACCGTCAAATACCGCTATAACGTCAAGACTAAGACAAATATTTTGACCGTAACGCCCAGCCCTACTAGCAAGGCAGCAGAGTCCAGCCAGCAGACCTACTAGCAAGGCAGCAGAGTCCAGCCAGCAGACCTACTAGCAAGGCAGCAGAGTCCAGCAGCCCTACTAACAAGGCAGCAGATTCATCAATGAATTCACAGGCCTCAATGTACGGTGGCTTAGTAAAAAAAATTGGACGCGCCGGACAAAAGTACCAAATTTTTTCCACGTGTTCGCCATCACCATAGCTTTCATTTTGGGGTAGGGGCCACGTCATGATGATGGATTTTAAGATGGCCGCCATGTAAAATCAAGGTTCTGCCCATTAATAAATATCTTGGTCCATAGCGCGCTCAATATTTGAGCGAACACAAAGGTATTGGTATCCCTGTAAACTAGAGAAGCTAAGCTTTCCATTGGTACCATTTTCATTACGCCCAACTGTTGGGAAGGGGGTTTTAATAAGCAATGATTCTAAATGACCTAGAGAAAACTGCTATGCTCATCTTCCAAAAGGTCCCTTGGCCGTTCACATGAATATATCAGAGTGCACATTGGTTTTATAGGTACCCACAAGCCTCTTCTTTCCAGACATACCCACTTTGTCCAACTTGCATGCTATTTGGGGCAATAATCAAGCAGGTTTGTGCATGTGGTACAAATGTGTCGAACATTGGGTTAGGGTTTGGTGTTAGAATGTTGAACATAGAAGAGCAATTTTGGTGTCAAACTACACATTTTCTGGGTCAATAAATAATAATAATAATAATGGCTTGGATTTATATAGCGCTCTTCATGACACCCAGAGCGCTTCACAGAGTCCATTATTCGTTCATACACAGTCATACCGGTGGTGGTAAGCTACAATTGCAGCCAGAGCTGCCCTGAGGCAGACTCACAGAAGCGTGGCGAATAATCATCGCCTACGGCCCCTCCGACCACCACCAACATTCATTCACATGCATACACATTCATACAAGGCAAGTAGGTTAAGTGTCTTGCCCAAGGACACAACGGCGATGGGATGGACATGGGCTTGAGCGGGATTCGAACCACCAACCCTTCGATCATTGGACGACCCGCTCTACCCCTGAGCCAAAGCTGCCCCATGTGTTAATGCTATGAAGAACATCCTGGTCGTTTGGTCATTACGGTGTTGATGACCGGTATAGCCACCGACAGCTGTCATGAGACGTGCACTGAGAGTATGGCCACCGTGGGAATTTTTATGAAACATTCTGATATTTTCGCAGGTCTTGTGCAGTGGTCTCGTGCGTGCCACTGTCAACCAAGCGCACGACTCGAGACGCGCACCGTTTTTGACAATGATATGCATGCATGCATGCAGCATAATTTGCGAGTGCTCTTGTGAGTCGTGATTGAGGATGGCCCGCAGGCCGCAGGAATTTCTATAAACATTCTGATACTTTGATTAGTTAACTATCTATTCCGTTAGTTAACTATGTATTGATAGATAACTTATTACATATTAATATGATATTGTAAGGGACAGGACCAGATAAGCTTTGCTTCTTTCTGTCCCTTCTCGAACAAAACCATTTGTCTTGAGCCATGTTGATTATTCCCTCCATAGGAAGATATATTTAAATGTATTTGTATTTTATTTCGTTTTTATTTATTTTTTATTACAAATGTGTGTTTATGGTTGAACATTTTTCGAGATAAATAAAGATCAAATCAAATCTAACTGAAGAAGTTATCCCTCTTCTAACAAGAGAGAAAAACTTATAGTTTAGCTTTAAACTATAATGTCATTGCTTATTAGGGATAGGTACCGAATTCGGTACTTTTAAAGGTACTTACTGAAACACGTCGGTACTACCGAGTATCGATTCACGTGAGATACTGTACCATAAAAAAAAGAAAGAATTGCACTTAAAAAAAAGAAATATTTACCTTTTTTCTTTTCATGTCAACGTTCACACGCACAATATACGTATAAGGGCCGACGTTCCACTCTACTGGTTAAAGTTGCTTACTCGTGAGTAGTACGTTCGTTGATAAAGAGAAATAAGGTCCAAATGGTTTATTTCTCTTCCACAGCGAAGTCTTTCTTTACAGAAGTGATCCTAAAGCTATTTTCCTAAATATTCACGTCACTACTACAAGGTAAGAAAACTGTATTTTCCCAGTTTCCCAGCCGACTCGACACATGAAAATTCCTCCTCACCTGAAAGCCATAAATCAACTTTCCGGCTCTTTCCACAGCAAAGCGGTAGGCAAGGCACCCTGGTCTAGAAATGCAGGCTTCAATCTATGTTGTTTAGTCTATCTGTTCAGTACTGCTGAGCACTGTTTCAAGATGCACAATGAGCTCTTCAGAGAGAATTGTTGAATATATCACAAATGTTCTAGAATGTTTGATTATGACATCATACTGTGACATCACGAATGCTCTACAATGTTCCATTATGACATTATACTGTGACATCACGAATGTTCTATTTATGACCAATAATACGGTTCAATGACTTTATCTAAATCCAATCAATATTCCTAATGCCGTTTCAATGTAAGGTTATAAAAATAAACATATAAACATTCATATAATACAATAACCTAAATATATAGCTTTGGCTCCTCTACGCTTACCTAGGATTTGACTTGATTCAACAACAAAGCAGTCGGGGCAATGGCAAGCCGAAAACGGTCGAAAGTGTAGTTATTTGAAGGTTGGATTTTTTTTTTTCATGACTGAGGTAGGTAAATTACATTTTTAGAGACTAAAGTACAGAAAAAGGGTACCGTTGGGTACCGGTATCGATTCACAGGTTATATTATGTTTTGCCTTTTTAAACATGTCCCTTATCGCACTGTCCTCTGGCTGCGCTAAGCCACGACAGCTGTCACGAGACGCTATAATAATAATAATAATAATAAATGTAACGAGTGATCCTAATAAAATGTCTATTCTATTCATGCATGTCTGACTGTTAAACAAGTAAAAAGTTATGTAAATATGTTGTTAGAATGGTACAAATATTCAGCTGGTGACATTCTTCATAGCATTAACACATTTATTGACCCAGAAAATGTATAGTTTGACACCAAAATTGATCTTCTATGTTCAACATTCTAACAACAAACCCTAACCCAACATTAACATTTTTGGCAGTTGTTAGAATGTTCGACACATTTGTACCACATGCACAAACCTGCTTGATTATTGCCCCAAATAGCATGCAAGTTGGACAAAGTGGGTATGTCTGGAAAGAAGAGGCTTGTGGGTACCTATAAAACCAATGTTCACTCTGATATATTCATGTGAACAGCCAAGGGACCTTTTGGAAGATGAGCATGGTAGTTTTTTCTAGGCGAAAATGTAACATCATTTTGAATCATTGCCTATTAAAACCCCCTTCCCAACAGTTGGGCTTAATGAGAATGATACCAATGGAAAGATTAGCTTCTCTAGTTTACAGGGATACCAATACCTTTGTGTTCGCTCAAATATTGAGCGCGCTATGGACCAAGATATTTATTAATGGGCAGAACCTTGATTTTACATGGCGCCCATCTTGAAATCCATCATGATGACGTGGCCCCTACCCCAAAATGAAAGCTATGATGATGAGGAACACGTGCGGAAAATGTGGTGCTTTTGTCCGGCACATCCACATCCTTCTCAAATCTGGTGCTAAGCCACCGGACTGTGACACAAAACAGAAACGAGAAACACATCCCGATAGCCAGTAAATTGGGTGCTGGATCAGAAAATACCTTGCAAAGTTGAAAAAGGGAATTCTGCACGTCACCAACTACCCCCATCTGAAGGACTCTTATTTGCAGTAGTAGTAGTAGTAGTAGTAATAATAATAACAATAATATAGCACTTTTCTAGAACTCAAAGTGGCTTTACACTAAGGGGGGCTAGTGAGACAAACAACAGATAGCCATAACACAAACACACATTATGTGATGTATTTTGGCCTCTGATGGTGTGCACGGTGTAGCTTAGAAACCTTGAGAATTGTTGTTTTTGGTGTTTTATAATCCCGTAAGGGATGGGTCGTCGGACATGACACGAAAATAAAATTTCATTCATTCATTCATTCATTCATTCATTCATTCATTCATTCATTCATTAATTCATTCATTCATTCATTCATTCATTCATTCATTCATTCATTCATTCATTCATTCATTCATTCATTCATTCATTCATTCACAAGGACATTTAGAGCAAAATGCTCTTCCTCAGATTTCTGACAACTACAGAGTTGCCATCTTAAATACCCATAGTCCACTACTACAAAAACATGTGGCATAATAACTCACTCGCACAACAGTCCAGATTATAATGTGTTATATAATTTCAGGACTGATTTTGGTCTTGTCGTCCCTCATAGGACTGTCTTATTGTCCCACATAGGACTGTCTTGTTGTCCCTCATAGGACTGTCTTATTGTCCCTCATAGGACTGTCTTATTGTCCCTCATAGGACTGTCTTGCTGTCCCTCATAGGACTGTCTTATTGTCCCTCATAGGACTGTCTTGCTGCCCCTCATAGGACTGTCTTGCTGCCCCTCATAGGACTGTCTTATTGTCCCTCATAGGACTGTCTGTCATCCTCCTAGACCTCAGTGCTGCTTTTGACACCATCAGTCACCCCATCCTCATCACTCTTCTCCAGTCCTCCGTTGGCATCTCCGGAATCCTCCTCACCTTGCTCCAATCATACCTCTCACACAGGCACCAATTCATCTCCATCAACAATTGCAAATTCCCCACTGCCCCCATCACTCATGGTGTCCCCCAAGGCTCAGTACTTGGTCCCTTGTGCTTCATCCTCTACATCCTTCCACTTGGTATGATTCTCCGCCAACATGGCCTCCGCAAGCCTTAGGTCTGCTGATGCCAACCTCCTAACACCTCCCACGACCAAGCTCCGGACCTGGGGCGACAGGGCCTTTGCTGCTAGCTGCCCCCTCCCTCTGGAATGCCCTCCCCAGCCATAGCCGTGATGCAAACACCCTGACATCTTTTAAATCAGCCCTCAAAACCCACCTTTTCAATCTTGCTTTTGACCTCTAATTCTGTCAGTTTTATTTTATTTTGTCATGTATTCTTTTGTTCTGTTTTTGTTTTGCCATAGTTTTGTCCCTTCTACCCATGTAAAGCGTCTTTGAGCACCTGGAAAAGCGCTATATAAAATGGATGTATTATTATTATTATTATTATTATTATTATTGTCCCTCATAGGACGGTCTTGCTGCCCCTCATAGGACTGTCTTGCTGTTTCTCATAGGACTGTCTTATTGTCCCTCATAGGACTATCTTGTTGTCCCTAATAGGACTGTCTTGTTGTCCCTCATAGGACTGTCTTGGTGTCCCTCATAGGACTGTCTTATTGTCCCCCATAGGACTGTCTTATTGTTTCTCATAGGACTGTCTTATTGTCCCTCATAGGACTGTCTTGCTGTTTCTCATAGGACTGTCTTGCTGTTTCTCATATAACTGTCTTGCTGTTTCTCATA